>NC_090922.1:1172092100-1172395130 GCF_040938575.1 Ambystoma mexicanum
CGTGGCCAGCTTGATACGGGGTGATTTGGCACGTGAAAATCCAGCACGTCTGTGTGTAATTCGAGGAAAAGCCCTTAGCGCATAAGCGCGTCAGCACACGTACGTTAATTCATTGGGCCAAAGGCCCCAGGCGCGTCTATGACGTCACGCGCATGGCAGTTGAGAATGGCGCATGTAAAAAAAAAATACACCTCCGAGTGTCAAAGCGTGTAATTGGTGGAAATGGCCTCAGCACGTATGCGCGTCTGTGACGTGTGTATAAAAGGTACGTGTAGAACACCATTTCCTTGTACGTGCTTTTTGTGGAGAGCGAGTGGGTGAAATCTATACTTCTTGTCGGTTCACACGCGATTTACATCACAGCGTTTCAAGTTCGTACTCCCTGTTACCTCTGACAGCTTTTTCTCTTTTCCTCTTTTTCCTGGGCCTGTTTCCTCAAACAGCGTTCCCTTCTACTGTTGTCCTGTCTCCTCAGACACCGTACAATTCTTCTTTTGGCGGGGGTGTTGCCAACGCGCACACGCGCGTCTTTTTCATGCTTTTTTTCCTGGCAGACGGTGAGTCGTGCACGTATTTAACATCTGTGCTTGCCCCGTGTGTCGCGTACCCCTTCAGAGGTAATTCTAGGTTGCGTGTGACATACGTTCATTCTTGTGTTTCTGGGTGCCACAGCGTAGTGCAGGTTTATTTTTCCACACACGTGGTCTAGGAGGGGTTGCGTGGACCTTACTTCCATTTTTTGGGGTGCCTGTGCGTTGCGTGACCCGTCATCTTTCCCCAGGGTGACATACAGCCTTGCTAGAGCACTAGGGTACGATTACCATCCGGTACCCAGCCCCTTTGACCCCCAATTGCCCAGGACAATAGTTTACAGCGACTCCCATACGCACAATAACATCAGTGCCATGGTTGGGAGGCGACCAAGCCGTAAGGGTGGCAAAGGTGGCCGAGCCCAAAGTGGTGGCCGTGGTGGATCCGGTAGGGGACGTGGCCGTGATTTGCAGGGTGCCCCTAGCCCCCCATGTGTGGAGGACCAGTCAGGGACACCCATGCCCCCCCCCTGGTTGAGGGTAACGTGGCTGACACCATCCATGCTCAGCCCTTGTTGGACCAGCCCACTGTGGCACCAGACCTGGCACAGGGTGACTCCATGGCTGACTTCCAGGTCAGCAGGTCTAGGCCACGTGCGCCGGAGCACGTTGGTGTCATCAGGCCACGTGGATCAGGGGCAGCTAGGTCATCTGCTGCCCCGAGTAGGCAGGGTGGGGAGGCTGCAGGGGCAGCTGCGGCTCCATCCACCCCACCTCTCACACACCCAGCCAGGACAGTGTCGGTCCTAGTCCATCCTGCTGACATTCCCCCTGACACCATCACACTTGAGCTAATGCCTGCACCAACTCCCATGCTGAGTGTGCAATCCCACACTCCTAGTACAGAGTCCACTGGGGCTCCTGCCCCTAGTGTCCAGAGCAGTGTAGGACACTCAGGATCCCCACCACCTTCCAAGCGGAAGATGAAGAGTGCTCGTCCAGTAGAGGCTGATGCCCCAGACACGGCTACACAGTCCGGCCCGTCAAGGAAGCCCAGCTTCAATGAGGCCGAACTAAATGCACTTGTAGAGTATGTGTCCGCACATGACCGCAAAATGGTGATTATTGCAGGATCCAAGACCACACCTGCACAACGTCTGGCACACTGGCAGACCATCGCAACATCATAAGTGCCCTTGGAATCGTGAGGCGCACAGCTACTGAATGCTACAAGCGCTGGAATGACCTGAAGCGCAGGGCAAAGAATAAGCTGGCCTCAAGTCATGCCGCTACTCTCGTGACGGGAGGTGGGTCTCCAGCAGAGGACATAGAACTCACTCCACATGAGCATGGGAGAACTGGCAGATTACGAGGCATTGTCCGGTGAGTTCACATGCATGTGTGTGTCATCCATGTTCATGGTGTGTGTGTGAGGGCTTCTGTTTGGGTGCCAGGTGAGGGTGTGGGTGCCTGAGTGGTTTGGGTCACCCATGTGCTTCATCCAATACATTCTGCGGACCAGCATTTGGGTATAGCAGTATCCCTTCTGCCAACCGTAGACATCTAGCCCAACGCCACGCCTGTTGCCCTTGAAGTGTCATCTTGCCACAACATTGTTGCTTATTTTTCTCTGTTTATTCAGGCAGATTGTTTGTATTCCACCACTTTTAGTAGGCATTTCTCAGTCCTATTGTCACATGTCTGACATGGCTATGGTAAAGTGGACTGACTTTGTTTCCTGGATATCATTTGTTTAGACATGTCCCTGTGCTATAGGACCATTTTGGACTGGCAGCTCCAGGTTAAACATTTGAACTATTCAATTAAAAAAGCAATTTCATGAGCAAACTAGACTGAATGAACAAGTGGTGCCCTCCTCTCCCTCTTCACTTTATGGCTATGGTACATGCCATCTGTGTGATGGTATGTGTATTTGACCTGCTAATCACCGGCCAATGTGTGATGCCACTGCTAGGCAGCATGCAGCAAATGAGTTGATCTTCCAGCTTGGTGTCATCAATGTCTGCCATTTGCCTCCCCTTCATACGCAGTGACGGTGCATGCATCGGAGGGTTTTAGTCATATGGGACATGTGTCAATCAAGTACTGGTTCTGTAGCTTCTCAGCCCTAATTGTGAGCCATAGTGCTAATGCCTGTTTCCATTTCTTTTCTTTCATGTCTTTGCAGGGGATGACGCACTTGATACGGCTGGGGATGTGGAGATGGTGCAGACCCAGGAGGGGTCTCAGGGCCGACCAACCACCAGTGAGGGACGTGGTGTGGTGGTGGGTGAGAACCCACAACTGCTGCAGGTCATGCTCTCAAGGGATGTCTCGGGGTGCACCTCCCCCGAGCTGTATTCAGGTGTCGATTCGGATGATGAGACCTATGTGCCGTCGCAGGTGAGTGTTCCTGGGAGGGATTCTGTTCTGTCCAACCCACCTGCACCAGGGGTAGAACCCTCAATGGGGATGTCAGTGTTGGCAGGTCCGCCTTTGGTGGTTACGGATGCAGTGTCACACTCCGCAACATCTGATCCTGTTCCTGGGCCAGCAGATCAGAGGGGGAATGCAGTCCTGCAGCCTCAGGCAGTGCCGGCACAGCAAGGCATAGTTCGCCTTGCCCCAGAGAGGTGTGGTGCCCACCGACGTGGTGGCCGTACGCCACCTGGCAATACCGCATGGGAGCAATCCATATACGGTATGGCAACCCAATAACCAGCATCATCAGAGATGATGGCTCAGGCCATGGATAGGGTGGCCACTTCAATTGTCCCCCCAAGGCTGATGGAGCGACTACAAGCGGCAACAGACTCCATCTGCCAGTCACACAGGGAGGACATGTTGGCGTCCGACAGGGACAGGCGGGCGGCACTGTCGACTCTGCGGGAAGCCATTTACATAGAGTCCCAGGGCCACAGGGAAGCCCTGAGGGTGGAACTCCGTCACCTCAGGACGACTCTTGTTGAGCTTGAGGCTTCAACAAACACAAGGACAGAACAGCAGCTGGAGCGTCTCACACGTACGCTCTCAGCTGAGATGCAGGCAACTTGTGAGGAGGTCCGGTCATCCCTTGAGTTATTGCATGGGGACCTCCGCACGATTATCCTCCAGAACCAGACCTTCCAGACCCACATGCTTGCTGCCATGGAGGACCTGACTAGGGCTTTGCGTGGGCTGCCTCCCATAGTGCCACCACCTCCTGAGGCAGCTGCAGAGTCTGGGGAGAGCGACAGCAGTGATTCTCTCACAATAGGGTAGCCGTGCAGGCCATGGGCCCATGGAGGTGTTTTTTTTTTTTGCAAGATCCACACAGGTGGGTTTTGGTGTGCACCCTGTCCTCGGACCTCCTGGGTGGCCTCCCCCAGCAACCCCCCCCCCGGGCCCATTAATGGCCATTTTTTGATTTTTGATTTTTGATTTTTTGGACAGTGTGTTGCCTTGTGTGGCTCCTGAGGGATTACGGTGTATTGTGGCTGGGCACATGCAGGCTTGTCCTGAATTTGGGTCCGATGCTTGGGTTTGTGTGACACACACCCCTCCTGCTTCCCGTTTCCATGGGCTTGCAAAGGGTGTGCCCAAGTGACATTGACGTACACGGTGACGTTGGTCTCCCATTTGATGTGTGGGCAGTCTGTAGTCAATACTGTGTATACATTCCTAGTGCATATTGTTGTTGTATTGTACACTGCATGGTGAATTGATATGTGCCTCTGCATCTATCTCATCCTCCTAATTTGCAGGTCCATTTCTCATGTCTTCACAATGCGGTCTACTTTGGGACTGGAGTCCATTTTGTAAACAGTGCACCTACACTCTTGCGTGGCGCTAACACTGTATACTTGGAAGTTTTCGAAGTGCTGGCATTATCAGGTAGTGAGACTACCAATTTTTTAAGTCTGTACTGTCATGTTTATGGTAGGTTGGAGGTTGTGTAGGTGATTGGTATTCTTGGTAAGTATTTGGTAATGTGTGTTGTTGGTCCTGCATTACTGTGAGCTTTTCATGTGTGGAGGCAGCACAGGTCACCGTGGAGGGGCCTGTGCATGTCACTGCCCCTGACACAGTGACTGCACCACCATGCACCAGCTGGGATGCCCCATCCCAGGCCCGTCCGCAGGTAGGGGGGATGTCCATGTCATCTGACTCCCCTCCACCTGCGGATGAGGGGACCCGTGGCCGTATGGAGAAGGTCCTGATTGGTGTCGCGTTGCGCACGGGTGTCATTCGTGATGACGTGCATGCTTCCCGGGAGGAGCTTGCACATCATCACGAAGAGCACCGTGCCGACGTGGCCCAGTTTGGATCGGCCGTGGTCGGGGGTTTCATACATGTGTCGGCCAATCTGGCGGCCCTCTCCTCTGTAGAGACTATATGCCAGTCGTTCTCCATGCCGTCTTTCGTCCCAGGTGCCACCTGGGCTCCCTGTGGACCTGTCCTGACCAACGCAGCCAGCTTGGTGGGGATCCCATCCCTGCCACAGTCGGGAGTCGGAGGTCCAGCAGGGGTGGACACCACAGCAACTGGACCCCAGCAGATGGAGGATGTGCCGGCATCATTGGGCAGGGCACGTGCACGACGGCGTCGGTGGATTCCATCAGCCTGGATGCCGTCATGCTGGCAGAGGTAGTTGCATCGGAGGCAGCAGCGGAGTCAACGTGGGAGGCATCATCGCTCAGGGCAATCTACATCGGAGGGGCAGGCATCGGCCAGAGGGCAGGAGGACCCAGGACGGGAAGTGTCTTCCGTGTGGCAGCGGTTGGGCCAGCAGATAGGTGCGGAGCGGCGGCGGGCGGAAGAGGCGCGGCTCACGATGGTCAGGGCGGAGAACTCCATGCGGAGGGCCCTGAGGTGGGCCGAGTGCCTCGAGGCAATCTGCAGGGAGTTGGAGGAGGACATGTCGACGTCCCTGCAGACCCTCGGGACCATGGAACAGGACCGCCTCCGGGACATCGAACAGGAGTTCGATGATGCCCTGGCCCGGTACATCACGGAGTGAGCCGCTGGACTAGCCCGCCGCCTTTGTATATAGTTAATTAGTGTTAGGTTTTATTTTGTTTTTTTAATTTGGGGCGCTTGGACTATGCCCCACTTTTTGTATCTAGTTATTAGTTAGGTAGGTTTTATTGTAGGTTTCATTTACATCGTTGGGATCATAGACCCTGGATTTGCTCTTTGTACATAGTTTGACAGTGGATTTGTGGCCTTCTGTTAGGGAGAATTCTCTGTTTAGGCTGAATTTCCTAACCTAGTGAGTCCCCCAGCAGCTTTGCTGGATTTCTGGAGTTTGTTTTTTTCCATCCTGCCAAGAGTGAGACTCTTTTTCTCCCACTCTTGGACATGAATGTGGTTAATTCCTTTGAATGTCAATGTGTTCTATGGGCTATGGGGTCTTTTACTCCATAGGGTCTCATATGTTTTTCTATGTGTGTTACACCGCACCCTCCGTGCCGTAACACTGGGGCGTCCTAGAGGATCCCCACTATAGACTCCATACCCGGGGACTGACTACTGTCTCCCCGGGCATGTAAAGTCACCATTGGCTTTACTAGACCTAAATTTACTAACAGAACTAGTACAAACCACCCTATTGTGGACGTACTAGTAGGGGTAATTCGATTACTCCTGGGTCTGTTATTCGAGGGGGCACTGTCCCGTCCCCCCTCGTCGAGTTTTGGCTGATGGCAGTGGAACCTACTTGTTATATTCAACCCCGAATATAACCCTATGGGATTCTTCCCATTGTTGGAGGTTAATACTTTTTCTCGTTAATCTCTAACATACCACCGGTTTATTTATCTTAAATATATCTATCGGTTGGTATTTTCTGCCAGAACTCGGTTTTTTAAAATGGCGTCTGTGTTCGTCTCTGTGACTCCTAAACCAAAGATTGAGCCCTTTGTTCCACTTTTGGCAGACCTCTACACAGAGGCCCTCCAAAGTGGTGCCATTCTGTCTGGGTACCACAGTGGGTGTGGGAGGGGGTTTAGGCACCCTGGACTGAGTTGCCTTGCCAACTCAAGTCGCACTCTGGTGTGATTGGCCCAAGTGGTGAGACACCCCACTCACCACTTAGCGTGGTGTGATTGACAGCTAGGCTGATTGAATGGGGGTTTTCTGCATAAAAGCAGGGCTTTTGGGACTGGAGCTTCAGAAGTCGCCACAGGACCTAAGAATCCGACGAGGGTAAAGCTGAGCCGACCTGCAACGACGACACCTCCGGTGGAGCCCTGCTGAACCGACTCACCACTTCCCGATGACAGAGGAGATCTCCCGGCCGGAGAGTCTCTTCCCCTGACTGGTGGGAACAACCAGTCCCCTTTGCTTTTTCTTCGTTCCAGGACGTAGTGGTCGAATTGCCCGTGCAGAGCACCCCGGCAACCGCATAGCCACTACCCCTGTACCGTGACCAAAAGGTGGTGCCTTGTGACGGAGCACTCCGCGGCTGGTCTCTTCCCTGGTGGTGCAACGATCTTCAACTTTCCTTCGATGCCGAGAGCATCTCTTCTCTTGGCAAAGACCCGACGTGCATCCACCACCAGGAACAACTGCCCCCGCTGGAGCTGTCTCTCTACAAACAAGGTACCATGTCCGCCTGGCTTCCCTTGTGTCGGTTAGCGTGAGGTGTCTGAATCCTCGCCTCTCCATTGGGTCGCCTCCAAGCTTTCTTAACTTTCTGTTCTGAACTGGTCAAATCTTTCTATAACAATTTGCGACAAAGACTCGAAGTGTATTTCCGATGTGATACTTTTTGGGACCTATCGCCTTGCCTCTCTCCGAGTGGGCCTGGCCTCTGAACTTTGCGATCTACATTAGACCCTGCCTTACTTGCCTTGCATTTGTTCGTAAAAGTGTTGGTACCGAGTTACGTTCATACCCTGCCTTTTCTCTCCTGTCCTAACGAATACTAGAGTACCATCTAGGTTAAAGCATTCACCTCTGTCTGCAAATAAGTGGTGCCGTTGAACCTAGACTTGTCGAACTATTGTTAGTGGGATTGAGTTTTCGTATAGTAATTGTGATTGAAGTTGTTTGCCGTATTAGTGCCCGAGTGTTTTTCATAGATGTGTTTTTATAAATAAATAACTATATATCTTTACACCAAAGCCTTGTTCCGTGTTTGCTTGTTCTACTGTGTGAATTGCCCTATTTTGTATACTCCACATACTGCCTAACTCTTCTTGAGGGTAGTCTGACTGCTCAGCCACAGCTACCAAGTGAATCTGTGTGGTACAGACTGCTACCAAGTGGGTTTACTGCCAAACAACTGTAGTCCTAAATCTTTTGCAGTGGTCCCAGAGGGAACTGCACAGGTTTCCGCCTAACAATAGTGCGCGGTACAAATGTCCTTTAACATTAACATTAACATCAATAGTAAATAATAAATGATCCTGTTGAAAGATAGTAGACTTCAATTTCTGTAAAAAGTGCGTAGTGTCACGGATGTATGTGTTAGTATTTTGAATAATTGGTTGCAAGAAGAAATCTTGCCATGTTACAAATGATGTTCTAGTAGAGCTTAGCCTTGTGAAGGTTTTTAATTGAACAAAAGTAAAGCAAATACTCAATGTAACAACTCTACAATAGATCTTCACCACCTGCTACCCGTGTTAGGCAAGATTGTATTCAGTACCCTGTGGGAGACTGCACCAGCCATGTCCTGTTTGGTATAAGTCTGTACTGCACAGGTTGGTAGTTTGGCTGAGAAGCCAAGCTTATCTCAAGAGGGGTCAATATGAGCAGTAAGGTTGTTACACAGAGTTTCACAATGACAGTTACTCAAATAAACACTTACACACAAGATTTATTGATTAAACAATTATCAATGCATTTAACAGTCAGTTGAATAAGCAATCATATATCACAAAATATACTTCAATAATACACACTCACAGTTTCACTAAATCAGTTGATACCCATTGGGGATGGCACACAGACACTTCCTACACACTCGGGTGACTTAAATAACTAAGACACTGTGGACATTGATTAATCACTGGCACATTTAGAGCAATACTGAGTGGGAGATTAAAAAGGAAAAGTTTCAGAGGGAGAAAACAATGGTTAACTTATATTCTTCAGCAGGTAAGTACTTTTTTAAAACCCTCCAATACAAAGTAAGTTAACCCTTTCCTGGGGGAAAGGCAAATAACAAATTCAGAGGTAAGGAGAGTCTTTGAGGCAGCCAGGACATCCAATGTTAGTTGAGCAATAGACTAGGTGAGCTGAAGCACTTCTTGCATGTAGGTAAAAAGTCTTGCAAAATGTTTTAGAAATGTTTGTCACAAATTAAATAATTGTAGGGCCACAAGCTGGGAGGCTTGTGAGAGGCAGAGCTGCAAGCAACTCTGCAAGGGAAACAAAGACAAGTCTCAACTGAGAACAAGCAAAGCTACACAACAAGAGGTAAGTCCTCTTAGTTTTACAGTACCTTATGTTAGAATAAATCTGCTTTCAGCTGGCTTCTGTTCCTGTATAGGTCTGAAGATCCTGTGTTCCTGGGCCTCAGTCATGGGGACCTGAGGGAGGACATCTGGGGACTCCTGCACTACGAAGGGAAGTTCGGCGGCAGCAATGTGCAAACTTCAGATCAGCGGCACTAAGCGGTTTCAGCTCCTCGTGTCTCTAGCAAACAGCACCACTGCAGATCACGGATACCTTAATGGACTTTCCTCAGATTTGGAGATTTGGGGTCCAGCACCTCAGGCTTGGTCAGTCCTGCTTCATAGAGTCCGTAGGATCGTCCTGGATCCTGTGTCTGACTTAAAAGCGATGCACTCGATCTTGTGTTCCTCTCCCTGGCACTTTGCTTCCTGCAGCGGCAATGGAAGTACAGCCAGCTCCAACAAGAGGTCCAGATGATTTCTCTTTGGGGTTGAATGGTCCCACCAACCCAAGGAGAGAAGTCGTCCGTTGCAGTGCTTCTCTAGTCGAAGCAAATTCAAATCTTCAGCAATGCAGCAGGGCTTCACCGGGCAAACCAACAGTTCTGAAATTGCAGCAAGTGTCTCTTCCAAGATCTTCTTCAGATTCCTTCGTCCAGTGGTTGACTGTGCCTTCCAAGCAAAAAACCTTGCCTTTTATGCAGGTTTCTACCATCCATTCCCAGTCTAGCTAACTTGGCCACAAATCATGTAGTGAATGCCATGACGTCAAATGCAGCATCACGTAACGTTGGCGTATGACATCATGACGTCTACGCACCACTATACCGCAATATAAATAGCAGCATAGTTAGCAAGAAGCCATGTCTCCACCAGGATACCACGGCTTTCCTACGCTTATCATGCCATTTTTTCTATCCTACTGTGAAGGTAAGAAAATTTAACAATACTTATTTACCATTCTCTTTGTTCTACCTTTAAAGACAAAATAATAACCTTGAGAATATAGCCAATCAACAATTAGTATTCAGTACTCTCTCTCAAATTCTATAGAATATACAAATTACAAACACTCTTTTCCTCTTTTTCTTCACTTTCTCTCTTTTCTCTGGGACTCCAGTTCAATTCAAGGACATGAAAGGACCATTTATTTCCAGGGAAAGCAAAGAATCTACACATATTTTTTTTTTTTACCTCTACAAGAGATCTCCTATCTTTTCCAAGTGGTTAAAAACCAGACAACTAAGATAAATATAGGAAATGCATAACTGGGCGAGTCACATGTTCAAAAAATATATATGTATTTACTTTGTTGTTTTCAAGCAAACATCCATGTGTACACTTTGGTCTTTCTATCTACTTTTCCCAGTCTTCATACATAATATTCTTTCTCTACTTCTTTTTTGTAGATAGCTTTTTCTCTCCTGAAGAACCATTGGTAACAACAATGGGTAAACACATGTCGAGAGATACATATGTATCAAGAGTATTGTTGTGAAAATGTATGTTGAACACCAATTGAAAGAAGTTGTACTATGATCCACCTATATGGACAGATATGAACACTACAGATTGAACAAATGTTGATCATCATTAGTGTGAAGTAACACCTGAATCTATTTTCAAAAAGGAGAACATTAATAAAAAGGTTTCTTTGACTTAAACAAGCACCAGGGAGCTAATTGACTTTGTGACTCACCAACAATAGTACACATATCATTGGTCATCTTTGGTTTGCACATTGAAGTTTTCCTCCAATTTACATCTCTTTTTGATAACTTGCATGTGAGGCAGCCACACAATTTGGGAAGAACCATTGCAAGACAACCAATATTTCATAAATAAGCTAACAAGAGGAGTCATCTAGGGAAAGCTTTGTAGGCTGCACCAACTGTTTATTACATATAGTCTTTGCAGTACTACCAATACATGCAGGGGATTATACTGCCTGTTGGGGGCTGTCCTCTCTAGATTGGCAGGACTGCATGATAATAGGATCCAACTTGGAGGGGTAGTAAAAAAATGAGGGAGGGGATGTGGACAGGGTTATGCAGCTATGGATGCCCAAGAAAATAAGCAAAGAAATAATAGGAAAAAATGTGTCAATCGATAATTCGATCAAAGGGGGGAATGCAATAAACATGCTGGTAGAGCGCTGTCTAGGGGGCACATTTACCAGTTGTGAGACTAGTGGGGGTGGGAGGAGGCACCCCTGAGGGTGGGACAAGGTACCATTGACAGCTGTATTACAAGTGCCTGGAACACATACATAGTTGGAGAGCTAGGGGTGGAGGTGCTCAAGGGGGGGGACACACGGTATATTTGATGATAAAATCACATAGGGTGCTGCTGCACAGCGTGGGGAAGGTGAATACCACAGGTGAGTGGAATCCATGGGAATGTTTTAGACAGGCCCTGTACAGCAGGCCAGTTCAAAACTGTATGAACACTCCATGGCAGTGAGGTGGAGGAAAATGTGTTCAGGCTGACCGTCACCCGTCGATAGCAGTCACTGTGAACAGAACCAGCTGATACATGCAAGCTCAGCAAGAAAGTCTCACGGTTACTCGTGGAGACTGAGGTTATAAAAGTAATCGGGAAGGCACATGCATAGCAAAATCAGCGGTTTCAAATCGCCCCTTGGAAGGTGGGTCTGGGAAGAAGGATGTGGGAAGAAGGAATCGGGATGCAGGTGCAATCCAGGCAGAGCCAATCAGATGGTAGGTTTTTGTGTCCCCGAAATGCAACAAGAATACTGTGACCTCGATGATGCCTACAAGGCTCCTCATTGGCCGAATGCTTGTGTGAATGTCTCATTTCCCACCAGCTCAGGGTGTCTCATGTTTCTTCTAGAGATGCTGGCCACTGGCAGATTAATAAAGATCCATAGGTCAGCACAGTTACGTAGTTTCTAACAACAGCTA
Source organism: Ambystoma mexicanum (assembly GCF_040938575.1). Classification (NCBI taxonomy): domain Eukaryota; kingdom Metazoa; phylum Chordata; class Amphibia; order Caudata; family Ambystomatidae; genus Ambystoma; species Ambystoma mexicanum. The sequence goes on from NC_090922.1 coordinate 1,172,103,939, forward strand.
ATTTACGGGGTAGAGCGGGAGGTAGTGGGACACATGCGATAACTCAAAGCATTAAGTGTAACTGTTTTTAACCGTGCAATCATTGTATTCACTGTATAAAGTTTTTTCCGCCGTGGGCAGTTTTATCAGCTCTCATCAACCAATTAGTTCGACTGTGCTGTCTTCCTGTTACCTGTTATATTTTGCTCTTGTAAACTGGTCCTAAAATGCTGCATGAAGACGCTGTCCAATGGAATAACTATTATGTCCCTAACCCTAAAAACAGGTGACGACACTCCCCTCTTGAAGCATGTGCACACACAGACAGAAACATGGAATGGTGAGATAGAGCAGCGTATGATAAAATAAAAATAAAAAATGTAGCATTTATATAGCACTACGAACCCTAGGGTATCTGAGCCTGCCTATTATTACCCACGGTGTGTGGTGCTCATTTATCGATCTCAGAAGGATGAAAGGCTGGGTTTGAGCCTGCTGGGATTTGAACCTGCGTCAGCAGGCTCTGCACAGATGTCAAAGTGAGTGCTCTACTCACTGTGCTATCAGACAGGCTAATTGACAAGAATCCAATTGGACCACCAGGTACATGTTCATATCCCCCCACCTGATCTGATGAATTAAACAGAACATTGGATTGATTGTGCTGGAGATTGGGGGCTGTCTTATTCTAAGTGGCACTCCCGTGGAGTATAACCTAAGGTGAGACAAACTCCATTATGACTGTAAAGTGTTGGGACCCAAGGATGATGTTGACATGGGGAATGTTGGGATGCAAGTGTAATGTCCCAACCACGGTAGGAGGTTCAGACTGTGTATATTATTTTAGCATAAAAAGCTGATTATTTAGTGAATGGCTGAATTTGAAATTTATAGAGTGCAGCTTAGACCCCAGGGTATCTTGCACTGGGGGAAAGAGGCACAGGAACGAATATTGAAAAAAAAGGATACCCAAAAAAGGAGAAGAGGTTATCGTTCAACTACAGCAAAATAAATGTCTTCAATGCCTTCCTGAAGGCTCAGTGGTCAGGGATGGTCCACAGAGAATATGAAAAAGATGTCCACAGTGTGGGAGCAACCACCAAGAAGGCCCTACCTCCTACTGTGGCCCAGGTGAAGCTGTCTTGAAGGAACATATTTGACAAATTTATTAAGGAGATAGTCTGCCCCAATGCTATTGGGAGCCAATGCAGTTTCCATAGTACCAAGGACACTTGGGCAAATTTGGGCAATCCCACAACCAAGCGTACAGCAGATTTCTGCAGCACTTTTAAGAGTCGGATCAAAAATGTCGGCTGGGCAAGTAGTGCAGAATTGCAATAATCCAGTGTCCCTGAGATGGTTGTAGATACCAAAGTACTATGCAAAGGACTCAGAATGAAGTGAATCACCTTTCTCAGGACTCTTAGCTTGAGATGGACAGACCCACACCTAGCACTAACTTGCGTTAATGCAGAGCAGGAAGAGGCAATCTTAATTCCAAGATTCTTAACCAGTGAGACCCAGGTAGATAGAGGGCCAAGAGAGGTGGGCCGGAATTTAGGGGTTCACAAAGACTGAATATCTCAAGCACATCAGCATTTTCTCCATTTGATATAGCATATATGCACATGTGCTATGTGTAGTTAGCTTCAACACACTTTAGAGAGCATCACATGCTGAAAGGAGGGACATCAACAAAATTGTTCATTATGTTTTTCTTTTTAGTTAATTGTTTATTTATTTATTTGCCTATACACAGTGGGAGTCATTACAAGGTTGGAGGTAACCATGCTGCAATTTACGGCATGGTTACTCCCTTAACGGGTACCGGGTTCCATTCCAACCTTGGAGGACCCGGTAATTCCTCATTCGAGGAACCCAGGACCCAGAACATCCCCATTCCCATTGAGCCCCATTGGGGCTCAATGGGAATGGGGAGGGAGCTAACAACGGGCCCGTTAATAACAGGCCCATTGTTAGCTCCCTGGTCTGCTAGCGGGACTCACTAAGGGCACCTGGTTTTACCAGGCACCCTTTGCGGGTCCCGCAAGCAGACTCGTAATGGGGCGGTGAGGGGTTGATGGCTCAGGTACCATTACCAGCGCCATTAACCCTTTACCGCGAACCTTGTAATGACCCCCAGTGTGTTTCCAGGTGCCACAAGACAGAAAGGTGAGGGGGACAAGGGGAAGATAAACAATAATGGTCTTATTAGGACTTGTGATGTTCTGATCGTACAAGTGCAGCAAAAGAAGGACGAAAGGGAGGGCAGTGTTTGGGCAGCGGTAGGAGTGCCCACCGGTGAGCAAGTGCAAGGTTTCCTAGGGGGCAAGTGCTATGGGGAGCACTGCAGGGCAAGTGCTTTGGGGAGTCAAGTACGCATGTGCCAGGGGAAGAATGGGAAACAAACCTAGTGGAGAGGGGGCTGGGCCAGACTCAGAAGGTGGTGCCAACCAACAGGCTGATAGGGAAGGGGGGCCAGGAGAGGCAGTGCAGGGTAGGGAGGGTGCTGAACGGACTGGGTGAGGGGGGCCTGGTGCCCAGTAAGACTCATAACGTACCAGGCCACCAGTCACAGTAGACAGCCGACAGAAGGGGGATTCAGCACGGCAAGGTGAGAGGGAAGGAGGAGGAAGCAAGTAGGGTCTTGAGCCACTTGTGGAACATGAGTAGATCTAGCTAAAGTCTAAGAGAGGCAGGGAGGATGTTCCAGAGGGAGGTTCCTGCTAAAGATAGAGATCTACCCCCACTCTGCTTGGAGTAACATTGGATCTGAAGAGAGTTGGAGCTAGAGAACCAAAGTGCTTTAGCCAGCAGGTATTTAGGGAGGGGGTTGGATGTAGCGGGGTCCTAGGCCCCAGCAAGCATTGTGGATGATGCAGAGTTACTTTCATTTAATTCTTGCAGCCACGAGGAGCCAGTGGGGAGATATAAGGGCTGGAGAGATGCAGTCCCTGGGCTTGAGGCCAAGAATAAGTCTTGCAGTCCTGTTCTGGATTAATTGGAGTTGGCAAAAAGAGGAGAGAGGCAGATTGAGGAAGAGGCTCTTGCTGTAGTCCAGCCTGGAGACAACCAGAGTTCTGGAGACATTGAACTTCTGGGGGAAGGTGAGAAAAGGGAGAATGCCTCTGCAGGGGTGCTGAAAGTTGGCCTTCGTGGCAAGAGCTGTGATGTGCATGGAGAAGGAGAGAGATGAGTCAAAGATGACACCAAGGTTTCTTGGCTCGCAAGAGGCTGACGGGTGTCCCAAGGAGGGCTATCATAGAGTGGGCAGAAAACAAGGAGCAGGCATCCCAATGAGAAGCATTTCGGTCTTATTGGCATTAAGGCAGACATCATTGGCAGTGTACCAAGCATTGATAGAAGCCTTGAATGGGAGTGGAAGAAGGGGAGGAAGAGGATGTATGCTTAAAGGAGAGCTGTGTAACATCAGCATAGCACTGGAAGTGAGGGGCAATGGTGGAGATCAAGTGGGCCAAAGGGGCAAGGTATAGGTTGAAAAGCCACAGCAATAGGGTATATCACTGAGAAATGATGCAGTAGAATGAGAGGTGGAGGAGAGGAAATGACCCAGTTGCACCTGGAAAGGTTGGTTAGATAGGAATGAGGTCAGCCAGGCCAATGCCCAGTCTGTGATGCAGAGTGTATCACAGAGACGATGTATGAGGCTGGCATGATAAACTGTGTCAAAGGAAGAGGAATCATCGAGGAGGATGAGCATTGAGGGGGAGTTCGAATCAAGATTTGAGAACAGGTTTTCATGGGTGTCCAGTAGAGCTGTTTCTGTGCCTCTGGATGCTCTGAAGTCAGTCTGGTGGTTTTGGAGACAGCCAACAGATTCAGTGTTGTGGACCAGCTTCTCTAAGCGTTTGCCCAGGAAAGGGGTGATGGAGATAGGGCGATAGTTAGCCAGGCAGGAAGGGTCAGCAGGGAGTGCTTCAGGGGAAATGGAAAAAGACTGATTACAGAAATCAGCCAATTCAGGTGCAAAAGAGGATATTTTGTCCTTGATGGTTCTGGAAGAGCAAGGGAGCATCAGTTTGGAGGAGAATTTCATAGAGTGGACATCTATAGAGACCTCATCCAATGCAATGGTAGTGAAGGAGGAGAATTTGGGGGATAGGGAGAAGTTGGCCAAGAGAGGCATGAGAGGGAGGGTTGGGAGGGGAGAAGAGGAGAGGGAGGACAGGGTGTCCAGAGTTTTGGTGATGAAGTGGGATGTGTGAGAAACCTGCAGGTGTCTCACCCACTAGTCCCTAGGGATCTGTCATCCAGGTCGCCAGGACACAACCATCTCTTTTGGATCCAGTTCCTGGAGGTGGACCTGTGCGGGGGGATCACCTGGATGAGGGGTCTTCGGGGGATGGAAGTGGGACAATGGAGGGTGAGACACAGTATCTCCTTCCTTGTAACACCTTTTCTTCATCCTAACAGGTAGGAAACCTAGGAACTCAACCCCCAGTTCACCACAAGCAAGAATTGACTATCACCACAGCAATATATCTGACTTGTTCCAACACCATTGTCAGGCAAGATTCGATCATTATGGATCATTAGACACACCTGACTTCCATCACACTTCCTCACATGAATAAAGGTCGTCAGTCCAGAAAAACAGATACCCCTCGATCGGAAGGCAATGTACTTTGTTGGCCGAAGACCAACCGCCTCAGTGTTTAACATTAGAAAAATATAGCCATAAGCTTGACTGAAGTGCGGCCATTTTGAGGTGACTGAAATCACCATTTTGTTTTCTCTAACGTTTGCCTTTTGCTTCATGTCAAAACTGCTTCGCTGAAATAGTATTCTTCTCCACTGGTGCATAACGCAAGGCTGTGAGAGACATGTTGAAACATAACGTAGTAACCCAGACAGAAATGCCCGGTCTCCTCCCTCACATATCCTTGGAAAGTAAGCAGCAAGGCATTCTAATCAGTACAGCAGGTGCCAGCTAGTCTCGGAAACACAGTAGAAATGCTAGAAGCAAACATTAAATGACTTGAATTATGTTCTTCTTTTCTCTTCTTTACGGCCCCCCCTTTCCTGAGCCCTGTAGAGCTCTGGGGAGCAAGTTGACCGCCAGCACACAAATAGAAGCCAGGAGATAGCAAGGCCTAGAATGTGTCTCTACCTTACGCACAGCTTGCTTGTAGAAACAGAAGCATTGTGTTATTTTAAACAAAGACTTATGTCTGTAGGTTCACAAAATTGAAAACTGTTGCTAAATGAATGTTTGAAGATGTCATACTCGTCACCATTGTCAATCACAGGTGCCCAATTCAAAGGAATTGTTTTAGAGGCGGTATTGGAGGTGTCAATACTGATTGTAAGATGTTTGCTTTGTATATATGTAACTGTTGTACGATTCTCGCTCTCTTGCGTCCCTCGAGGTCTGGTAGACACATGTTGCGGAGCGTGGCACCCAGTTGGCCAACTGAGACAATTTGCTTTGCAATAAACCCTAGATTTTGGGAATACAACCTTGTGTCTGGTGTATCAGTTTGTGTATGTTGATTGTGCCTTGTTTCCACATGCGAGGGTCCCCTAGGGGCCCCTTCAAGGTGGAGAACAAAAGCAAACTCTGAGCGAGGCAAAACACATGAGGAAACTGAAGTTTCGAGATATCAGTTTAATACAAGGAGAAAGGCGGCGGGACCAGCGAGAGTTGCAAGGAGGGAAGCACCCATTACCTGTAAAGACTGTTACTTTCGTGAACCTTGGAAAGTAAGAAACCGAAGACCAGGATCTAAGGCTGATCAAACCTGCACAGTGTGTCGGAGGTACCTGGGGCTCTCCCGTGTAGATTACCAAGGCGGGAGGAGTGACTGCCGCCATGGTACTTTCCTTAGCTCTTACACCAAAGCGGCATCAGAAAAGACAGCACAGCCGGTGAGTCGGAGAGACTGATACCAAACCGGCGTGTGTTTTGAACCAAGTTTGCAAGCGGCAACATTGTATATAAAGAATAGTGTGTGAGGTATTTGTGATGAGCAATGTGAATATAATTGGAAGCCTAAGGAAATAGATTAACTTTGTAACTGAACTTTGGGAGGCCAGAATGGTCCGACACCATATGGGTGCTCATTTGAAATTCTATGTTAGGTATCCAACTGAAATGTTGAGATTGAAGTGATCATGCAATGGGTCAAGCTAAATCCTGTGCACATTCAAAAGTCTTTGATTGTTTAAAGTACTTCACAAATGGTCCGAACTCGGCTGTTGGAGACTAATTGAACCAAAGAAAATTATCTGAGCCCTGCAGAGGTGGATCTGGTGTGAACCGTGAGTCATCTGAAAAATCATTCTCTGAACTTTGTTTTGAAAGGGATCTGAGCATGGAAGAGGAGGGATCCAACATTGAACTTTTGTTTTCACCCTGGAACCCCCTCACCCTTGATCTGAGCCCGGCTGAGGGGGTTCCAGGGTGATCACCCAAGTTGAATACTAGTGAAGAAGGTAAATAACTTTTGTGTGTTGATTTTGCTACAGCACGCCCTCTGCATCATGAGATTTGCGAGAAGTAAAGAGACCTAGACACAGAAGGTCCTGAATTGGGAAAATGCAACTGTATCCTTGTCCCGCAGAAGCCAGACTGTGTGCTTTGACTGAGTGACCCGCCTTGTCCCATGCTGAAAACATGGGCAAGGGAGGCCAACAGTCCGAGCATCCTGACATTGTTATTTGTGAACATCTCTTTCTTTTTCTTGAACAATACCCCACATGATTTGTAAATTAGTGGTATGGATTGGCAATTGTTTTTTTTTAGTACAGGCCCTTTTATTTTTGACAAGACTCCACTAGGACTGCATTATTATTATTTGATGGTCGTAGCTTGCTCCAATTTGTAGATTTTGATTTAGATAGACATTTATCACACCCTTGTGCAAGTTCAATAAACATCTGCACTTGGGTTTCAGAACAGGCAGGTTGGAGTCATACCAGGAATTGCACTTGGAGGTGGTCAGGCAAGTTAAGTGTTTAGGCCTGTGATAGCTTAAGGGCTTTGTAGCTAGCATTAATGAAGTATGTTGTGTGTTGATGCATTAAAGAAAATTCAGAATAGGATGCTTTAGTAATTGGTGAAAGGGCGGTTGAGGTACCACGTAGTCTAATAGTCATATAGATGTTGATGTTTAGTAACATTCAGGTTGTCGGCTACAATAGCAAGAGTTCTGTCATGTTGGATAGGCCTCATTACAGGTTCAAGCTTCTGTTACATAGAACATTAGGCCACATGTTGGAACTTCTATTTTGTTAATTCAATTAGATTTTATTCTTGCTTCCCCCCGGCGAGTGTTTAGACAGCCAAGATTCCTGGAAAAAGGGGGAAGCACAGCACATATAGCAGTTAATGGGCAAGGCAGAGTACTCCATAGAAACTGAGAATAGAATGCATTATCGTCTGATGATAAGACTAGTGCTGCTGGTGAGAGCAAGACATAGGGCCTCATTCTGACCATGCCGGTATCCTGACGGTAGAGGCGCCAGGATACTACCAAATGTAGTTACTGTTTACAGCACCTGGTCCGGCGGCACTGCCGCCAGATTATGGGTGCTGGACTGATGGTATAAAGCCCTTTTCATGGAGTCCAAATGGAGTCCATGAGGAGATCTGCCATCAAAACCGGCACCGGCATTGCCACCCTTGATAGTGAAAAAGAGGATACTTCTGGGAAGATAGACAGACCAATTCACTGTAGCTTGTATTGCAGTCAAGGCTAAGTCTCAGGAGGAGTCGGAGTGATCAGAGGTCTTTGATGAGCACAGACAGTAAGAATGAATGAAAAATTAATGCCCAACAAAACACCACTCAAACACGTTGTAAAATATATACAGTCGCTGGGGTCAATGCAGTAAAGTGAGAGACTCTGCCAATAGCTGTAAGGGAAAAGGGAAGGCAATCTCTATAGTATAGACACAATTCAGAGATGGACAACACAAATTCCAGCCCTACAATGAATGGAGCCTTGTGCTCAATGTACGTTGCTTGCATAAAAGCACTTGGTTGAGTGTAAAACCACTAAGTACTTTCTCTAACGATCTGGCAAAGTTAGGGACACGATTTTGTGGTGAAAACAGGTTCCAAGAATCAGGCGAGGATATGCTGCAATGAACAAAGGTATTCCCAACTTTTGGAGGACTTTAGGAAGTGGGGGGACACAAGCCAAAGAGAGCACTACAAGGGATCCTCTGGGCATAAAATGCAATGGATGAACAAAGGGCCAGCGATAAATTGTTTCAGTACTCACCGTCATTAGCTTGGTTTTGCTCCAAACTTGGCTGGTCTGGAGAGGGTCATCAAAGGTTCGGTTTTCCACACTCAGTTCTGCTACAAAGTGCACATACACTGCGAGTACAGGTGCAGGTCAGGTTTACACTCTCGTCCCGGTTGAAGAACAAAGAAAGCAGTGATGCAGCTGCTCTCATTGCACAACAAGAAATGCAGGAAAACTGTCTTAAGTGACCATCACTGTTGCATAGTGACGTAGGTGCACCCATGTTTCACAGTTTAACAGAACCTTCTCTCTTGTGAACCAAAGCATCTGGGATGAGAACATTCAGTGAAAAGGTGCTTTGTAGTGCAAACTATGATTCCCCAAGGTTTTGAGGCAAATCTCAATGCAATGAGGCTCCTTCATGGGTGGCAAGTTTCGAGTTTTAGAGTCCACTGGATGGCCGAGGAACACTTCTGAACAAGCTATTTTGCAGGCCAACTAGGAGGTGTTGAGCGTGATTATTCCCACCACTCCAACAGTTTAAAGCAGCTTTTAAGGTCTTCTGAGATCAAGCACAAAGTAGGGATCTACCGGGACAAGAGCAGATCCAGGGTGCCACCCTTCTTCAGTACATCTCTGGATAGTCCTTTCTTCTGCTCAGCTCTTCGGGATACTTGGCTCTGTCCACAGATCAATTTTGACCTGTTGTTTATCTGCTGCTCTTCATTAAGGACCCCTCCTCATTTCCACAAGTCCGGAGAGTGCTCGCACCTGGCCAGCCAATGAGAAGATCTGACCCACTCAAGCATGCCAGCAGTGGTCTAATCAGGGGCCACTGTGACTTGCATGCCCTCATGCACAAAAGACATCCTAGCACCATTATTGTGGCTTGGGACCAAACAGTCCCAGCCCACTTCCTAGGTACCCACACACGTGACCTGCAGTAGTCTGCAAGAGAAGCAGCTTTCCTAGGCCATTACATGCCCAAATAAGGAATTCCTGGTTCACTACATCCAATGAGAAGTTCAAAGGACAAAATGGCAAAAGGAATAAGCAATAAACCAGATCAGAGTCAGATCAGGATGCTGAAACAAAAGCAACAAATTGGGGGGAGGGATTCGCAAATGTATAGGAAATGTTGCATATAGAGACATTTTCCATAAAATTGCACACTATGCTTTTTTGCATGGATTGAGTCAAATGAGAACTAATTGGCAGATGTCTCTTCCAGAGATGTAATTAGTCGTATAATTTTAGAGCAGCCCATCACAAGTGCTCCTTTAATATCCAGTGGTGCCAAACCCTGCCACCATTCCTTCATGCGTCCCCCTGAAACCACTCATTTTTACAGTGGTGTATCTTTGTCCGTAATATGTCTCTGTTCCCTTACATTACATAAGGATAGCAAAAATGCGCTTGCATTTTGAAACAAAGGACTCCAATATACCTGGACAAGATCATCCCAGGGGTATACAAAGACACCCATTCTCTTCTTTCAACAGCTAAGAAGGGGTTTAGATGATTCAAGGTTACCTGGGAAGTCATGTGTCATGCTCAGAAGGAATACCAACATGCACCCCATCATGCCTAACAGCCAGACCACTGCAGATTGTGTTATCAGTACTCCCATTCCCGGTTAACCTCCGACAAGCAGTACTGCTAGGCTTCCCAGGGCACACCCAGTTTAGGGTACTAGGTTACCTGTGGTGCTAGGGAAGCGTAAGCGGTCCTTGTTTCCCCGCAGGGGCGGCGGCCGTCCTCATAGGGTGTCTCGTTTTCATTGGCAACTTCCCTGGAGGTTGCGGTCGGGCAGGATCAGCCGATCGCTATCACTTCCTGGTTACGGGACGCTTTCCCGATCATGTGCCCTGTCATCCGCTCACGTGATCGGTAGCTGTGCATAAAAGCCGGCAAATTTGAAACGCTTGTTGCTTCACAGCTGATTCTCACGCAAACACTGTTCAGCGTTTCGATTCAGGATTCAAGATTCATGGTACTCGACCTTGGCTCACGAATCACGGACTGCTCTCTCTCTCTCCTTGGAACTTCTACTTTGATCCACACGGAATACTGACCTTTTGGATAACGAACTTTGGACTGCCTCTGAACTGCTCCCTGATTTTTCTTCCATACCTTGATTAGCTGAACTGACCCTCGGACTGTTTTTGGACCTGCCTTCGTTTTGCCTGAATTATTATAGTCATGTTCAGGTGTTCCACTGTTAAGGAGAATTCTCTGTTTAGGCTGAATTTCCTAACCTAGTGAGTCCCCCAGCAGCTTTGCTGGATTTCTGGAGTTTGTTTTTTTTCCATCCTGCCAAGAGTGAGACTCTTTTCTCCCACTCTTGGACATGTATGTGTGTAATTCCTTTGAAATGTCAATGTGTTCGATGGGCTATGGGGTCTTTTACTCCATAGGGTCTCATATGTTTTTCTATGTGTGTTACACTGCACCCTACGTGCCGTAACACAGGGGCACCCTAGCGGGTCCCCCACCATAGACTCCATACCCGGGGACTGACTACTGTCTCCCCGGGCATGTAAAGTCACCATTGGCTTTACTAGACCTAAATTTACTAACAGAACTAGTACCAACCATCTTATTATGGACGTACTAGTAGGGGTAATTGGATTACTCCTGGATCTGTTACTCAAGGGGGCACTGTCCCGTCCCCCCTCGTCGAGTTTTGGCTGGTGGCAGTGGAAACTACTTGTTATGTTCGACCCCGAACATAACCCTATGGGATTCGTCCCATTGTTGGAGATTGATACTTTTTCTCATTAATCTCTGACGTACCACCGATCTACTTATCTTAAATAAGTTTATCGAGTGGTATTTTCTGCCAGAACTCGGTTTGAAAATGGCGTCTGTGTTCGTCTCTGTGACTCCTAAACCAAAGGTCGAGCCCTTTGTTCCACTTTTGGCGGGCTCTGTCCAGAGACCCTCCAAAGTGGTGTCATTCTGTCTGGGTTACCACAGGGGTGTGGGAAGGGGTTTAGGCACCCTGGACCGAGTTGCCTTGCCAACTCCGGTCGCACTCTGGAGTGATTGGCCCAGGTGGTGAGCCTTCCCGCTCACCACTTAGCATGTGTTGATTGACAGCTAGGCTGAATGAATGGGGGTCTTCTGCATAAAAGCAGGGCTTTTGGGACTGGATCTTCAGAAGTCGCCACAGGACCTAAGAATCCGACGAGGGTAACGCTGAGCCGACCTGCAACGACGACACCTCTGGTGGAGCCCTGCTGAGCCGACTCACCACTTCCCGACGACAGAGGAGATCTCCCTGTCGGAGAGTCTCTTCACCTGACTGGTGGGAACAACCAGTCCCCTTTGCTTTTTATTCGCCTCAGGACGCAGTGGTCGAATTGCCCGTGCAGAGCACCTCGGCAACCGGATAGCCACTACCCCTGTACCGTGACCAAAAGGTGGTCCCTTGTGACGGAGCACTCCGCGGCTGGTCTCTTCCCTGGTGGTGCACCGGACTTCACTTTCCTTCGACGACGAGATCATCTCTACTCTTGGCCAAGACCCGACGTGCATCCACCACCAGGAACAACTGCCCCCGCCGGAGCTGCCCTCCACAACAAGGTACCGTGTACGCCTGGCTTCCCTTTCGTTCGGTTCGAGTGAGGTGTCTTAATCCTCTCCATTCCGCTGGGTCGCCTCCAAGCTTTGCTCATTCATTGTTCTGAACTGGTTCAATCTGCCGATAACAATTTGCTATAAAGACTTGAATGCATCTCCACTAGAGACTTTGTGGGACATCCCGCCTTGCCTCTCTCCGAGTGGGCCTGGCCTCTGAACTTTACGATCTATTGTGATTCTTGCCTTCCTGCCTTGCATTTTATCCGCGTAGGATTGAACTGTGTTGATTTCATAACCTGCCTATCTTTTTCTCTCCCTTCCTAACTAATATTCGAGTGTCATCTAGGTTGAGGTATACACCTCTGTCTGAAAATAAGTGGTACCAGTAGAACCTAGAGTTGTCGATATTTTGCTAGGGGGATTGATCGTTTTCTTCTTCGTAGAGTAATTGTGTTTGATTTGTTTGGCGTGATTTGCTTTAGTGTTTTCCATAGATGTTGTGTTATAAATAAATACCTTGATATCTTTACACTAACCCTCGTTGCGTGTTTGCTTGTCTTGCTGTGAAGAATTGCCCTATTTTGTATACTCCACATACTGCTCAACTTTTCTTGAGAGAAGTCTGACTGCTCAGCCGCAGCTACCAAGTGAATCTGTGTGGTGCAGACTGCTACCAAGTGGGTTCACCGCCAACGCCTGTAGTCCTAAATCTTTTGCAGTGGTCCCAGAGGGAACTGCACAGGTTTCCGCCTAACACTGGTGTACAGCGGTGGGATTTGTATCGAGTATACAGTTTAGAGTGCTTTTCGACACTGTAGGATAACTAACCACAAAACTTTGCACAAAAAGCAACTTTCAAAAAAACATGTCTACGATGGAAACTTACAGTCAAGAGTCTTTGTCAGGAGAAAATACTGAGAGTTTGCAAGCTCTCTGTAGACAAGCGAATCTTTCTGTAAGAGGCAAGAAGTTAGAACTAATAGAGAGATTGCTGGCGAACCAAAGTCTGGGTACTGGTTCAGAGGAACCAATCTCCCCAGCGAATGTAGACGACAGTAATGGTGTTGATCTGAATCGTAATTCTGATGATAGCGATGAAGAGGCTGACGAGGACGGAGAGGCTAACGAAACTGTCTCCCCCGCTCCTCTACCTGCCTTACCAGCTGTGCCTACGGGGCCCATACCAGGTCCCACAAGTAACCCTGCTTAATTTGAACTTGAAAAAATGAAGCTCGAACTAGAATACAAACGGTTCTTGGCTCAATCTGAACGAAACCAAGAACTCGAGTTCAGACGGATGAATGCCCAGGCTGAGCAGAAGCAAGCTGACTTAAGACTCAGGGAAATAGAACTTAATAACGAGTTAGAGATGAAAAAGTTGTCTATGGAAAATGCTTCTCTCTCCTCTGGTTCCTCTAGGAGCTCCAGTCCCAAAAGTCCCCGGATGCCGAAGGAATTAGTGGGTATGTATGAACCGAGATTGGATGTGTTGGATTGGCTGAAACTGTTTGAATACAATCATGGGCGCTCCAGGACATCACCGGGAATGCGTTGCTTCCCTGGTTGTTCTCTAGGCTCCCTCCTGTTGCGACTGATGTGGTAATGGAGTTGGGGGAGGCAGATAAGACGGATTACGAAAGTGTGAAACTAGCTTTGATAGCTAGATTCGGGAAGTCCCCTTCCCAGTATCTTAAGAGGTTTAGAACCCTCAAAAAGCATGATGGTACCTCTTGGGCTACCTGGGTGAGTGAAGGGTTGAAAAACTTAGAGGGATGGATTAAGGGTTACAAAGTGAACACTTATGAGGGTATGAGAAATCTTTTTATGTTGGAGTCTATTTATGATGCCTGTTCTCCTGAGCTCAGACAGCACTTGGCTGATTCGAACGAATTGGATTCCAGGGCACTAGCTAAGGCTGCTGACTTGTGGGTTGCCAACAGGGCTACTCATAAGGATTCTGGGGCAACTCAGAAAAAGGATGAGGGAAAACAGCCAAAAAAAGACTCAAAAGAGAATTCGAATAACTCACATTCCAAAGAGGGCCCCAAACAAAATCAGAAGGGTAAGCCACCGGGAAAACCACAGCAGAATAGTGTGTCTTCTGGTGCCAAACCGGAAGGAGGTCAGAACAAGCCACCATTCCAGAAAGCATTCGGTAAGTGCTTTGTTTGTGGCTCGACTGACCACGTGAAAGGAGATCCCAGATGTAAGGGTAAACCTTCAGGGGTCCAGCTTGTCTCCTTAGCCTTCGCTCCAGAGGAGGAAGTCCAAATGGCAAGTGGAAACTTTCTACTGCTAGCTGACGAACCCATTGGAGTCTCAGCCAGCGTTTCTTTAGTATCTCTGGGGTTGTGGGAACAACAGAATTTAGATGTCTATAATTCTATCCCTGATAATACTAAAGAGTATTATTAGGACAGTGTCCAGGTGAATGGTCAGGAGACTCCTGCCATTAGGGACACTGGGGCCAGCATAACTGGGTGGATAAATCGTTTTTTCAGGCTGAGGATGTTGCTAAGGCACCCAAACGCCTCACCAAGTTAGCTGGAGGGCCTGTGCAGATGCTTCCCCAATTACCATTACTCATCCAGTGTAACAACATGACTGTGAAGATACCTGTCAGCATACAGAGTGAGGTACCAGGACGCGTATTGTTGGGTAACGATTTGAAAACTCTCGGAGTTGTATCACATACTCCCAGACCTCCTAGTAAACGGTTACAGGAGCTAACCAGACCCGAACGAGAAAGGACCATGCGCGGTACTCTCCAGGAGATGATGAAGAAAGAAATCACTCCTGCTCCACTGGAATTGTCGGCCGCTGTCACCAAGAAATCAGAAGCGAAGGGGAAACCTAAGACTTCTATCCCGAAACCAGCCGCCAGCATTCCAGTGCAGCCGACGCAGACTTCCCCGCGGTTGTCCAACGTCACACCCGTAACTCCACCTCCAGCCGAGGCTGAGAGGGAGGTACAACCCTGCGTGGTAGAATTAGACTCTGATGAAGAGCTAATGGAAGGCCAGGAACTCATTGGAGATCTGGATCCTGTTGACCATCCTGAGCTGCAGTCTTTACTGGCAGAAGGTGGACCCAGCAGGGCAGACTTCAGTAAGGGACAGAGAGAATGTCCAACTCTGGAAGGTCTTCACCATCAGGCAGAAGCTCAGGCTGAAGGGCAAGAGCCTGGGAAATACAGGTTGCACTGGGAAGATGGCCTCTTCTACAGTGAACCGACCGAGTCTGCACCTGGAGACTACAAACGACTTGTAGTACCCCAAGAGAACAGACCACAGTTCTTGCAGTTAGCCCACGAGATTCCTTTAGCTGGTCACTTGAGTTTCAAGAAGACTAAGGAAAGGCTCTCGCTCTACTTCTATTGGCCAAAGATGGGGGCCGAAGTAGAAAAACACTGCAGGAGCTGCCACACCTGCCAGATCTCTGGTAAGGTTGGATCCAAGAACGTGGCACCGTTAGTGCCTCTCCCAGTTGTGGGAGTCCCATTTGAGAGAGTAGGGATTGACATTGTTGGTCCCCTTGATCCTCCAACCTCCTCAGGCAACAGGTTTATACTTGTTGTAGTAGACCATGCTACTAGGTATCCTGAGGCAATTCCTATGAGGACTGTTACAGCTCCGGCTGTGGCTAAGGCCCTCCTTGGCATTTTTACCAGGGTCGGGTTTCCTAAGGAAGTAATCTCTGACAGGGGGTCAAACTTTATGTCCCACTACATGAAAGCCATGTGGAAAACCTGCGGAGTAACTTACAAGTTCTCAACGGCTTACCACCCACAAACCAATGGGTTGGTAGAACGGTTCAACCGAACCATGAAGAGCATGATAGGTGCTTTAGAGGAGCCCCTTAAGCGTAAGTGGGACCTTCTATTGCCATGCCTTCTCTTTGCTTATAGAGAAGTCCCTCAGGAGGGAGTAGGTTACTCTCCCTTCGAACTACTCTATGGTCATCCCGTCAGAGGTCCATTGGCCCTGATTAAGGAGGGGTTGGAGAGTGCTCCTTCCCCCAAGCCAGTCAGAGTGACTGACTACGTGATAGGTCTCCGGAGGAGAATGTCGCACATGATGACGGAAGCAAGCGATAACTTGAAAGCTGGACAAGCATTGGTCAAGCACTGGCACGATCAAAAGACTAACATGGTTGAGTTCGCTCAGGACCAGCTCGTTCTCGTTATGATCCCAACAAGGCAGAGGTCCTTGCAAGATAAGTGGATGGGACCCTACCGAGTAGTGGGTAAACTCGGAGAGGTTAACTATCTGGTGGACTTGGGCAATCCCAAGGAGGCTCCGACAGTCTTTCACACCAACTGACTTAAAGCGTATGTCTCGCGACCTGATGTAGGAGCGTTGCTTCTAGCATCATCCGAGGAAGAAGAAGAGAGTGAAGCTCTTCCGGATCTCCTCAGAGGCCTACCTTTAGATGAAAAAATTGAAGGAGTGAATCTCTCCTCCAATCTGACACCCGAGCAACAAGAAGAGTGCAAATCTATGTTGAATCAGTTTGCCTCTCTGTTCTCGCTTTCACCAGGCTTGACCCCTTGGGGCCAGCACGACATACTCACTGGTGACTGTCTGCCGGTCAAAAGCAGAGGATACCGCATGTCAGAAAACGTACAAACCCACATCAAAGGTGAGGTCAGCAAGATGCTTGATCTCGGGGTAATAGAGCCCTCTACTAGTCCATGGTCTAGCCCAGTTGTGTTAGTACCAAAGGCCGGATCTAAAGAACTTAGATTCTGCGTGGATTATCGAGCTCTTAATGCAGTCACCAAGACTGATGCCCACCCTTTGCCAAGAACAGATGAGTTGGTGGATAAACTTGGCGCCGCCAAGTTCCTCAGCACATTTGACTTGACGTCAGGCTATTGGCAAATAGCCCTGACAGACCATGCCAAGGAGAAAACTGCATTTTCTACCCCCGTTGGCTTATACCAGTTTAAGGTAATGCCTTTCGGACTGAAGAATGAACCTGCTACGTTTCAACGGATGGTAAACCAGGTTCTGAATGGGATGGAGGACTTCTGCATGGCATACTTGGATGACATCGCAGTGTTCAGCAATTCCTGGGAAGAACATGTAATCGACCTGAGAGATGTTTTGCAGGCTCTTGGATGAGCCAATCTGACCATAAAGGCAAGTAAATGCCAAATTGGACAGAGTAAGGTAGTCTATCTTGGGCATGAGGTAGGCGGTGGAGAAATAAGGCCTTTTCTCAGTAAGATTGAAGCTGTGCAAAATTGGACAACACCGACTACTCAAACCCAGGTGAGAGCCTTCCTAGGCCTCACTGGGTATTACAGGAATTTCATAGAGAACTATGGGACCATAGCTTCTCCACTGAATGTCATCTCCTCGCCCAAATTTCCTAAAAAGGTTAAATGGACAAGGAGTGCAATCAGGCTTTTGAAAACCTGAAACAGGCTCTTTGCCAAGCCCCAGTACTCAGAGCTCCTGATTACCACCAACACTTCATTGTGCAGACAGACGCTTCCAATGTAGGGATAGGTACCGTACTCAGTCAACTGGATGGCAAAGGTAGGGAGCACCCCGTTTGCTTCATCAGCCGCAAGCTGAAGGATCCTGAAACAAGGTGGGCAACAATCGAAAGAGAGTACTTTGCTATCGTGTGGGCTCTGAAGAAGTTTAGGCCGTACTTGTATGGTTCTACTTTTGTTATTCAGACTGACCACCAACCCTTGAGATGGTTAATGCAAATGAAAGGGGAAAACCCAAAACTATTGAGATGGTCGATCTGCCTGCAAGGGTTTGATTTCACCATTGAGCACAGGTCAGGGTGTCACCACCAAAATGCTGATGGTCTCTCTAGGATGTATGTCATCGACTAGAGGTATGAGATTCATCCAGGAGTGGATTAAATCCTCCTGTCCCTTAGTCTGGGGGGGGGCGAGTGTTAGGGAGAATTCTCTGTTTAGGCTGAATTTCCTAACCTAGTGAGTCCCCCAGCAGCTTTGCTGGATTTCTGGAGTTTGTTTTTTTCCATCCTGCCAAGAGTGAGACTCTTTTCTCCCACTATTGGACATGTATGTGTGTAATTCCTTTGAAATGTCAATGTGTTCGATGGGCTATGGGGTCTTTTACTCCATAGGGTCTCATATGTTTTTCTATGTGTGTTACACCGCACCCTACATGCTGTAACACGGGGGCGCCCTAGCGGGTCTCCCACCATAGACTCCATACCCGGGGACTGACTACTGTCTCCCCGGGCATGTAAAGTGACCATTGGCTTTACTAGACCTAAATTTACTAACAGAACTAGTACCAACCATCTTATTGTGGACGTACTAGTAGGGGTAATTCGATTACTCCTGGATCTGTTACTCGCTGGGGCACTGTCCCGTCCCCCTCGTCGAGTTTTGGCTGGTGGCAGTGGAAACTACTTGTTATGTTCGACCCCGAACATAACCCTATGGGATTCGTCCCATTGTTGGAGATTGATACTTTTTCTCATTAATCTCTGACGTACCACCGATCTACTTATCTTAAATAAGTTTATCGAGTGGTATTTTCTGCCAGAACTCGGTTTGAAAATGGTGTCTGTGTTCGTCTCTGTGACTCCTAAACCAAAGGTCGAGCCCTTTGTTCCACTTTTGGCGGGCTCTGTCCAGAGACCCTCCAAAGTGGTGCCATTCTGTCTGGGTTACCACAGGGGTGTGGGAGGGGGTTTAGGCACCCTGGACCGAGTTGCCTTGCCAACTCCGGTCGCACTCTGGAGTGATTGGCCCAGGTGGTGAGCCTTCCCGCTCACCACTTAGCATGTGTTGATTGACAGCTAGGCTGAATGAATGGGGGTCTTCTGCATAAAAGCAGGGCTTTTGGGACTGGATCTTCAGAAGTCACCACAGGACCTAAGAATCCGACGAGGGTAACGCTGAGCCGACCTGCAACGACGACACCTCTGGTGGAGCCCTGCTGAGCCGACTCACCACTTCCCGATGACAGAGGAGATCTCCCTGCCGGAGAGTCTCTTCCCCTGACTGGTGGAAACAACCAGTCCCCTTTGCTTTTTATTCGCCTCAGGACGCAGTGGTAGAATTGCCCGTGCAGAGCACCTCGGCAACCGGATAGCCACTACCCCTGTACCGCGACCAAAAGGTGGTGCCTTGTGACGGAGCACTCCGCGGCTGGTCTCTTCCCTGGTGGTGCACCGGACTTCACTTTCCTTCGACGACGAGATCATCTCTACTCTTGGCCAAGACCCGACGTGCATCCACCACCAGGAACAACTGCCCCCGCCGGAGCTGCCCTCCACAACAAGGTACCGTGTCCGCCTGGCTTCCCTTTTGTTCGGTTCGAGTGAGGTGTCTTAATCCTCTCCGTTCCGCTGGGTCACCTCCAAGCTTTGCTCATTCTTTGTTCTGAACTGGTTCAATCTGCCGATAACAATTTGCTATAAAGACTTGAATGCATCTCCACTAGAGACTTTGTGGGACATCCCGCCTTGCCTCTCTCCGAGTGGGCCTGGCCTCTGAACTTTATGATCTATTGTGATTCTTGCCTTCCTGCCTTGCATTTTATCCACGTAGGATTTAACTGTGTTGATTTCATAACCTGCCTATCTTTTTCTCTCCCTTCCTAACTAATATTCGAGTGTTATCTAGGTTGAGGTATACACCTCTGTCTGAAAATAAGTGGTACCAGTAGAACCTAGAGTTGTCGATATTTTGCTTGGGGGATTGATCATTTTCTACTTCGTAGAGTAATTGTGTTTGATTTGTTTGCCGTGATTTGCTTTAGTGTTTTCCATAGATGTTGTGTTATAAATAAATACCTTGATATCTTTACACTAAGCCTTGTTGCGTGTTTGCTTGTCTTGCTGTGAAGAATTGCCCTATTTTGTATACTCCACATACTGCTCAACTTTTCTTGAGAGAAGTCTGACTGCTCAGCCACAGCTACCAAGTGAATCTGTGTGGTGCAGACTGCTACCAAGTGGGTTCACCGCCAACGCCTGTAGTCCTAAATCTTTTGCAGTGGTCCCAGAGGGAACTGCACAGGTTTCCGCCTAACATCCACGTTCTACCGAGTGCCAAGAAACATCCAGGTGTTTGCAGCCGGCACTACCATCGGGTGCCAGGCTTCAGGGACCGTCTTGCGTGCACCTTGCACCACAACTCCCGATCCCGGCCCCTTCTTATCTGGTTTAGCCTCGGGATCTTCGGCTGCGCCTGGTTCCTGTTGCAACTACACCAACACCTATGGCCTCAAGGCTCGCACAGAGAGTATTTTTATATCTCTCTGTGGGGAACTTGGGGACAGAGGCGCTAATACTCTTCACAACACAGCAAGTTTTGACATCATGGATGATTTATTGCTGGTCACCCTCATTTGAAGCCTCTCAACAAGATCCACAGGTGTGGCTTACTACCCTGGCTGAGAAAGGAAATCAAGTCTCCAAACAGATGTTACAATTGTGCACACAGAGAGTTCATTACTTAGGAAATGATATTATGGAAGGTAATTGCTTGATATCCCCCTCACAGAAGGAGGCTGATTCCTAAGACTCAGACTGTCAAACAGACTGAAGCATTTTTGGGCATTGTCGGTTATTACTGATAATGTATTTTAGGTTATGCAAAAATAGTCAAACCCCTTCAACAATATACTTGAGACAACTCTATGGGTCGCTTGCTATGACGTCTGAGACCGAGGAAGCTATCAGGAAGAACAAATGATGTTTAGCTGATGCGCCTGCTTCAGGATTACCAAAATATAGAAATGTATTTGCTTTACAAGAAGGATGGGTTTGCTGTAGCAGTGCTTACTCAGAATCATTGTATCTTTTTTCAACCTATTGCATACTACAGTAAAAAACTAGATAATTCAGTCACCATGTTTCAGATCTGTGGCTGAGTCAGCACCAGCAGTAGAGCACAGTAAAAACATTGTTTTTTGAGAGCTCATCACGTCTTATCCTCCATTGGGTCCCTGTCGGGAAATGGCCATCACCCACTTGCCCTGCACAAGACAGGCCCAGAATTCTTTCAACACAAGCTTACCCATTATCAACCCACTAGAAACCTGTAATAAGACTCTGCACTCCTTCTTGTCATCCTTCCCTTCAAATTAAATACAATAGGGGGATCCTCCGTCTCTATCCAAAATCCCACAATCTGCAACAAAACTCCCCTTAGCAACCGCTGCCTGAAGGATAATCTTGCCTTCTGGAAGGCCCTCACAACAAGGCTCCCCCCTGCATCCAGATCATCCCATGCCACACTTCAGAATATTTAACCCCCTGTCAGATAGGCTGAGTCAGCAATGACCCCCTCAAAAAAGAATTACTGAGTGACAGAGAGAATAAACTCCAGCAGACCACACAACAGAATCCGTGCTAACGTCTATGAAACCAGGAAACCAGCCAGGACCCATGGGTTCATATCTCACTCCATGTCAATAGAAGATAGCCACAGTCACAGCCAAACACCTGTAAATATGTGCTCTCATACACTATTTGAAGACACATCACACAAAACCTCTGCCATTAGAATGTAACTTTGCCCCACAACAAGAATTCAGTCTAGCTCGACACATAATCCATCTCCTGTACTCATATACTCTCCTGACAACCTCAGAGCACTCATCCACATGCTAGTTTGACATTGGTCAATGGCAAGGGCCTATCTACCCTTACCTACATTCTTATTGGCTAAAATGCATACATGCATTCTAAACTCCTCTGACGAATCTACAACACCTTCGGTCCCCTGAGGGCATTCTCCTACAACACTTTGAGGACATAACAATGGGAAAAGGCACTATACAAATGACAAATTACATTACATTACAGAGCATTCAGAGGTGTCAGTACTCTAAGCATCGGTTTCCCTGTTTTTGAAAATAAAGACACGGCACACATCTGTATCAAGGGCAAATGTTTAAATCTCCTTTTGAACTCTTCCCATAATACTGTGATTAGGTGATCTGTGTTGCATCCAGCTGCCCTGATCCCTACTCCCCAGGAAGCAGAACCACGTGATTGTACCTCGCATAAGTGTGTAGCAATCACTGATTATTTGTTGATAAAACACACTCATCTTACTGACGTACAACTATCTAAACCAGACTTGGGGCCGTATCAGGAGTTGGGCGGTAGCCCTTAAATTAAATGCATAAGTAATGCTATTACCTCCGAATTTAAGGACTGGCCCAATTGCGAGTTGGGTCGATTGTCTGGAGTTTTAACTCCAGCTTTGTGCTGGAGGTAAAAATCTCCACATTCTGCCTTTTGTTCATGCTATTAGCGCAGCACTAATTGTGCCGGTGCTAATAGCACCAAAAAACCTCATTGGGTCAAATAGATCCCATGGGGAATGGGAACTTACCACTGAACCACTACTCGTGATCCGGTGCTAATAGCGCAGGACCGAGTAGCGGTAACGACAGGATACCAGCAAGGCCCTGATGAGACCCATGATTTACTTTGTTGACAGACTTTGCTGTAGGGATTAGAATGGAATTTGGCTGCAGGGGATGTTGTGTCTGCTGCCAGGGAATTGACTGATTGATTGTGCTTTACTTTGCTTAAAAGAAAAAAATAAAAAAAAAATGATTACAAATATAACATACAGTACTTTGCAAACTGGAGACTGATAAAGGTCCTTCAGCGAAAGTTTGCTCTGTCTCCCAAATAGAGGGACACATATTTAGTTCTACTGACATTGAACTAAGCTTTTAAACTTCAAGGGCATTCAACATGTGTTTATGTATTCCAACTGCAAGATGGTGGTAACCCTGGCAGATTGAAGTACCAGATTTTTGTATTATACCTTTGTGTCCTGTCATATTATATTCGGACTTCTACTGTATTTAATGCTTCTACTGTAGAGCTTGCTAAAACATATAATATACACAACATAATCACTACTTCCGAGGTCTAGAACTGGCATTGGTACTGAAAATGGTATATTATCGACCACCACATGGTTGTTTAGCACAGAACTAGTAGCAAGATAAGGAGTCTATAGGTGAACCACACAAATACAGCGTACACGAACCAGCTGCACTTCAAGGTACTCAAACCTTTTGTAGAAAAATAAAACAAATAAATATTTCCAGCTTCTTTTAATGGGTCAGATTAAGAGGAAGTCAGGGGAAACTCCTACTGTCATATCACTCGGATGATAGTATCACTTCACTCATGTCATGGTAAGGTTTTTACCATACAGAAGTCTTTTCTACAATCATGTACCAAGGATTTGTCTTGCAGGCCTATAAAAGAAGAGTTCTTTTGTCGCAAATGATCATAGCAGCAATGATGGTTATGTGCTACAGAAAAATCTACTTATTGTTGTCATAACATATAAAAAGGAATCATGTCAATAGCCAAGTAGCTAGGACTGGGAAGTGCGCCTTTAGTTTGACTTGCTGGCGAGCTCCTTGGAGCTGTGCCATAAACACAAAGTCAGGTGCACACACCTTCTGGTGGTCACAGATCACACTTCCTCTATGCTCCAAGGGTTAACAGGACTGGACTTATCTGCATTGTCTAGGAATGCCTCTTTCTCACGGGCTGCCCCACCTGCATTCTGGTTGGGGGTTCTTTTGTAACCATTGTCATTTCGGTTTGCATTACACAAGGCTTCAGATACTGCTGCTTCTATGCTGTTCTGCACCCGATATCCAAAGTAAATTAGGAAACCTATTGCCTTCCAGATGGCAAATAGTATCACCTGCCTGTGTCGAACTGCATCATAAGGTAGACATTTACAAAAATACTCAAAATGGGAAGGACCGGCAAGAAAGGAACATTGAAGGACATTCTATTTTGCTTTCAGGTGGCCTCCAGATAATGATGGTGACAATTAAGCATATCACAAACACTGCAACAAGTAGAGTGGTAACGGCTTGCACTTCCTTCTGCCAAAGCATCTTTCCCAAGGACAGCCAAACTGCTGAAAGTGATAATCAGCAAACTGACAATGCTGATGGAGGCATTAACAATGGTGCCGTATAACCTGGTGGGATCAGAAATCTGCAGAAGCAGCAAGGACTTAATAGTAAATGGCTTATCATCATCTGATAAAATACCTGTCCGGGATTCACTAGTGTTTGCTGATTCATTCATGCCTGTCTTATCGTTGGTGATAGCCATCTGGTATGCCAAGTTAGGTTGCTCAGGTTGGTATCTTAACACCAGAACACACACGACCACCAAGGAATAAGCGAGGAGCGTGCCAATAGACATTAGTTCCACAAGGTCCTTCAAAGAGGAATGCTATGATAGCTGCAACAAGTCCTGAGGTTATCGTGGCTACGATGGGGATTTTCCTGCGCTCACTGGCCTTCACTAAAAATTTGAAGGGCAGCCCATCTTCTGACATTGCAAACATGACTCTAAGCATAGGAAACATTGATCCAACAAGAATGGTAGAAAGGGTAGAAAGTGAGCCAACAACCACTGCATACTTTGCCCATCCCATGTACGTAAGCACCACTGGTAAAGGGCTATTCTTGTCCTGCAAGTAGGAGGGAATCATGAGGGTGAGGGCAGCTGACACGCCAAAGTAAGCAACACAGCATATCAGTAGAGAGACCACCATTCCAATTGGGATTGCTTTCTGAGGAGTTTAGATCTCTTCCCCAGTGGTTGCAATACAGTAGAAACCGAAAAATACATAAAAGCACGTGGCTGCATCAAAGAAGATGCCATAGAAACTGAAAGGTATGAATCCTCCATTACCGTAACTCCAGTCCTGTGCCACATGTGATTGACTCTGTATGAAGTGTTGGTCACATTGATGATGTCTTCCACCACACCACACCGTGACACACACAACTACTGCCCCTTCTATGGCCTGTTTCACCCAGAAAACACATCCACCATGAATTAAAATAACACGCCAAAACTACTGAGTACTACTTGTTCCAGGCCTACTACTTATACAAGACCACTACCTTTTATTTCTATAAACTGCCTTTAAATGTTACATTGCCTTGTGGTACCACCTTCCCTCCCCTTCCGAGGAGGAGATCCCTGCCTTTGCCTTCCCTTGCAATCCTTTACCTTATAAAACTTTTCAGAAACACTCCATTCATAATACAAATTTTACCAACAAATAATCCTAACCTCATCCACATCACATCGATGACTCTCCACATACTCACACCTTTCACCCTTCCCTATGCCTACTAGTTACTGCTTACAAGAGTCTACTCACATGTGCGTGCTCACCTGACCTCCTTTGGCACAGGGTTACAACACCGGCCTGCACTCTCCTCAGAGCCGAGCCCCGTTTCAAAAAGCAGAGAAGACGTTTCTTAAAATGGCTCCTGCTAAACCACTCGAAACACTTGTTTTTCTGGAGCCAGTCACTGCAGGTGTGGCTCCTTCTGGAGAAGTGGCCTGGAAGCCTCTAAAGGTACGGGGGCACTGGGATTATGTCGGGGTCACCAATTCAAGTCACACCCCTGAACACTCACACCAGAAAGAATATAACCTGCTAGGGAAGGAAGGCCCAAGATAATCTTGTAAGAATAACAAGTTTAATCTCACATGCAGTTGAGAGCAACAGTAAAGAACTCTGCTGCTAAGAACGTTCTGTGAAAAGTAGTACAAGCTGATTCTTATAAAGCAAAACATCATCATAAATGATGAAAAACATACAATAAATACCTGCATGGCTGATTGGATGAACCCTATACTGAAAGGGGCCCCTAGGGGACCCTGACGTCTATGGAAACAAGGCGGGTCACCACACACGATAGAGACACCAGACACAAGGTTGTATTCCCAAAGCTAGGGTTTTATTGCAAAGCAAAATTCTCAGTTGGCCAACTCGGTCTCAACACCCCGCGAGGTGTATCTCTAGACCTTGAGGGACGCAGGAGAGTGAATTACGTACATCAGTTACATATATACAAAATGCATATCAAACAATCAGCTATGACATGTATAACACCCCTCTTTATTGGGTTTCTTTGAACTTGGTGTGATGATGGACATCTCCGACTACTATGACACCTTCAGACATCTATTCTAGTAACAATTTGCAATTTGTGAGTGCGTAGGCATCTTTCGGTTATTGAATAGAACATGGCGCTTCTGTTCTTGGAAGCGAACTACATACAGGGGGAGTTGCATTCCGGACCTTGCTATCTATCAGATGCTATTCGTGTCCTGGGAGCCGACATGCTCTTAGCGGGCTCAGCAAAGGGGGGCCGTTAGAAAAGCATAATTCAAGCCTTTAGCGGTATTAATCTAACATATTCTACCATATAACGCGATTGGCTGGCAGCTGTGAAATGATTAAATGCCCTGCGGCTCTGCTTCAAGGCTACATTAAGGAGGGAGCCGGGCATTCTTCCTGGCGCTGCCTACGTTTGTGTTTCAGCGAAACTCTTGCTATCCTCTCGGCCATGTGGCCTTGTCCTTTTCATATACAGACAACAATGTTCCACAGTCGAGCAGTCTAAGCGGAAAATATACTGCGAAGCAATAGGAACAGAAAGCACTGAGCAATGGTTAGAAAACAAAATGGCGATTCTTGTTACATCAAAATGGCCGTTCATTGGAAAACTCGAAAACCTATATTCTGTCGTATCGTGCATGAGATGGTCGGCCCACGGCCACCAAAATGCGTTTGCTGTCTCAAATTAGATTTCTAGACTGACAATACAGGTACCACCTTTAACCATAAGGGATGGCAGTTTATTGGTCCCATCCCTGTCCGTCAATCTTCCATCACATGGGTGCTGTGGTGCCCATCTTCTTCTCACATTGAAGGTCAGAAAATGAATTAATAATACTCCTACTACACAGCTTATTTTATCACTCATACTGTGCACTTGGCAGGCCTCAAGACGGACACACAGGAGGTTCTTAGTCACTCTAACCTTCACACACACATTACACTCACTCCCTCCATTGAAAGACCAAAGAAATATTGAGGCTTAGTACCACAAATGAAATACACCAATCACGGGCTGAAAAGATACAAGTATCTTTTACTAGTGTACAGTTTAGAAAGCAAAACAGATAGCTATCTGGCTCCCAAAACCTTGCAGTGTGTACCAGCAGACACAGTGAGGAGTGAGATTGCTGGACATCTAAACACAGACATATATATACGATTTTAGCAATATTGTCCAGCCTCTCTCCGAGTTAATAATTCCCAGGCTAGAGTTCGTGCCTAGTTCACATAACAGATGTTACAATATTATACAAGGGATTAAACAGGTTTACATATCCATGAACATGTAATGGTACTGTTGATTCTCTAATCCACGGTAAGCATTATTCCAAGAGTCACTACAATGCAGTTCAGCTAAAGCATACGATTGAAGTTTACTCTTCATTGCTTTGGTTTTTATACGATGATGAGGCTTGTGAGCGCAGACAACACTTCAATGGCAGTTCATATGAAGCGCAAGGTTTCTTTACATAGGTTAAAGAGTCGGCTCTCGGTCAACCTAAACATTAACGAAACTCAGAGGTTGTTCGGCTCGACTGCAAGTCGAAAACACAGTCCACCATTTTAGAACATGGAACATGAGTTGAAATCAAAATGGCAGATGAGTCTTAAAATGGCGGCGAAGTTAGCCCAAAATCGGAACTTTGCAACGCGGTTTTCTGCATAATGCGAATGGGCTTAGGCCAATATTCATAATAAGGAGGCACTATATGATTACGGTTTCACACCATGCAATCCGGCTCCTAAGTCTCGACCCTCGTTTGGAAATATGATTTATCCCTCCCAGCACCTCGTGATACAAATCACACAATTGTTGCTTCAATGATATGCCCTGTCCATCCTCTTTTAACATTTCAGGACATGTTACTTTGGGGTTGGTGGTCAAAGAGCACCTGGTTTAGTGGAATTCAGGGATCTTGGCTTTAGTCAGTTATATGGGCTATAACTTGTGGTCACCCAAGAATGGCCCGGGTCATGCCAATGTGAGATAACATGAACACCAGGCACAGATCTCTGATCGCAACCTTGTAGGGCACATTCCTCTTGGGTGGAAAACACATCTTTGCAACACTTTCAAGAACAATGAATAACCAGTGTGGCGGGTGGGGGTGCAAACTGTCCTCATGGGAGCTTGGGCATGACTGGAGATTTCTGTGACCTTGTGGATTTGGGTCTAGTGCATGTAATGCTGCATTTATCGCACAAGACTTCAGTTCATTACTAATATCTATGCAAAATGGCCAGGCCATCCGTGCCTTGGTCCAAACTATGTAGTTAAACTATAATTGGTTATATTAACATGGGGTTCTGCTGGACAGGACGGCATCCTTCTCACTGACCCTCCTCCCCCCTGGCTCATCACAGTGCCAGAAATTCATTGCACCTTACTTTAAAGTGCCTAGGGGGTGGCGGGCCTGCCCACTTCCTAACGCCCACCTGGAGTTACTCCTTATACTTGCAAAGCTCTCACAAATTGACTGAATGATAAGGATTACCTCCAGACTCTGAACGGGTAGTCTCATACCGCAACACTAACTTCGTAACCTAAAACTATTACTAATATGTTACCTGTAGTTGCTAGATATAACGCAATTTCTGAAGTGTCTGAATTCCATCATGAGCAATCTTATACGTTAGGAGAAGAAGCAATGTGATCTTGAAGATCATATACTCGCATGCTTAAGTGCCAGGTACCACGATTTTGACAAGGTGGTAATGAAAGCATGGCTGATGATGCAGAAAACATGTCTCTCAGAATGCATAGTATGATAGTGCCAGGACAATGTAGTGTAGAGGAACTGGTTAGGTCGCAAGGAAAAGCGTCTAAAGACAGTGTACATTTATACTGTTATTTTGGACTACTTCAGATTCCATGAATTACACTCAGGTGACAGTTTGTTCTAATTTGTTCATTGCTTTGTGCAAATTTACTAGGGATTTGGAAACTAGGGCTTGCACTATGATATAACACTTGGTGTTGGCAGTGGTTAAGATTATGAAGTTTATGAAGAATTTAAAAGTTTGCAGTCAGTGTAGGTCTCCCTTGTGTGACACTGTTAAAGATATAGCGAGAGCCGGATATTGATACCATATTATGAATGGCACTTTGTTGTCCACCTTGTTTACTGTACCTCTATCTGTCTTCAGTTTACTACAAAGTTTCCAACCATCCTGAAGGTGCTGCTATCTGACTTTAGCCGTGGGGTGAGGAATTATACTGAGGACGACAGAAAAGGGAAGTGCCAGATTGGAGATGGAATGGGGAAAAATACTGCACTTGCAGCACGGGGTATTTATTTATTATAGAGCGCCACAGCCTGCAGGAATCAGGGCGATGACAAGAAGACGCAGACAACAAAGGGAGACAGGATAATTGGAGAGCATGGTCAGTCGGTATTGGAAGATATTGTTGGTGGTGGGTTTATTTAAACAGTGTAGTTTTCAGGTTTTTTCTGAATTTCAAGTAGTTGGGCTCAAGTCGAAGATCAAGTGGGAGTCTGTTCCATTTGGCCGTGGCTAGGCTAGGGAAAGCCTGACCTAGGCTGTTGTTTTTGTTAGTGTGTCCAGCTTTGACAAGCCCTTTGTTTCTGGATCTTAGTGTCCGGCTGGGTACATAAGGGCTTGTTTGCTTTTTGAGATATTCCAAGGCAGAGCCGTATATTCAATGATGTACAAGAGACATTGGGCCTCATTACAAGTCTGGTGGTAGCCGTGCGGGAAAAATATGGCAGGCTGCCGCCGGACCGGTATTTCCATTCCGCCTCTGTGATTTCCGGAATCACCGGGGCATTACAACCCCGGTGACTCGATAATTCTAGAGGCGGTATTCATTAAATCCCCATTCCCATAGAGTCCCATAGGACTCCATAGAGATGGAGGACCATGGAAACACCGGTTCTGTCAATGACAGAGCCAGTGTTTCCATGTCCGCCTGCAGGCAGGTGCTGTTACCCCCAACAGGTCAGACCTGGCGGGAGTGACACCTGCCGCCTGCAGGACTCGGAATCAGCCGGTCCAGAAACAACAGTGGTGCCGGATTTACCGCCACTGTTCGTGGCGGACTTACTGCCACCGTTCTATCCGGGCTGGTAGTGTCGTAATGAGGCCCATTGACTTGAAGGCAATTTCTGTCTTCAGTAGAGAGGCAGTGGGGGGCTTTACTCTCCTCTGTGATATGGTCTCTTTTGGATTTGCTGGTGGTTGTCCTTATGGCATTATCTTGAATGACTTGACATTGTTTTAGACATTTTCTGCTAGTACCTAGCATTAGGGAGTTTCCATAATCCAGTCTAGATAGTATGATGGCTCTAGCGATAGTAGAGCTTTTTTGTTTGCTCAAGTGGGGTTTGATTTGCTTCAACAATTTTTGGTGGTATTGGCATGTTCGTTTAAGATATGCCACCTGTGCATCAACTCCTAGAGAGGCCTGCAGGTACACACCAAGAGTCTTCACTTTGTCTGAGACCTTCAAAGGTGAGATTTTAATTTTGAAGGTCGCATAAGCTGGGTCTAGTTTAGTTTGTGCTTGAGGGGAGCCAAACACCATGAGCTCAGTTTTCCCTCCATTGAGGCAAATCCAGTTGGTCTTCATCCATGCCTCAATGGAGTTATAGATAAAGTCAAGCCCACAGTTGTCAGTAGCGTGGCTGCCAGTCAATTCAATTACCAATTGTATGTCATCTGCAAAATTTGTGAAGCATATGCCCATGTTGGTGAGGAGGGTGCAGAGACAATGCATATAGATGTTAAAGAGCAAGGGTGAAAAGCTGGCTCCTTGAGGCACACCACAGTCCACTGGTTGGGAGGCCGATGTGTGATCACCCCATTGGATCCTGGAACTCCTATTTCCTAGAAAGGAGGCTATCCTCTCAATGGCATCTGGTGAACAATTGCCTGACTTCTCTAGGGCCTCTCGGAGCTTCTGATGGTCTAACAAATCAAAATTTGCTGAGAGGTCCAGCAGGATTTGTAAACCCGATTAGCCTTTGTCTATTATTCCAAACATTTTAGTCTGGAGGTCCAATAGGGCTGATTCTGTACCATGGGCCTCTCATAATCCCGATTGTTGGGTGTGTAGTAAATTAGTCTGGTCGATATAATTTTGCAATTGGCTGGTTGCAACTTTATCCAAAATCTTGAGGAGAAAGTTGCAATTTGTAATAGGTCGGAGATTGACTGGATCGGGGTTGGTCTAGGCCAGGCTTTTTTACAAGTGGAGTCACTGTTACCGTTTCGATGGATGTGGGTACCTTATGGTCTCTAAAAGACGAGTTAACCATTCTACAAAGAAAAGGGGCAAAGAGCTTGGCATTGTCAAGGATCAGTTTGGGGGGAAGGGTATTCTCAGTACAGTAGGTTCACTTGGTGGATGCAAGGACTTTGATTATTTCATTCACTGTGATTTGGCAGAACTGGAATTTAGCCAGCTCTGGGTGGGTGGTCTCAATCACAGAATTAAGTTGAATAGAGGATTGAGTGGTTTCTGTGCATGCTTGTATTGTTTCCCGGACTTTCATATCTTTATTATGGAACGTTGTTTGTACAATTTTTACAGTCTCCTCGAGCTGGTTGGAATGGAGGAGATAAGGTAGATGGTTTGCCGACTGATTTAAGGATTTGGAAGAGTTTGCCTGTGGATTTGGACACTGAGTTGATTTGGTCATTATACTAGTCTTTTTTTGCTGACATCAGTTTTTCTCTGTAAGAATGGTCTAACTTTTTCCAGTTTTCCTTGTTGCTGACAGAAGGATCTTTTGACCACTTTCTTTCTGCTTTTCTTTTCGCTTTTTTTGAGACTATTGGTTTCAGCATTAAACCAATGCTGATGGTTTTTGTTGGGCCTTACAAGTTTCTGTTTCAGTGGAGTGTATTGGTCAAGGATTCTTGTGTATTTGTTGTTGAAGACAGCTATTAGATTCTCGCATGAATCCTCTTCCTTCGTGGAATTCAAGTATTAGCCAGACCTAGTTTAAGGAGGGATAATGTGATCTTTTTAAAGTTTCTGCTTAAATTGGAGTTTGGAGTATTGTTCAGTTTTTTATGTTTTCTTTGGGAGTGAGGTTTCCCTCGATTTTACGGTGGTCAGACCATATGCAGGGATATGTCTCGGGGTTTGTAGTGTTCATATTATTAGAAATGGTCCAATCAAGTTGGTTTCCACTGATGGAGGTGGGCTTGGAGTTAAGAACATAGTAATCCATGGATATTAGTTCCTTCTCAAGAGAGATTGTGTCTTTATCTTGAGGATTTCCTTTCATCTATTAATATCTCCTAGTAGCAGTGTTCCTGTATTAGGTGCCTTTAAGGTATCTAATAGGTGGACACGTTTGTCATTACAATCTGAAGTTAAGGATGGTGGTCTGTAGAGAACAATGAGGTTGATGCTGCTATTTTTTTAGGGTGATATTTTCAACAAAATTATCTTGCACCCAATACATTGTATGGGTGAGGGAAAAAGATTCAGGTTCTGATTGGCTATTATAGCCACTCCCCCTCCTCTGCCTACATCCCTGTTTTTATAGTAGATATTATAGCCTACAGGGACTGCAACATCAATTGTAGGTCCAGTTGGTTCTTGTAGCCAGGTTTCCGTGATACAAAGTATGTCGAGCTTGTCCTGGATGATATAATCATGGATGTCTTGTGCATGGCTGTTCGTGGATTTTGTGTTTAGGCGTCCTATTTTAATGTCCTGGGGTTTCACGACTCTAGCTTTAGATGTGGCTTCTGTTTGTATGTCACCTTGGCTGATAGATGTAGGGGTAGATTGTGGGGTGGTTATGGTGATTGGAGTGCCACGGGAAGCTTCTTTGGGCGAGCAGGGACTTAGGGTGTAATCAGTCTCTCTGGTGTTCAGCGTATGACAAGGGGTGCTGTGAACCCTGATATAACTGCATCTGGGAGATAGGCAGTGGTGTCATAGTTGGCTTCAATATATTTCTTTACCAGGGATAATTGGTGCAAATGCTTTGTTTGAGTCAAGAGCTGGCATGTTTGTAGAAGCTCAGAACAGATTTCTATGCCGAATGCTGTTTTCCGGCATGGACCGGCAAAGACCGGCTTGCCGCGGAAGCGCCAGCTCTGAAGCGTCTGACGTTTCCCTATATGCGGCTGCCGGGCTCCTGGCAGATGGAACGTGCCATGTATTAAAAGGTATGTGGCAAGGCAGGTCAAGTCTCAGTATGTCTTCCTATTATAGCGCAACGTAATATGAGGATTATAGGTCACAATTACTGTCAAACCCACATACAATATTCAAATCCAGAGTGTTGGAGTTTATACATTCTCCCACACTCAACACTGCAACAGGGTAAGTGAATGAAAATGTCAAAGATTCCAAACAAATAAACGTGCAGAACTAGAAGGTGGCAGGGAAAGTAAGAATCGAAAATACAGATCTAGTTACAATTCGGTACAATTAGCAACTGATACAAATGGTGAGCAGCATAGCGCAGCAGGCTCGTGTTTCTTGTTTATAAGGGGCATACCTTAGAAGGCTGATTTAGCTACTTGGAAAAATCCAATAGCAACACAAATATCAGCGAACTCTATGTTACTGTGACTCTCAGCAGATTAACTAGAGAATCCCTGCAGCCATTCATGAAGAGTGTGACAACGGCAGGAATCGAACTGTGATGGGACATGACGTGTGAAGAAATGCGAGATTACCTGAACACCACGCTATTCAGTTTCCAAGAAAATGTTCAACATAATGTTTGCCCAAGAATATTGGGAAATGACACTGGAGTGCTGGAGTACCAGTGGCCATGAGGAAACGTCAGGCAGTACAGCTGATGGTTCTGTGATTTGTAAAACGGTATCTTCACAGCAAAGGGCCCAATCAAAGGAATCTGGATCCTGAACAGCAGAACAATGCCTAGTCCATGGGCAGGTTGCAGTTGGGACTGGACAGCTCATTGGGAAAAGTGGGGGAAGTACGATCACCTGGCTGTGGAGCTCGATATCTTTCTTCTGCCCCAGGAATAACCCCTGATCTGTGGTTTGGAATTGGCTCAACCTGGCAATTATGAACCATAGAACCATACCAATTGCACAATGTCTCAATAAATTAGATTTAGTCTGCTGGGAAGGGCACACTTATATGTAGAAGGGTATTTCATGGTAAGGACAAATGAATAGAGATTGTCGCTGTACCCCAGACAGAGGTGCATTTTAAAATTCACATTGCAAGGCAGTGGAAAGCAATAAAGTGAATATTCATGTTTGTATTTTTATTTATTTTTTCCATGTATTTCAGCACACAAAGCCCTGATGTATCTAGGCACAAGTTACAGAACGAGCATAGTACATTAGTAAATTGAAAGAGCACGCAAATGGGTTACAGCCAAAATAGGTGTGGTGTGTGCAGTCTGGCAAAGCCTCACCTCATGGTTCGGGGGCTACATCCGGCATACAGACAAGCATAGGCAAAACAAGAAATAGCATAGTAGTTTCACCTACAGCACAGAGGCCACCAAGTCACAATAGGTAGTTGCGCAAGTTAGGTTACATTAGTAGCACTGGGGTGACTAAGATTTGCATCACAGGGTTACACTAGTCATGTTAGGCAGGCAACATGGGTGGCACAAGGATCCAGTAGGTGAGGTACACCACAAACAGTTACACAATACTATTTAAGACTATCCTTGTTAAGTCAAATGAAACACTGCTTATTTCATATAGTCTTACACTAGTGAAGCCGTGCTCCGTAGTAGAAGAGGCTAGAATGGTAGTACGATTATTATTCGCAAGCAAAGTAAAGGGAATTGTGTCACGATGGTGATTTCTAAAGCAGGTATACGGTGCATCACGTTGTAGATGTACAGGCTGGTAAAGCCATCCTCAGCCTTTCCCGGGGTTCCATCAGCTGTGAACAGTAGATCAGGCAAAGTATGGGAGACACATAGGGCCCGATAGATGGAATTTTTTGCACGCTTCCAAGTGACTTTGCACTGCTGAAAAACGACTTTGCACTGCCGACACAGACCTTGATTCGTGGAACTGTGCAAAGTGTATTTTTACAGTGCAAATCAGTGCAAAGTCACTTTGAACCATACCAAACATTCCATGAATCGGACCTCTAGTAAGTGCATATTTCCGGGGTGGTGTAGCCACGTTAGGGTTGTTAGGGCTATGAGAGTTGGGATGAGCTAAGGGACAGTCAAAGAGGAGGTTGACGTACACATACATGGGGCCATTTGTTAGTGCCCTTACCTGGAATAACTCCGACTGGGCGTGTGTCTCCA
Organism: Ambystoma mexicanum; assembly: GCF_040938575.1. Taxonomy (NCBI): domain Eukaryota; kingdom Metazoa; phylum Chordata; class Amphibia; order Caudata; family Ambystomatidae; genus Ambystoma; species Ambystoma mexicanum. Next base: position 1,172,138,906 of record NC_090922.1, read on the forward strand.
AACAGAGAGCGACCAGAATGGACCGTGTGTAAAAGGAGCGTGCCTGCAGCCATTGTAGGACAGGGTGCACCGCAAAGTGACTTAAAATGTGGGCCTTCACAGGAGGCCGGCATTGCCTGCCGGCTCACCCTACTAGGTTGTATTTCAGGCCTCCAATCGCGCGCCTGAAGAGGCAGGCATATGGCGAGGCAGAATGTATCTGCTACAGTCATCGCTGTGCAAAGTCCCTTTTACACCAGTGCAATGTCATTTCGGACCGTGGGACCATGAACGCCATGTGGAATTTTTGAAGCAAATACCAATGTTAATAACACAATAATAATAATTTAGCATTTATATAGCGCTACGAACCCTCAGGTATCTGAGCACTGCTTATTATTACCTACGGTGTGTGGTGCTCATTTATAAACCTCAGAAGGATGAAAAGCTGAGTTTGGCCTTGCCGGTGTTGTGTTGTCGGCCCGCGGCCTGCGCGCGGGGGCTGCCACAATGCTAATAGGCCGCGCGGCCTGTGGCGCAGCTCCAGCGGGAGCCGAAGGAATCAAACACCCACGCTGGTTATAGGTCTGCCCCGGAACTGCCTCCCGAACGCGGGGGCGGGGCTTTTATTTAGGACGCCCTGCGTCACCGCGTAGCGGGACGCAGGGCGGAACGTAACAGCCGGGATACGAACGTGCTTCAGCAGGTCTGCACAGATGTCAAAGCGAGCGGTCTACTCGCTGTGCTATCGGACCGTACTGGCTATTCACAATATTCAAACATGGTTAGTAACCAGAAGGTTCAAGAATTTTGAAGGCTTAGCAACAGCGATTAACAACAACAATACTTGATTCGGTATGAGCAAAAGAGACACACGAACACACATAGAAGTTATACTTTGTCGTTAAGGTAAAACTGTAAATAAACATAATAAAAGAAATAATTTATGATCCAAAATCCATTTAATTTCATTCAATTACAATGGGCTATTTCAAAACGTATACGTTCGTAAAACCACTAAAAATACATGATCAGAGATGATCAAAAGAATGACTAGGTGCAAACATGACGGGAATAAAAAAAGCTCGTCAAAGACGGTTGCCAAAGGTTTTAAAAACTGAGGAAAGCGGAGGTCGCAGCTAGCACAGCATGCTGTTTTCCTTGTTATGAAGGCTGTATATATGACATTTGCTAAGGCAACAGATGTTGCTTTATTGTTGTATGCATCGTGGAAGAGCAAGGCATCCTCCAGATGTCTGATCCAATGCTTCTTGAGTATGTGAATGCATCCATTTATTCACATACTTAGGGCAAATGAATATAACAAGAATTACTGTTTGGTTTGCAGTACAACGAAACGGGAAAAACAGCGTTCCCTTGCCGCCATTTAGCTGGAAAAGCACGTGGAGGCAGAATATCAACACGAAATTCGGTAAGCAAAAACGTATGGGTTGTTTTTTCAAAACCCCGCCAATTGTTTATGTTCAAATATAAAGAAGTTTTTGAATCAATGCTTCTATGATCAATACAATGAGAGAAGGCCCAGTCCTGGAATGCTACTTTTACTGTCATTAAAGTTTGATTATCAATGCTGGCAGTCTTTCTCCAGAGGTGACAGAGGCCAAGTTCTGTCAGCAGGTCAGTATTAGACATTAATATCGTTTTGTGGAGCAACAAATCAGCACTAGCATCTATACAGATCTCGAAGAGTAGGAATTTCCAATAGATCTCATATGTAATCGGGCGAATTGCCACCTTGAGGTGCATTACAATGGATGGTGCTGAGGTTGGAAGGACTATAATCTGTTGTAAAAATGTCTGCTCAGCCAGACACAGCCCATCTGACGTCAAATGACCCCATAACTCTGAACAGTAAAGGGTTGCTGAATGCTCCACAGCTTTATAAACTTCCATGTCAGGAAGGTTGGCATTATCCCAATTCGGTGCATTGATGAAATGGTTGCTCCTGCCCTTTGTCTCAAGCTACAGTTATTAAGTTTCAATTGATCATTTCACACAGTTTTGTAGATCATTATCCCTAAGTAGTTGATTGAGTCGACTAAGCAGATCTTTTCACTATTAAACTTAAAATAAGGGATCCGTTTCCTGATGTGATTGTATGCACAGACCATTGCCATTGTGTTAGCATTATTTGTGCAACCCAAATATATTATAGTGCACCTGGTTCAAATCCTGATCTCCCAGGGTCCACATTGTTAGGCAGAATCATATGCAGTACCCTTTGGGAACACCACACACAGTTAAGACTACAAGTGACAGTACAAATTCACCTTTGGTACAAACCCGTACTACACAGTAAAGTGGTAGCGATGGCTGAGCAGCTAGACTTATCTCAAGTGTAAAGTGAGCACTATCAATAGTTACACAAAGGAAAGCAATTACTATGGTTCAAACAAACACTGACTCAAGGTTTCTGAGTAAAGAATATATATTTATTTCCACATCAGTTGTAAAACAATTCACTAAAGTAAAGCAGTAGAAAAATCATACTCTTAATATACTGCACACCACCCAATACATTCTGTTAAGCTCAAAATGAAGTGTGAGCAAAATGGCACTCCAGCAATTTAAAAGGGAGGGAAAGGCAAGGTTATACAAAAATTGAGCAGCACCAACGAGTAAGTAAGCAGGGCAATCTAGAAAAGGCTACTATGGTGAGGACATCAAATCAAGAGGCCTGAGCCAAAGTCAATGGACCACAGTCTTTGCAGAGGATCACACAGTTCAGAGTAGTTCGCGGTTTAGTCTTTGCCAAGAGTTCAGAACGAAGTTGGTCGGGAGAAAAGTTACTTTAAAGAATAGAGCAGGAAAAGCCCTCGGATTGGCAAAAGATTTCAAACACTTTCACCACAGTCGGACGGAACGAACAACGGGATTAGAACAGTTCCCTAAATGAAGAAGAAGGCTGTAGCCGAGGCAGTAGTTCCTGGCAGGTCCTGCAGGCTCACGGTTCCTGAAGCGACTGTCAGACTGACACGAAGTAGGAAGACTGGAGGGTCCTTCACTACCCAGGGAAGAAACCAGCAGCAGGGCAAAGCAATGAATAAAAGGTGCGCTCCTTAAACCCAAGCAGGGTCTGGTCCCTCTGACTGTTAGGTTCACTGTAGCTGTGCACAGCAAATTTGACCAGAGGAGGGAGGCCTGGCTTGCAGTTTGGTGAACTGGTTGATCCCACCAGCTCAAGGGGAGAAGATTCCGTGCAGATCTTTCCTGTCATCGAAGTTTGGAGATTATTACCCGCAGCAGGGCTTCACCGGGAAGTTCAGTCGTTGTAGAGGTCCTCTTCTGTCAGCTTCTCTTCGGTTATCTCGATCCAGTGGCGACTCTGCCTTCTTAGTCCCAGAGACCTGCTTTTTATGCAGTATTCCCCCATTCACACAGCCTGGCTGTCAATCACACACACAGCAGGGTTGCTGTCCTGGTGGGACAGTCACCACAGCCAATCATACAGAGTGCAACATGGGTCTCCAAGGAGACCCTGTGCAGGGAGTCTCAAACCCCTCCCTCACATCCTGTCCCCCTTAGACATTCAGGCATCTAAGGAGGGCTTCTGTGCAGAAGCCCGCCAAAGGACGGCGAACAAAGGAGCCAAACCTGGTTTGGCGTGCAGAGTAAAACACGAGAAAGACCTTTACAAAAAGAAATGGAGAATAAACCCAGCCGGAACCAAATAAAAGTAAATGGGGTCGAGCGGATTTAAGGTCAAGGCTACTAACTTAGCCTAAAACAGTACCAAGGCTATTTAAATAGACCGCGGTTGGAAAAATAGGGTAGATACCACTGCCATCAGCCAAATCTTAAAGAAAGGGGAACAAAATAATGTTCCATGAGAAACAGGCAAAAGGGGATAACTATTAACCCTTTCCAGAACTCTGTGTAAAATAGTTTGTACTGGGTCTGTGAATTTAAAAAGACCAATAAAGCCAATGACAACTTTACATGTTCTGGGAGACAGTCGTCAGTCCAGAAAATTGAGTTTGAAGTGGGAAGTCTGAAAAAGACAACCCTGTGTTACTGCAGTAAAGGTGCTGTGTAACACACAGTAAAAAGATGTTGCCTATGGAGTAGGTGAAGCTCCACAGTCTATGGACACACAAATGTTAAACACACACAGCAAAACACATGTAAGAGTGGAACAAAAGGCTCACACTCTTACAAGGTGAAAAAATAAATCCTAGAAATCCAGCAAAGCTGCTGAGAGACTCAGTAGGTAAGGGAAATTAGCCATTCTGGAGAAGCCTCCCTAACACCCCCTCCGCCCCCAGACTAAGGGACAGGAGGATATAATCCACTCCTGGATGAATCTCTTCACTCTAGTTGGTTATAAACATCCTAGAGAGACCATCAGCACATTCTGTGCTCAATGGTGAAATCAAACCCTTGCAGGCAGATTGACCATTTTAGAAGTTGTTTTGGGTTCTCCCCTTTCATTTGCATTAACCATCTCAAGGGTTGGTGGTCTGTCTGAATCACAAAAGTAGATCCATACAAGTATGGTCTAAACTTCTTCAGAGACCACACAATAGCCAAACACTCACACTCTATGGTTGCCCACCTTGTTTCTGGTTCCTTCAATTTCCCACTGATGAAAAAAATTGGGTGTTCCCTACCTTTCTCATCCAGTTGACTAAGGACTGCACTTATACCTATATTGGATGCATCAGACTGCACAATGAAGGGTTGGTGGTAATCAGGAGCTCTTAGGACTGGAGTTTGACAAAGGGCTTCTTCAGGTTTTCAAAGACTTGAGTGCACTCCTCATTCCATCTAAAAATTTTAGGGAATTTTGGAGAGGAGATTACATTCAAAGGAGACGCTATGGACCCATAATTCTCATTGCAATTCCTGTTGTACCCATTGAGACCTAGGAAGGCTCTCACTTGGGTTTGAGTAGAAGGGGTTGCCCTGTTTTGTACAGCTTGTACTTTGCTAGGTAATGGCCCTATTTCACATCCTCCTACCTCTTGACCAAGGTAGACTACTTTGCTCTGACCAATTTGACATTTGCTTACCTTTATGGTCAGATGGGCCTGCTCAAGAGCCTGCAAAACATATCCTAAGGGATCAACCTATTCTTTCCAAGTAGGGCTGAACACTGCAATGCCATCCAAGTATGCCATGCAGAAGTCCTCCATCCCATTCAGAACTTGATTGACCATCCTTTGGAATGTAACCGGTGCATTCTTTAATCCAAAAGGCATGACCTTAAACTGGTAGAGGGCTGCTGGGGTTGAGAATGCAGTTTTCTCTCTGGCATGGTCTGTCAGGGCTATTTGCCAATAGCCTGACGTCAGATCAAATGTACTGAGGTACTTGGCTGCACCAAGTTTATACACCAGTCCATCTGCCCCTGGCAAAGGATGGGCATCAGTGTTAGTGACTGCATTTAGAGCTCTATAGTCCAAACAGAATCTCAACTCCTTGGATCCTGTTTTTGGTACTAGAACAACTCGACTAGTGCATGGACTTGTAGAGGGCTCCATAACCCTGAGATCAAGCATCTTGTTGACCTAGCCTTTGATGTGGAATCTCACATGTTCTGACATTCTGTAACCTCTGCATTTCACAGGTAAACAGTCACCAGTGAGAATATCATGCTGACCCCAAGGGGTCAAGCCTGGTGAAAGTGAAAACAGGGAGGCAAACTGATTTAACAGAACCTTGCACTCCTCCAGTTGTTCAGATGTCAGATTAGAAGAGATATTGACTCCTTCTATTTTCTCATCCAAAGGTTGGCCTCTGAGGAGGTCAGGTAGAGGTTCACTCTCCTCCTCCTCTTGAGCTGAAGCTAGAAGCAAAGCTCCCACTTCTGGTCTCGAGACATATGCCTTCAAACGGTTGGTGTGAACGACTTTTGGAGCCTCCTTAGGTCTGCCTAAATCCACCAAATAGTTCACCTCTCCGAGTTTGCCCACAACCTTGAAGGGTCCTATCCATTTGTCCTGCAAGGCCCCCTGCCTTGTTGGCACCATAATTAGTACAAGCTGGTCTTGAGTAAACTCAACCATGCTGGCCTCCTGGTCATGCCAATGTTTGACCCGAGCCTGACCTGCTTTTAAGTTATCACTAGCTTCTGCCATAATGTGTGACATTCTCCTCTGGAGACCTATCACATAGTCAGTCACGCTGACTGCCTTGGGGGAAGGAGTACTCTCCAACCCCTCCTTAATCAGGGCCAATGGACCTCTGACTGGATGGCCATAGATAAGTTCAAAGGGACTGTAACCCACTCCCTGCTGAGGGACTTCTCTATAAGCAAAACGAAGGCATGGCAGTAGAAGGTCCCACTTTCTTTCCAGGGGTTCCTCTAAAGCACCTATCATGCTCTTCATAGTAAGATTAAACATCTCTACCAGTCCATTTGTCTGTGGATGGTAGGCTGTAGAGAACTTGTAAGTGACACCACAGTTTTTCCACATGGCTTGCATGTAGTGGGACATAAAATTGGATCCTCTGTTGGATATCACTTCCTTAGGAAACCCTACTCTGGTAAAAATACCAAGTAGAGCCTTAGCTACAGCCCGAGCAGTAACAGTCCTCATAGGTATTGCTTCAGGGTACCTAGTAGCATGGTCTACTACAACCAGGATAAACCTGTTTCCTGAAGATGTGGGAGGGTCAAGGGGACCAACAATGTTGATGCCCACCCTCTCAAAAGGAACTCCCACCACTGAGAGAGGCACCAGGGGTGCCATATTCTTGGCTCCACTCTTGCCAGATGTTTGGAAAGTGTAACTGCTCCTACAGAATTTGTCAACTTCTGAACCCTTCTTAGACTAGTAGAAGTATAGGGAGAGCCTTTCCTTGATCTTTTTGAAACTCAAATGACCAGCCAAAGATAACTCATGGGCCAATTGTAGGAAATGGAGTCTGTTTGCTTGGGGCACTACAAGTTTTTTGCAGTCCCCAGGGATAGACTCAGTCAGTTCACCGTAGAAGAGGCCATCTTCCCAGTGCAACATATGCTTCGCAGGCTCTTGCCCATCGAGCTGAGAAGCTGCCTATAGGCGAAGACATTCAACAGTAGGACACTCCTTTTGTCCTCTGTTGAAGTCTGCCCTATTGGGTCCACCTTCTGCCAGTAAAGACTGCAGCTCGGGATGGTCAACAGGGTCCAGATCTCCAACTAAAACAATGTCTTCTTCCAGATCTGACTCGTCAGAAACTGGATCAACCACACAGGGTTGTACCTCACACTCTGCCTCAGCAGGTGGCGGAGTCACAGGTGTGACTTTGGACAATCTTGGGTATGTCCTTGTTGGTAACACAGGGGTTCATTCTGTCTTTTTCTTGGAGGTCTTGGGTTTCCCTTTTGCCTCTTTCTTTCCAGAAATAGCAGTGAACAACTCCTGTGGACTGGGAGTGATAATTTCCTCTACCAACTCCTCTGGAGAGCCTTTTAAGGTCCTCTCCCTTGCAGGCCCAATGGGTCCCTGTCTCCTTTTACTGGGAGGCCAGGTGGTGCTAGACACAGCTCCAAGAGTTTTGAGGTCATTACCCAACTGGACTCTCCCAGGCACTTCACTCTGCACACTAACAGGTATTTTGACAGTCATATCATTACACTGGATGAGAGCTGGTAACTGGGGAAGCATTTGCACAGGGACTCCAGCTAAATTGGTTAGGCGTTTGGGTGCCTTAGCAACATCTCCCACCATGAAAAATGATTTATCAACCACAGGCAGCCCACTGCCAGTACAGCCCTCAACACTCCATTGCCCTCTGCCACAAACAAGTAACTCAAGGGAACACCCCAGTGATACTGCATGATATCCCCCTTAATCAAGGCAGCACCCCGGAGATACAGCGGACTGTCACCCCTAACTCCAGCGGCATCCCAGCGATACTGCATACTGCCCAAAGTAGCTCAAAGCAGCACCGCAGCGATACTGCATACTGTCACCCCTAGTTTCAAGGCACCTAAATTGCTTGCCTATAGCCCTAGTTCATAGCAGCCCTCTCAATTTCTGAAACCACCCCTGAACCCCCTGATCTCTGCCACAACCCCAGGCAGCCCCCTCAAGTCCTGACACCACCTACTCACCCCCTGACCTCTGCCACAACCCCCAAGAAGCCCCCTCAAGTCCTGACACCACCAATAATCCCCTGATCTTCGCCACAACTTTCAGTCAGCCCATGCCAGTACACCCTCTCTCTCTGACCTCCGCCACAACCCCCAAGCTGCCCCCTGCCAGTACTCCCTCCTCCCAACACCCCTGACCTCTGCTACAACCCCCAGATAGCCCCATGCTAGTACATCCCATCCCAACACCCCCTGACCACCACTGCAACCCCCAGGCTGCCCCTTCAAATCCTGAGTCCACCCCCACACCCCTGACCTCCACCCCAACACCCAGGCAGCCCCCTCAAGACCTGACACCACCCCTCACCCCCTGACCTCTGCACAACCCCCAGGCAGCCCACTGCCAGTACAGCCCCCAACACCCCATTGCCCTCTGCCACAACCACCATACAGCCCCCTGCTAGTAATCCCCCTCCCAACACCCCCTGAAAACCACTGCAACCCCTGTAAACCTCTGTAAATCCCCAGGTAACCACCTCAAGTCCTGACAGCACCCCACCCCCTGACCTCTGCCACATCCCACAGGCACCTCCTGCTAGGACATCCCCCACAACACCACCCTGACCTCCGCCACATCCCCTAGGCAGTCCCCTGCCAGCACGTTCTCTTCCAACACCCCTCTGACCTCTGCCACAACCCCCAGGCAGTCCCCTGTTAGTACACCCCCTCACAACACCCCCCTGACCACTGCTGCAAACCCCAGACAGCCCCCTCAATTCCTGACACCACCCCTCACCCCCCTGACCACCACAACAAACCCCAGGTAGGCCCCTGCTAGGATTCCCCACTCCCAACATCACTCTGACCTCTGCCACAACCCCCAGGCAGCCCCTGCCAGTACATCCCCCTCCTTATACACCCGTGACCTCTGGCACAAAACCCAGGCAGCCTCCTGCTAGCATGCCCCCCTTCTAATACCTCCCTGACAACTGCTGCAAACCACAGGCATGCACTGACAGTCTACCCACCTCCTACCACCCCCAGTCACCTTTGCCTTCTACCCCAGGAAGGCCCTGGTAGATTACACCCCTACCAGTCCAACGTTGAACAACAATTTACCTCAACTACTCTGGCCTACCTCCAACAAGAAGTACACCCGTCACATATCCCCCTCTAGCCTGAACAACTGGTAGCACTGCTGAGGAATCTATGTCTGTAGTTCCTTAAACGACTCCCTGGTACATTAAACTCAGTTGCCCATCAGTGGTAATGCAACGGAATTCAATGCCAAGTATGATTGTGGCCATGTGCCATTGCACTGGCCACAAGGCGCTGTAAGTGAATGCCCTTGGACGACCCAAGTCCAACACAGCATAGAGTGGTCTGAGTCATTAGCAATGTGTGTGTGCATTGTAGCCTGTATACAGGAAGGAATGAAGGTAGCCAGGTAGGTAGGCAGTGGTGGAAATATCCCTGCAATTCACAAAAGTAGAACAGTCTTGTGGTTGGATGATATGAGGCTGTCAGAGAGCATGTGAGTCAAGGAGACAGATAATGGGTACAGCCAGACAGAGCAAACAGCCAAGTGAATATGCCACATTTCATTAGCAGATGTGCATCATCATATGAAAGCAGGTAGTGGGTGATTGCAGATGTGTGCAGGGGGGCATGCTTTTGGAGGGTTACATCTACCGAATATCGAGTACAAAAGTGATGTGCATAGTCCACACATTCACAGTGATGCTCCAACCCATGTGACAGTCACAGAGGAAATGCATTTGTACAACATTGAAAAAGTGATTCTGCACATTGAAAAAGAGACTGCAGGAAGCGTGGTACCAAGATTCAGAAACTTGTATTCAAACTATTTACACAACAATGATGAAATATGAGGATGAGCAAAATGTCTGGGGAAGAAAACAAAATAAAAATCCAAAATGAAACCTAATACTATAGAACTATTTATGTAGGCAACATGATTTAATGACATTCAATGCATTCTCCAGGGCAGAGTCACACTCCTCATCACCTGACAGGAGGTGGACCTCCTTTCTCGCATGGAGGGCTTGCAGGCCTGATAAATCCTATCATCCCGTGACCCATTCCCATCTGTCTCTCCTCTCCCTCGGCATCTCTACAAGCATCCTCCAGGATGGCTGACCACCCCACTGCCCGCCTCTCTTCCACCTCTGCTATGGGCATGGCAATGGTTGCCTCCCAGGCCTGCTGCCTTGCAGCTATCAGCCGCCACTGATAATGGGTTCTGACTGATGTCTTGCCTGATTTGCCTCCTCAGGGTTGAATGTCCCTGCATTGACAACTCGTACTCCGTATCTGCTTCTGCCTGGTAGAGTATAAACTGCTGTAGTGCGTGAGCTAAATGAGCCAGAAAACATGGCCCCTATGCATGGCCATCTTGGATATTCATGTCCATGTACCACAAGAAAACAGTAATGAAAGCCCACGTTTTCCTGGGCTCAGTTAGCAAACATGCATTTCTCCTGTGGAGACAAGGTCATATTTATGTCAGATGACCGAGCTGGGGAGAATAGTTATTGTATTGTCCGCCGAAAGACAAGCTAAAAAGGGAGTCAGCACACTCTGCAGGTGCAGTGATAAGGGGCAGTGGGAATGACATCAAAGAGGGAAGATGGGTTTTTCCTGCTTCTAACTGGAATATTCTACTCTGTTTATGGCTGATGCTTATTGTCTGCTCTTTGGCCGAGGGCAGCTTGGTAACCATGAGGGGCAGGGATTGAAATTAGCCCCCATAAGAGACAAGGGTTTTCCTCTTAGAGTTCAGAGTTAGAAGTTGGACCCCAGGTGTTGCCGTCACGCTGGAAGGGAGGACGCTCTGCTCCAGATCCCGTTAGAACAATCAATCTCTTTGCCTACCTGCTGTGGGACTAAGCAGTGTTGCTGTGGCCGAGATGAAGGTGTCTCCTGTGGCTATCTTAATGGAGAAGTCTTTTCTTTCTTTTAGATATATATAACCAATTATGTGTTTATTTTTCCTGTTTGTATATCATGAGTGAATAAAGGGCCTATAACGTGCCATTTTCTTATAACTATTATTAATGTGTCATGTGTAATTCTTTTCCTATCTGAGTCCAATGATTACTTTTGCAAGGATCTTGGAGAACGTAAGTATGGGATCTCCACAAGCGACCTAGATAAAGCAAAACAGCTGCGTAGGTACCACCTCTGACTGGATTTCACTTTCGGGGGGCACAGCACCTGCAGTGGCCCGAAGTGCCAGCTGTCCCTCCACTGCCTGTACCTATGTTGGTGCCTGGGAAGGCACAGTGACCAACTCAAGTGGCATACTTGGGATTTACACCACAGGCAGAAAAGTAGGCACAACCAGACTGGGTGTAGTGGGTGGGACTGGTGCACAAGGAACCGCGGTGGTATGTGGCCTGAAAGGCTCCCTGGAGGACAAATGGGGCAGAGAGGCGGACATGGAGGAGGGGGCAATTGTATGGGCCAGTGCATAGAGACCCCCACAGAGCAGAGCTCTTGCCAGCTGGCTCAGGTATTGGCACTTCAACTTGTGATGCTGAGCCAGCTTCTCACGAGAAGCTGACACAGAATCACAAATCAATGAGGCCTGCCTCACAAGACCAGCCAGCAGGGTCTGCATCACATCTTGGGTGGTACCCTTGGTCGCAAGAAGGGCTTCAGTCTGGATGAGGCATCCACGAAGGTGGTCACTGTGATGCTGGAAATGCATTGGAGGGACAGGGCCTGCATGCCCTTATCCTGTATTTCCTTATCATGTGTGTTCTGTGTTGTTTTCTGCACTGGAGTCTATGTGGGACTCCTGGCAGCTCTTCATCTTTTTAGTAGTGGTGAACAGAGACCCTTGGGAATTTGGCAGGTGCTCTGAGTATCCTCCATTTTGGGATACCCAGGCCCTGCAATAGGAATCAGTGGATTCCTGATAGGAGGCACGATTACCCCTGTGGCCTCTTGGTTTCTATAACCTGTTACCTTGTTTTCTCAAATTCCTGGGAAGCCCTACTGTGTCCCTTCCCCTGACTTGCTGTTGGGTCGAAGAACCATATATGGTATTGTGGGGAAGTCCAAGCCAGACTGGCTGGAGCCTTCACCATGACTGCATGTGCAGTGTGCTGTGCTGAAAGGGTGGGTGCAGTAAATGATTTCAACCGGGCACTTCACCTAAGTCAATGCCTAGCGTGGGATGCACAATTGAAACCCTTAATTATTTATTTATGTCTATAAGTTCTTTTATTTCTGAATGATGTATCACTTATATCACGCCCCTCTCTTTGAATCCCTCCCAGTCACACTGAACCAGGAAGTAGGCTGGTTTGCAAAGTTAAAAATATTTATATTATGTATTTCACAATATATATATCACACTATTTTAATGATTATACAGTGATCACCAATGGGGTGATGTCACACTAAAAATCTCTTTAATCCCAAGGAGTAATGATAGGAAAAATAATGCAGCACAGAGATAATACTTTTTGTGGGTTCAATCAAAATGCAATGGGATTACTCTTTCTTACTGCACACTATTCATCCCCCAATATGCAATATAAAGAGATGGAAGGTGAGAAAACAGGTTTCAGGAATACAAATTCAAACCAATAGTATCAATCCCAATTTCCCCCCAGCAAACACCAGAGAAAAACAGAACTGATTGGCAAAAAATGGTTTTAAGTTGGTTTTGCATGAATGGTAAAAACACTGAAAATGGATTTAATTCACTGAAATTGTTTCAATACTAGTGGAAGCCACTTTGTATGGTTTCAGAAAAAGGGCCTCATCACGAGTTGGGCGGTAACGCCAGCGCTAATAGCCCTACCGCCAAACCTCCGGCGCTGTTAGTGCTGGATCACGGGTTTGGCGGAAGGGTTATTGCCCATTCCTCATTGGGCCCCTTCGGGAATTCCTCATTCCCCATTGGGTCCAATGGGGAAAATTTGCGCTATTACCGCCGGCGGATTTCTTGCCGGCGGTAATCGCGCCGAAAATCGCCAATTTTGACGCGGATTTCCTCCCAGCTAAGAGCTGGGGGAAATCCGCCAAAGCCATGATCTGGCGGATCCTTAAATGCGGCGGTAATAGCGTTACCGCCACATTTAAGGGTTACCGCCAGACTCTTGATGAGGCCCAAACACTAGCAATGATTTTAGAGTAACTAGCAAGTTGAAATTTTGAGATCGGTTGCAATGAACAGCTATTTCACACGTTATAGATTTAAGCCAAATGAAAAATGTACGGCAAATTTTTCCGCGCGCAGTAAGCACGATTGCGGAAAAACTATAAGGAGTTGAGATGTGATTTGTTTCTAGCATCAACGGTGAATAAGTTGTGAACATTTTTGTGGAGATTGATTTTTTTTTCAGAAAGAGCCAAAATTGCAAAAAAGGATGCACTTTTAAAATTACAAACAAGGTTTCTGTACACTAGGGGTAGAATATGAAGATGCAAACTACACGACAGCACTGCCACCAGCCCAGGATATATCTGGATGGTTTCGCCTGCCGAGACGCTCGCCTTTCTTCAGAAATACATATCAGCGCAAAGATGATTTTAACACTACTATTACAAAAGGATTATAGGATAAGAGAAAGAGTTCAGGCAAGACAAAAAGAATTTCTAACAATGCAGTCTGGCTATAAGAGAGGATGGGTTTGGACAGGGATGATTTATGGACAATACATATGCTAGTGACAGTCCTATACTACGGATACTCACTATCAATGTTTGGACAGAACCGTCAGGGAATCAAGTCAGTTAAGCTTTCTGGACAGGAATTCTGCTAGGCACACCGGACTGGACTCAAGGCGCTCTGGTCTGAAATCAGCAAGGCACTCTGGAAACCGCACGGTGGGACTGGACTGGATCTCACGGGCTCTGGTTCTGGTTCACAGCTATCTGGTCACAGCACGGTTCTACTGGGTTGGATCTTTGGATTCTGGCAATAATTCCTAGCAGGAAAGCAGCGACAGCACAGCCAGGCTGTTCTTTGGTTCCCCTTAGAGGTCTGGTGTTAAATCTGGGTCTGGATTTTTAAAGACCACGCTGAGAATGGTTCAGCTTTTGAAATGGGCCTTTCTTCTTTCAAAGATTCTGGATTCTGGAGTCGGAATATGGATGTCTCTTGCAATCGGTTGGTGGGTGAATGTGTGTGTTTGTGACCCCTCAGCTGTCTCTATTTATGTGTTTAATAAAGGGGTGGGTATGCTGAATTTTCCTAGGCACACCCCCTAGGTATTGCATTGGCTAGGGTCTTTCCTCTCCCTTGATTGGAGAAGAAAACAGAGTGTCATCATGACAATGTGGTTTAAGATGCAAGCGAAACCTCCCCTTTTTTTGTGCACATGAAATCTACTTTTCCTATAAAACATACATACAATTTTACAAACTTGATGTCAATAGCATTTCATGTGACCAGAAGCGAGAGACATATTAAACCTGAAGCGGGTGCTAACGCTCCCAGCTTCACCACGGCGTCTCTACCTTCTGCATTCAAGCAGCAACTTATTCTCGCGCAACCATGCGTTAATTGAAATGGCCCCCGGAATACACATACATGGGTGTTGGAGTTCCACGCCTTTTTTAGTTTCCATGCTCCAGCCATACGAGTATTAGAAGCGTCGCAGCAAAAGACAGTCACGTGGTCTTGCTATAGACACACGACTGAGGATAGACTTGGAGAATAATTACACCCAGTGTTAACATAACACTGCGGATTAAGGAACGTGCAAGCTTCCATCTAAGCACTGCTCCGCATATGCTGCTGCAGCCGCGGTTATTCCAATAACTCGAGCATTCGAGTGCAAAATAAGCACCGAAGAACGCATGAAAAGAGAGAAATTCTCCTACTCGAGCAGACCGTTTGATTACCCCTGCTACTACTTATAAGTCGGCAGTCAGGTTGTTACTTCACAACTAAAGAAGTCATCCCTAATGAACTGCTCTCCTCGTTTTTGCATCAAGCGTCACAAAATGTATACTCCATCTTTCTAGTTATTGACATGGTACCTGCTGTTTGTAACATCACCCCCTGAAGAATTTCCCGTTACTCATCCTATCCAAGGTCAATGGGAATGAAACATGTTGGGCTAATGTTTTCTTTGTGAGAATGCTATCACAAGTCTAATAAGGCATTTATAGCTGTTACGCACTTAGAACTATAGTAAATGTCTCAACATTACAATAGAGATTTTAAGATTTGACATCAATGGTGTGTTTCATCTTACGTTATTGTTGCATTTTTTCATGTCACATGGTTGTTTTTTGGTATACATTGTTTAGTTTTGTCTTGTAATTCTAACAGTTACTTTCTTGTTTATGGTAATCAGTTTTTTGTTTTCTTCTAGGTCCTATTCTAGGACCGTTGTTCTAGCACACACTTGGTTTACAAATTTGTTTTATTGTCTTTGTCTAATGGTTGACGTCTAGCATATTACAAGGTGTGACAGGTGTTTTCCCGTCCTTTTTTACTATTTTTATTAAATGGTTTTTTATATAATTGTAAGAATAAAATAAAAAGAGATACATATATATTTTTTCAATTATGACTGTAGTGTTATTTGTTGCAATCGAGAAGCACAGTTCTTAATGTCTCCCCATAGATTAATCCAGATCTCAAAGGGTGAGCCTCTGAGAGGAGTTAAGACTATTTTGTGGTAATTTAAACATTTTGTATAGGGCACTGTCTTAAGCCTCTCTCCCTTTGTTTAAAAAAAAAAACCCTAGTCCTCTGTAAGTTTTTCAATAGCATATCTATATCACATATTTTGTGGAGCAAGTATTCATCCAAGCCCTGTTACTGTGAGAGCTTGGGTCTGGATGATGCAACTTTTCGCACTTTTGGTCTGGGACCCAATGCCTGATTTATCCACAATTTTATACATATGTGCGCATGATATCTGGGCATAATCATATGAAGTTTCTCGCTTCTGACATCAACACAATTGCTGCAAAACCCGAGTTCTCAGTCCTTTCAAACTGTGCAGCAAAAATTCACATTAACAATACTGTAATTTTTATAATTTTTACAAATTTGCACAGTCCTGTGTCAGTCTTTTTCAAAAATATACATTCTGTGCCTTAAGAATCAACAAAAATGTCTGTTCCCGCCTCCAAAGTTTCTGGTGGCTCAAAGGCAATCCCCGCCTTCTTCCTCCAGCAGAGGCTACTGTTGACACTTGCAATCTGCATATCCTTTCAGCCAAGGAAGTCCTTTGTCTTTCCCAAGGAACAGCAGCCCAAATCTCCTCCCCTCTTCATCAACACCTGAATGTGAATTCCTGGCTTTTGGTGGGAAGCAGGAGAGGTGCCTTTTGTTGGGGCAAGCTGGAGAATTTGCTTTGTAGTTTTTTGGCTTGCATCGGTTACTTTAAAACTCATTTTGTTAAATTTTTCTTTGATATAAATAAAATTACAATTTTAAAACAGGCAACAGAACTCTAATTCCAGTCTTTAAAACATAGAGTTTAAAAAGTTGCAACCTATATTACTTTTGATAGCAGGTCACTTAATTCCAACCATTTGATTTTAACTGCACAAGTTTAAGCTTCTAATGCAATTACTGACAGCTGTCATACAGGTGGCCTGTGGTACTGCGCCCATATTGTGACAGATATTAACAGGCAAGCACACTTTTGACTGTGGATATTCTGATGATAGATTCTGCTTTTCCTGACATTGGGTGCTCATATTGATTCCTTAAATGAAGTGACGGGTAACACCCAGCAAGGATGTTGGATGTTTTCTGATGTTTTGAACCATTATTTTGTATTTTCAGCAGCCAAGAAAAAAAGGATATCAGAGCAATTTCTGGGCTTCCTTGCAATAAAACACTGCCTTTCATGCAGTTTCCATTTTTACTCGGTGGGCAGCCCAGTGACAGGTTCCAGCAGTGTGGTCTCCTTCCACTACTGACACAGGCAAGTAGGTTGGCAGCCATCTTTTCCGGTTTCAAAGTGCAATTTTCATAGGTTTTGGCACGCATGGGACTTTTGCTGCCATTTTGCTGATTCTGGTGCCACCAGCACACAGTGATGTCGCAGGGCAGAGCCTAATGGATCAATACATCCCACAAACCCCCCCTCACAATTTGTCTTTTGACCATCCGTCAATGGGAAGTCGCGAGATTAGGATGTTCAGTTTTTTTATTTCTGGTCCAAATGGCAAAATTCACCTGCTTCTCCCATCAGTGGTGGATCAACAGGTTCCCCTCACCGGTTCCTGATGAGAGTATGGAGCGATACCCCGTGCCCACGGGTTTTTCCTTCCGGTCCCTGGGTGGTCCTCCTTGATAATTAGGATCCATGGTTTCAAATTCTAGGATGACAAAGCAGAACATATCTGTAGACATTTCCTCACCACTATTCATATAGTGGGGAAGATACATAAATATTGACATATCAGGATGATCTTTTCTATTTACAAATGATTGATTATACAGATGGAATAGTTTTTTATAGTTGGAATTCTAGGGAGCTGGGATGTGCCCCTCTGGGGTTCCAGACGAATCATCTAGTTGCTGCAGAGTGTGCCTAGGATGGCAACACTTCAGTTGATTGATATGGACCCACTTACCTTCCCCCTCTGCCAAACTGCCTTTGGGGATACGGATTTTGTAGGCGACTGGTGAGAATCTGTCTAAAATTTCAAAAGGATCCCTCCAGCTAGGCAAAAATGTGTGCTGTTTGGCCTGGTTCCTTTGGAAATTGTATAAGTAGACCTGGTCTCTTACATGGTATTCTTTTCTAGTAGTCTTTAGGTCATAGTGGGTCTTCATGCTGTCTGCAGATCTTTCTAGATTTTGCTGAGCATAGGCAAAAGCATGTTGAAGGTGTTTTCTTAGGTTTTCAATATACTCATGAGTTGTGGAGGCATTGATCGATGTCTGCTCTTGGGTCCTGTAGAGCAGATGCTGGGGAAGCACCATCCTTCGTCCAGTCATCAGCTCAAACGGTGACATTTTTGTTGCAGATGAAGGGGTAGATCTGATGGCCATCAGGACAAGAGGAAATCGAATGTCCCAACTTGGCCCAGAATCTGCCTCAAACTTTTTTTAATATGCTCTCAATTGTCTTGTATCTCTCCACTACACTACTATACGCTTGCCGGTAGGCAATGTGCAGTTTCCTTTTGACCCCTAGTATCTCCCACATCTTTGTCATTACTTCGCTAGTGAAGTGGCTTCCTCGGTCTGACTCGATCCTTTGGGGTAGTACAAAACGCGAGAAGATGTGGTTGATCATCACGGCAGCTGCTGTTTCTGCCTTGCAATTTGGAGCAGGGAGACATTCCACCCATTTAGTGAACAAGCATGTCACGATCAACATGTACTTGTTCCCCGTAGAGGAGCGAATCACGGGCCCGATAAATCTGACCAAGGCAGTGTCATCCCCCTCTTTTGGAGATTGGCTGAAATTGTGATCACACAAGACACCCCTTCAAGTATTGGTCGAGGTCCTGCCCCATGTGTGGCCAGTATGCAAACTCTCTTAAGATTTCAAGTGTTGTATGAAACCCCCGATGACTGGCTGTGGCCGCGTCTTTGGCGTGACATAGCATCAGGCTCCGGAATGAGGTAGGGACCACCCACTGATCATGGCCAGCTAGGGATCTCCTCACCAACAAACCGTCTTGGATTCGAAACATTTTTGGACATTTAATCAACACTCTGAGGTCCTCTTTCCCAATGTAATCGGTAACCATCAGGGGAAAGTTCTCAGGGTCCTCAATGTGTTGATAAAACTTACCAATTTTTGGATCCCCTTTTTGAGCCGTAATCAAATCAGCATCTGGGCTCTCCTTACTCCATTGTGCAGTTGAGAGTTCATTGTGAGCATTTGTCTGGGACCTAGTGATAGCAGTGACCTGGATTTCCCCCAACAGGGACTCAATCTCAAGTAGATCCCCTTGAATGGCTCCGGTTTTGGCCAGCTGATCAGCTAGGTTTTGTCTGGTCCCTCTACTTTAGAATGACCCTTGATCTTTTTCCAGTAGATGGTCATCCCATTTTAGGTGACCAGATCATCAATATTCTGAATTAATTTTCCATGTTTCAATGGTTTATTATTAGCACATAGCATGCCTCTGGTTTTCCAGTTAACCAGGTGCTCCACGAACCCGCTCCGTACATAATCTGAATCAGTGATTATGACCAGTTTGTGGAGTTGGTGTTGAACAGCAGTGAGGATGGCTTGATGCACAGTCATCACTCTGCCACTTGACTACTTCGGGGTCCGATTTTGTACCCAGCGGAGGGATCTGGGGCATCATTCACCCATGCATTCCCTACGCCGGCCACAAGTTCTTTTTCCCCGTTGTTGTCAACATGGTAGGAACATCCATCCACAAAGACAGTGGGCATTCCCTCACACTTGTCTTCTTCAAAGACTTTATGTGGGGAATTAAGGTATGCCTCCATGTTGTCCTTGATTTTAAGACTTTCGTCCTCGAGACAGTTTTCTCTGGCACAATCATGCAAGTCAGCCAGACCTTGCGCGAGGGGACTCTTCTTGTTTTTGCCTTATCTGACCTCCACAGGAAAGCCTTAAATTGACAGAATCCAGGAAGTAATTCGGGAATTACTCACATTTCCGGCCCGGATTCTGTCACTTTGGAGATATTGCAGAGGCTGGTGTGGAGTCTCCACTATGATGTGTTCTCCCTGGATAAACGTGCAGTAATTCTTCAATACCCACACCGTTGCCACAATCATTGAATTTTTCCTCGACAGAGGATAAAGTTTTACTCGCATGGGAGATTACTTTATTGACCTTGTCATGCTTTTGGTATAATACTGCAGTCAAGCATGTATTTAAGAACCCTGTCTCCAAGAAGAACTCCTTGTTTCTGACTGGGTAAGCTAGGCAAGGTGCTTGTGAGAGGCTTCTTTTGAGTTGTTGCCTCAGCTGTTCTGGACCCCACTCCCACTTGACCCCCCCTTCAAAAGATGGATCAGGGGTCTTGTGATCTCTGCATAATCCTCAATGAACTTTCTGCTGTAATTAGTTAGTCCAAGGAGGCCCTTAGTTCCCGCAGTGTTGTGGGGTCTTTTAATTTCTGAAGTGCTTCCACTTTCTTTTCCTTGGGACAGAAACCCTGAGGAGTAATCTCATGCCCCAAGAAATAGACACAGGTTCTGCACCACTGTGCCTTTTGAAAGGGGAGTTTTGCTCCGGCAGCCCTCAACTGTGTCAGAACATGACGGATCTCCTCTATGTGTTCCTCCACATTTGAGCTTTTGACTAGAAAATCATCTACATAGGCCAGGTTACCCCTTTCACCTAGGTCGGGCATGTTAAATTCATTGCCGGAGTTGATGTATCCGAAGGGAGTCCGGGTCCATGTGTACTGCTACCCCCCGAAGGTGAAAGCCAGCTTGAATTGGTCCTCCCTACTGACAGGTACAGTCTAGTACCCATTGGTCAGGTCTTTTGCAGTGAATACCTGTGACCCCTGGATCTGGGCCAGCCCTTGGTCAATGTAGGGAAGAGGCCGATGGGAAGTATCAACCCGTTTGTTGAGCTCCCTAAGGTCGGCACGGTGTACAGTCAAAAAGTCAAAAAAATAAAGTCGAAAGACACAAATGTTGAAAACAAAATGTCGAAAAAAAAAGTTGAATGTTTTATTTTTTTATTTATATGTATTTTTTGGGTTTAGTAAGTAAAAAAAGGGGTAAAATAAAAAAAAATAGAAAAAAGGGAGGTTGGGGCGACCCCCCATTTCGAATAAAAAACGTAATGAAAAAGAAATTCGACTTTTTTTTCGACATTTTATTTTCTATTTTTTGACTTTCGACATTATTGTTTTCGATGTAATGACACAGAGCCAGCACAGAGTCTCCACTGGCCGTTTGGCTTCAAAATCCCCAGCACCGGATTATTGAAGGTGCTGTGGACTGGACGGATTATCCCACGGGACTCAAGGTTCTTAATTATTTCAGTAAGGGACTCAATTGATGCGAGAGGCAAGCGATATTGCATCACAAACACTAGAGTAATGCTAGGGTCCGTGGGAATTGTTGTTGTCTGGATGTCGCTGCGGCCACAGTCATATGAGTCCACCGCAAAGAGATCTTGAAAATCCAAGAAAACTTGTTTCAATTTTTGCCTTTGCTCCAGAGTCTCACAGGCTCTCTCTTCAACCATCTGCCTGAAGCCTGGAAAGAATTCTGGTTTTGCTATCTCAGTGGCCTCCTCCAGGTGAGTGGAGAAGTCCCTGGTCAAAGTGCTGATTTGGACTGGTGGCTTCAGGTGGGGAAGCCAGCCCTCATGGACCTGAAAAATCACCTCATCCCTCTTGAAGTCACAGGTCACATCTTCCTTACCATAAGGGCAGGAAGTGTACACCAGGAAATTCCCCCCATGCCGGGTATAGATCCTGTCTGGTATTGTGTCATTGTCACTATCACTGTCAAAACAGTTCATGGGGATTGGTCCTAACAGTTCATTACCTAAATCTATGGAAAAATGTCAGTCATCAACTGCCATTCCAATAATCGTACCTGCGGCCAGAGTGCTACTCTTTAAGTCGCTATTATCCACCTCTATTGGAATGGTGTCATGTTCTATGTTGACTAGTGGTGTTGGGTTTACCCCAACCCTTGCAGTTGGAAATAAGCATTAAGATGAACATAGGCGCCAGGGTTTTTCAGTTTCTGTCCTCTTTTAACTTTCACTTCCAGGGAGAATTGTCGGGTCCTTTCTGGGATGGTGACTTCCTCTCCAATCTGAATTTCAACTGCATAAGGCAGCAGTTGAGCTGACCTAAATGCTTTCTCTGGGTCATCAAAGCCCATGGGATTACCCGCTAATCGGGACCAAACTTTGAAGTTTATGAGGTCCAAACTAATGGCAAAGCGATTGAGAATGTCACTGCCTAGGTAAAATGCAGCAGGGACATCTCGCACAACCCAACAATTATGGACTATGCTCTTGTTGCCTATGGAAATTTTGAGTATACACCTGCTAGGCAGGGAATGTTTGGAATTGGGTGTTTCCAGGTCCATTTCACATTTGTCTATCATTTTAAATGTGGGAATATCTGGATCTTTTGGGAGTTTGCAGAACATGGCTTCGCTGATGAAGCTCTTACTGTTGTTCACACACACTCGGGCGAGAACAGAGTCCTTCCCTTCATTTAACTGAATAGGGATGAACAACTGCTCTCCAATTTTCTGAATATTAGCCAAGCTTTGAGCTGATTTTTCATCTTTCTGCACTATAGGAGGGGGGTTTTCTGATTGTGAATTTGTAAATAATTTCAGAGTGGTTCCTTCCAGTGTGGAATGCCACCCTAGGCTGGAAGGAAGGTTGATTTTTAGAAATAGAGAGGACCCCCCATCACCAGTTTTTTGTCCTACTGCCATTACTGTCACGTCTGGGATTTGGTTATTCTGGAAGTGAAATTCAATTTGGTCAGGTTTTTGTTCAACCATGTGGCATGTGCCGTTTAAACTAACATGGTTGACACTCTGTTTCAATTTTATTGGTCGGCTAGTCTGTGTCCAGAGGACCTTGTTTACACAATCTATGAGGGGTGACAACCTATGCAGGATGTCATTCCCTAGTAAACAAGGGGTGCCCTTTGAAGTCACAACTATGACCGGGTGCTTCACCTTGTGTCGCCCAATTTTAATATCCAAATACGCAGTCCCCTCAACGGGAATTTCTTTCCCGTCGAAGTTATGAAGTTGTCAAGGAAGAGGTATGAGAAGAATTTCGTATTTCTCCCCCCCTTACCAAATTCAGTTGATTTAAGGCCCTTTTTGACAGCTTGGGATCCAGTGTCCACCAGTGCCAAAATTGTACACTACCCCTGTATTTGGACCGGGGCATAGAATCTTCCCCCCTTCTCCTCAAGGGGGCAAAGATAATGTACATTTTTGGACAACTGGTGGGTTAGTTTCTTGCTTTTGGACACTGACAGGAAGGTGATTTGGGCAGGATTCTGTTTGGAGTCTTGGGAATCTGAAAGAAAAAAGGTCACAGCTAGATATGGGGGAAGCTTTGGGTTCCCCTGGTTCTGGTTCTGGGCTGCACCCCCCTTTTTGGAGGCAGTCACCAGGATGGGTTTGAACCAGGGGATTTTCATGCTGATGATTCTGGGGATTGATGATGGGCAATGCTAACTCAGTCCCCACATCTACCCAGTATGGATTTGGATCCTTTAGGACCCATTTTTATTTGTGAGGATTTCCCACATCTCTGAAGGAGAAGATCCTTTTCACATACACACTCTTCCTAAGTCATTTTCAATTACACCAACACAACCCTCATACCTGTACACTAAATCACGCAATTACAGCAACCACTGTTTCCCTCAAACCACCACTCCCTTACTCTCCCACAGCAGTACTTCTCAACCCATTCTACAATCCATACGCTATTACCCATTCCCATCAACAACATAAAATTATTTTATACAACAATACCTGATTTCAATGTCATATTTACCGAAGCCCATCTCACCTATACAGCTTCCTAGTATTACACAATTCCCTACCACACCTATTATCCCACTACACAATTGTGCAGCACTCTATTCATCTCTACAATTACACGCACAGACAAAACAGAATGCCTACTATAAACCAACTCTGTAGAAAAAATATAGAGCATATCAAAACAAGTACAAGCCATATAGTTCTCCGTCTCTAAAATAATGTATAGAAATCATTAAACCAGAACAGCTAGTAAGCTCACTCAATGAAAGTAAACCAGCCAGCACTAAAAAAAGTAAGCCCCTCTTGACCTACCAATGTTAACATAGCCACAGTGAAACAGTCTAAAATATCAATTAAAAGAACAGTATCCAATGTAGATTTCTTAATAATCTCATGAAAAAATCTAAAAAGTCATGTTCTACACTACTGCAAAAAAAACATACCCCGAAGCTCTAATTGACAGTGCATTTCTAGTAAAGGAAAACATGTTTATATTAATTTTAAACATAATAAAACCACTAACTAAATTAATAAATACATTACAAAAAGTACTTCTAAACATGTGCAATGTCAAAATATGTACCGCTTCTGTGAAGGAGAATGGTTGAAGACTCTTAAACAAGAACAAATAAATCCAATTGACATAGACAATAATGGGCAAGGCTATGAAGTGTTCGGAGACACCATTATGGCAATTGAAACGCTTATAGAAAAACATCCCCAAATAACTTTCAATCAAATGTTGCTTTTGTCCAAACAAACCGTCCAGTGTACAAATGGATGTGCAGTCCAATATGTAACATGGGCCAATAATCCTTAATGACAATTTCTCAGTCACTATGTGAAACTAAAAGACACAAATAGAATCAGAATGTTCCGAATCATGGACTCGTCCCCAGTACGCATCCACACTGGACTGCAAGGACATTCAGTAGCCTGCATTTGCGCAACTGCTTGCAAAAGCAACTTCCATCCCATCAAAATTTTAGCAACACACCATTCCGCTATATAAAAGCTTGTCCATAGATTTTACTGTGCAAAAAGTCGTGCTCTAGAATTCCAAAATGAAATAACATTCTGCTATATGGTACAGCCAAAAAACTCCTTCGAGAAATAGAATACATCCAAAGTAAACGTTTTGGAACTGAAGTTGACTCATGAAATTTAGTAACTTTCGAAAACATTAGCGAAAAACTCACAAACACTAACCTCCTTACAAACATATACAAAAAAGTAATAAAGTTTCAAAACACATCTTCTAAAATGCCATACAAGGCACCTCATCATGAGTTGGGCGGTATCTTGACGTAATTACTGCTGAGTGGTATTTGCATTAATGCCAGAAATCATGGTGCAAACAAGAACCTATCACGAGTTAGCAGGCACGCGCACACAGCCCGGGCGCTAACGCTAATACCGCTCAGTGGTAATAGAGGCTGGAAAGCCAAAAACCCAGCGAACATTGAGTTAGCATTGGCAGCACCCCACAATGTGTGCTAATAGCGCATGACAATAACGCGCGCTAATACCGCCACAGGAAATTCGTCACTGCCGGAACGGGAAACAAAGGTGCAGCCATTTTGGAAATCACAATCCACCAAAAATCAGAACCCCTGGAAGCCATCCACTGAAAAAGAGAACTGAAAATGTCACAAGAGCATGTGAGGGGCAACTCTGGCCTGGATAGGCGGCACAAGTTCTCTGCAGCAAAGTGGCAATACTTGTGGAGGAGGTGATTTTGCACCAGGATAACTATATTGACCCTAACAAAAGATGGCAGGGTTCCAGCGGCGTATCAGGATCTGGGCAGAGGTCAGTGGAAAGGTCACTGTGGTGGTCCGTGTCCCCAGGGATGGTGATAACTGCTGCAAAAGATTAAACAAATCTGCAGGGCCATGTCCAGGGTATCCTGGCAAGGCACAGGAGTGAGAGCACGGCAAATGGGGGAGGCCCACCACCAACACCACCGGAAGATCAGTGCACCACCCTCATAGACATGGCTTCCATTGAGGGAGTGGGAAGAGCATTGGCAGGCACGGACACACAGGAGTCTGGAGGTGAGTCACCACTGAGAGCCAGGCATTGTGAGTGAGTGCAGTGCATGGGAGTAACCACAGGCACCCATAACAGCACCCATGTGCCAGTGCACCTAGGCCACCCCTGTGAGCCAGAGTTGTTGGTAGGGCAGCTTGGACACATGCAAGCATCATGCAACACACAGCCTTGGCGGGGGCATAGCATCACCCCATTGCCAGGTGGGCATGTGTAGTACCAGCCCCACCCTCACTGAGTGTGGCATGCCAGCTTTGCATGTGCATCATATGCAGGCAAGTCATGGAATGGCTAGGCCAACACTTCCAAAGTGTGCCCCCCCTCACGTACCAGGCCCCAGTAATACCAACTCATTACTAAATATAAACAGGACAAGCCCACGCATGAGTCAAACTGCCCTGTGCAACCCCCCCTGCAAGTACTGAAATGCATGCCAAAATATGTGAGGGACTGCATCCTCATGCTATACCCTATGTTCCCTACAGGGACGCAGGCATCACCCGAGGCCAACGTGGATGATGAGGAAGTAGGGCCATCCCAAAATGCACCCAGGTGAGCCTCCGCCAGCACCACCAACAGGTCCTGCAGGCACGATCATGGCATGCCTGGATGTCATACAGGCACACCAGATGAGGATAAGGGCATGGCCAACACACACAACCGGCACATCAAGGCCATCAACCATGCAATTAGGGGGGTGGCCAGGACCATGGCATGTGACAATGCACGCAGTTATGGCCGTGAAGGCATGCAGTGCAGCCCTCATGGGATTTTGCCACAGAGTCTACGAATTGTGTGAGGGGCAATCTGCACAGATGAGTCAAACAATCTGCTCCGTCAGCAGCTGCAGTTGGCTGCATCTATTCCATCTACCTCCACCACCCCGACAGAGGGGTTGCTACAGGGGTCACCGGGGCGGAGGTCACACCATCAGTTGCAATGCTGGTCACCTGATGCCATTGCACGTGGGAAGCATCCACGTCCCCATTCGATGGACACTGCACAGTTGGCCTGAGGGCCGGACACATGGACCCATTGGCACTGGGTGGAGGGAGGTCTGTGCACTGGGGAGTTGGTGAGGGATGGTGGTCTGTGTGCTGGGGAGTTGGTGGGCGACGGGGGTCATTGTGCTGTCGAGCTGGTGGGGTAGGGGGTTTGTTTCACATTCATTAAAGCCTGTTGAATCCTGAGAAAATGCAAGAACAATCATGATTGTGTACAAGTGCTCTTTATTTTACATATGCTGGTTGTGGTATGTGCACATTCACCATGCTAAAAATAATTGTCTATCAGCACCTGTCTGGCCAACCTCCTCAGCCTCAACCCATCTCTGTGTGCAAGAGCCTCAGCCGCATGCTCATCATCACTGTCATCCCCTTGGGGTTTCCCATCTGCATCGGGGGTAGTGGCACATTCCTTCGGCAGCAGATGTTGTGCATCATGGCACAAGTTAGGACTACCCTTCTGACTTTTTCCGGCACATACATTTGTGCCCCTTCAGTACGGTCCAGGCACCTGAATCGTGCCTTCAATAGTCCATAGGTCAATTAAATACAGATTCATGTCCTACTGTGGGCATGGTTGTATGCCTACTCTGCAGGTGTTTGGGGGTTACAAACAGGGTTCAACAGCCATGTGAGCTCTGGGTATCCTGAGTCACCTGCATGGGATGAGATGAGAGCATGAGGCCTACGTCTCTTCAATTGGTGTGCAGGGACAAAGCATTATTACACAATGCACTGTGGTCCTCATTGTGTGCAACAGGGACACACAATGTGATTTACTGATTGGTGTACATCCATCATGTTTCATGCCATGCACCATCTGACCCATACATGCACTCTGTGTGGTTGAGTGGACTGTCCTTTGGCCACTGACAGTTGTCTGCACATGGGATGACTGATGTGTCACCGGTGTATGCTGCACTATGTGAATGAGGTTGTGTGCGCCACTCCTACTCATCATGTACAGTACTGTTACCACTTCAGCGTGGAATGGGGTGTACTCATGTTCCATGGGTTTGCTGTGTAAGGGGTGCCATGACCCCTGGGGCCCACTTTCCACCTGTACCACTCCCTGTGTGTGATCGTCAATGATCACACCAAAGAGGAGTGCCCTAAATTAACCAATTCTAATTCTGACTCAATAGAGCCACACTCTTGCTGGAGCATGTCTCTATCGTAAATTGTATTTGAATAAAGCTGTTGAATGACACATAATTGAATATCAAAAAATAATTATTTATTCAGTAGGCCCATGGATCCTACAAATGTACACAAAATGAATATAATACAATCTGCTTCAAATTGCACAAATACAGTAAATGGATAACAAAACAGTAAAACCACACCTAAGACCTGTGGATAGAGGTAAATATTGCATGCTAGAAAACCTATAGTACAGGCAATAACACATATATGCAATTTATTGACAAAAAAACCACATTTTTGATGACCAGAGGTTGAAGGGAAAATATTACAACAGAGAAAAGGCTTTAGCTGTGAATCAATCTAATTGTCACAAGTGGAGGGACTCAATCATATACTACTGACCTTATCTAACTAATTTCAGCAGAGTACATAAAAGCCAATACTACATGAATAAGGAATATAAAATATTGATAGATCTAGATACACATACCAGGTCTACTTCCCAAACACATTGACGATCCCTGAGGATTCTGTAGTACCAGGGTTGGACAGACAGGACGTTTTGGCAGAAGATGAAGTTCACTGCCTTCTTCAGGACCACATGGGAAGTTGGAGCTCAGTGGATGTGATTCGCCGGTTGTTATTAAAATAAAACATTAAAATTGAAGAAGTAAAACCAAGATTAAAAAGAGACAGAAAGATATCAAAGGATGCAATGTAGGAAAGAGATCTTTCTATAGCAAAACGCATCACCCGCTATGTGTGCCTTTCCCCTTATCGAAATAGCCACAAGGGGGAAAGAAACATATACACCTTGATGAAGCAGAAATAGCAACGAAAAAGAGAAAAAGAGACACCCTTTGTGAACAGTTCAAACCCACAGAACCAACACTCAATTCTCCAGTTCCTACTCGAAAGAAACCACGCAATGTGAACTTACAGTGCAATAATAATATATATTGCACTCGAAGGAGGATCTATAACAAATAGGGACAGCTGATCAAGACATTCAGGATGGGGCTATCATTATGAATGGCTGTTTAGGGAGAGTGGTCATTTGTATTTGGACATGGCTGTATCAGTGGATGTTAAAGAATTAGCATCATGGCCCCAGTTGTTATTTTGGTTTGCATGCATGTTAATGTATTTGTATTTGTATTTGTATTTATTTGTTTATATAGCGCTTTACCCAAAGTGCTGCACAATTGAACAACTTGGTACAAAAAACATAAACAATATAACGTTAGAAGAAAATTACAGTACGAATCAATCAATCAACAAACCAGTAAGAAGAGCAATTACACTGGAGGGAATAGGGAGAAAAAAGCAGTGGGAATGTGAGGGAGAGGAAGGAAGGGGAGGAGAAGGAGGAGAGAGGGGATAGGGTGAGAGTGGGGTAGTAGGGAGTGGAGGGAGGGAATCAAGGGAAGGAGAAAGAAAGGAGGGGAAGCAAAAGGGGAGGGAGTTTCAAGGTGGGGTGGAGAAGGAGAGATTTAAGGGAGGTACGAAATGAGGAGAAAGTAGGAATAGAACGAATTGAGAGAGGTAGGGAGTTCCAGTGCAGGGGAGCTAGGAGCTGGAAGGAGCGGAAACGGGAAGGGGCACTAGGGGACGGAGGCACAGTCAGAAGAAAGTGATCAGCTGAGCGAAGGGAGTTAGGGAGTATAGAGGGAGTATAGAAAGAGAGGAGGGAGGAGAGGTAGGGGGGAGCGAGTCCATGGAGAGATTTGAAGACAAGGCAGAGAAAGTGACATTTAAAATGAGAGTGAAATGGAAGCCATCCAAGGGAGGAGAGGGAAGCTGAGATAGAGTCGCGGGAGGTAAGAAGACAGAGGGTAGTCTTGAGGGGATCAAGATGAGAAGTAGGTAGGCCAAAGAGTAAGGAGGAGCAGTAGAAGAGGCGAGAGAAGATAAGAGAGGAGATTAGAAGTTCAGTAGCATGAAAGGTGAGAGAAGGGTGGATTTTGCGAATATTGAAGAGGTGGTAGCGACAGGCACGAGAAGTGAGAGAGATATGGTGGGAGAAAGAGAGAGAGGAGTCAAATGTGCACTCATGGGTCACTCTCTCTGGGATGTAAATGTCCGTGTTTGCTTCTGATCATCAACAGTGATTTAGGGGATTACTCTCACTTTGCATTCCTGTGTAGTGCCCTGGGTGGAGTTGCTCTTGGGTGTCAGGGTGGAAAGCAGCACTGCAGCACAGACAAGGTGTGTTGTGGTTGTTGTGGTCCCATTTGTTATGGTGTTTTTAGCAGTGTGTGGCTATCAGTTTGTGTAGGTCCAGGAGTATTGGCCCTGTGCAGGTGCCCTTGTGTGCCCCCCGTACATGCTACTAGTGTTGTGATGCTGCTGGCTGTGGCTCCTGGTGGCAATGTAAGGCTTCCTGTGGTTATGCCCCCTTCATTTATTGTGCTTTGACATGCATTTCTGGCAGGGTTTGTACTCACCCACCCTCCATGTGCATTGTCCTCTGTGCCTCTCCATGTATGCCGGCAGTGTGCTGTTGATAAGCACAATGGAGTTGTGGGTGGTTCCAGGGTAGTGAGCGCAGCAGAGGCTGATGGTTAGGTCAGTCCGACAGATCATCTGGCCATTCATTGAATGGCATGTTTTCGATTCTGGTACGCTGCCTCATGGGCCTGGTGTGCAACCAGTGCAACATGTGTGCAGTCCAGGGCTCCGATTTTGTTGGCACTTGAGAAATAGCATAGAATTGTGCCTTCATTTAATTCACCTGTATCTGAATGGTGGACAATGCCATATGCTGGTTCATGCGGTGCATCAGAGCATCCAGCACCTGGCCCAGGACTGCACTGAGTATGGACTGAGCCATAACATGCATCATTGCTACTGAGTGCTGAAATCTGCCCGTCCCCAGGTGCTGCAGGGCTGATCCCAGCTTGACGAGGGGGACACGGCAGTGCAGATGGCAATCCTGCTCCCAATGTCCCCTTCAATTGTGGCCAGCAACCGTGTGATGGTAGCCGTGTCCAGCCTGTAATCTGTTCCAACTGGCCGTTAGTCAGGGCCCAGAATGATGACCTGACCATGGGGATTGCTACACACCTTGCTGGGGCTGGACTCCTCCTCCTCATCAGCTCCTTGTGCCCTGGACTGGTTGTTAAGCCTCTGTATCGCCAAGCACAGCATGTGGAAATCCATGTTGATGCTCTCTGCTACAAATGGCATCATGATGTTGGGAAGTGTGTTTGGAGCCTGGGTTGGTCTTTTGTAGCCCTCTTGTGTGCGTTTGCACCTGTGGCTTTATTCCTGTCACCTGGGCTCATTTACCTCCAGCAGGTGGCAGGGGGTATTTCCAGCAGAATTAGCACTTGTTTTTCGGCACTTATAATGGTGGTACTGTACTTGTGATAGTTCTGTGATAGCGCTGTGTGTTGTCAACACTATTACAGCCGGCGCTGTTACAGCCAGCTGTAATAGTGCCGTTTGTAATGGCCCCAGCAGAATTACAGCCGTGATCCGGCGGAGCAGTTTTGGCGGCGCTAATACCGTTACTGTCGGATTTAAGGGCTACCTCCCAACTTGTGATGAGGAACAAAGTATGTGTCCGTTCTCACAGAACTGTTTATAAAAAGAGAGTAGATATGGCCTAAAAAATAGAGACCAATGAGGAATCCCAATGGTTCCAATTAGCTTTACATGTAAAAGCAGAAAATAAATTCAAAATAACTTACCCCACAATAGTTTGCACATACTGCAATACAAAGCTTGACAAAATAAAAATGACATTACGTGATATCTCTAATAACTTAGAAATCTTCCCACTTCCAAAAGCTCTCCAACAACTTAACTTGTATGAAATCAATATAATCCAAAGAGCACACCCATTTCAAGCTATGATAAATCTTCAACCCAAAACTGCCAAATTGACTCCATCCGAGTTACTAAAAGGCATTCACCGCAAAGTAGTATATTTGCCAATAGAACTTAAAAAACTCTAGGAGTATGACGGCCAACAAAAAAGTCTTTGATTGTACTAATTAATACTGTACCAACAAAAGACAAAAGATAGTTGCAACAACTAGTCAACTTAAACAAAGTTAAACACGCCATACAATATCTTAAAGAACACTATGAATACTACAAGATATAAACATCAAGGAAAACTTAAGAGAAATTACCCACATAATTGAGGATTCACCACAAACTGGCCAATTTGAACGTGTGGATCCTGTTACTGCAGCCAACATTTTAGACCAGTATACAATTCACCCAATGCATTTCAAAAGACACCCTAGAAGATGCATTAAAAACATATCAAATGGATCAAGCCAACGGCTCCCTAGAGAGCATATGCGACAAAATTCAGAAAACATTTTCCACCTCCTGTTCGAAAGTGAACTATCAACTCTATGTTATGGAGTTGCACACATATCAACAGCATGCTCTAATTTCTTAAACATGACTGCTACCAAACTGTTTCAAAAGATTGAAAATATAGAGGACGTTTTGCAGACGAGTATCACAAATATCTTGGGAAACATGTGTGGTACAAAAGAAACATTGTACATGTACATTGTATGCTAAGGAACCTGAGCCCACCCACATGGTGCTTTACTTTAAGTTGACTTGCATGATTCCCTACTAACTGCAAATCAAAATAAATGTGCACTAGGTATGGAAACACCAGGATAACTCTGTTCTTGTGGCCCTGTCAATGTTTCAAGGTATTTTCACGATCACTTCATTGCCATGCTAGAGTTCATCTACAATAAAACTACCCCTCCACTCAGAGAAGTGCAATACTTCTTTTGGAGCAAAGAATATCAATCCAGAGGAGTACCACACATCCACATGCTTTTGTGGATAAAAGATGGTCCTAAATAAGGCCATGATGTCGATTCCACTGTTTTCCAATTTATTGAACAATACACTACATATGACATCCTTTCAGAAACCACACAGAGTGACAAACGTGCACAAATCCTACGCTTGCAAAGACATAAGTGTGGCAAATGCAGCCGAAGTTGATATAAAAATAAAGGTAAACACTCTACAAAATTTTGGGTTGGCTTACCTAAACCACTTTCCACAAAAGGAAAAGTAAATAGCGTGATGTCTTCTGTTAAACAGAGTGTAAAAGGGAAATCCCCTAAAAACACATACATTAAAAGGGACGAGGAATCCAAGCACATCATTAATTACAATGTGATCATTGCTTTGTAGATATGGAATTCATCGCAGACAATTCCACTGCAGTTGCAAGATATGTCACAGCTTATCCCACCAAAGCTGAGAAGACAAAGCTAAAATCCCTTTGGGATATCATATCATCTGACAAAACCCTGTCACAAATGGGACACCTTTGGTATAAAAATGCTGCCACATAGAGAATGCAGGTGCTACAAAGCTGCAGACCATTTAACAGGTACGCCTTTATATCGAATATCTGAAAACATTGGACCTCATTACAACTGTGCCGGTCTGGAAACAATGGTACCAGTAAGCCTACGGGCACTGTTGTTTCCAGAATGGCACAGTAAGGGTTTATCTGCTGGAGCCGCTGTGCCCCACAGGGCAGACCCTGCCGGACACTGTGGCCATGGTAAGCAAGCAATAACAGAAGCACCAGCACCGTTATTAATGGTGCTGGTGCTTCCGTGTTGCCCCTTCCCATTGAGTCCTATGCGAATGGGAAATTACAATTTATCAGCAGCTGACTTTCCGGAACGCAGGGGTTGTAATACACCAGTGTTACTGGCAAGCCAGGCACCAGTAAATCTTACAAGTCCAGCGGCAACCCGCTGGTAGCACTGGAAGGGTTACAGGCAGACTTGTAATGAAGCCCATTGTCTGGCTAAACCTTGGTCCAGCTTCATCATGAACAAGGGTAATGAAATTCTACCAAGAGATAGAAACACTAGCTACAAATGATCCAAACAGCCAGGACATTATAAAAAACAATGGAATTGACACATACTATCGAAGCAGATGTACTGCTTTGGAAAACATGTGCCTATATACATTGCCCAAAACTACTCCTACAAAAACAATGTTACGGCAGATAAAACAACTGGCAAAATATTCAATCTCAATTTATGATATGGTATGATATGATAAGTTAATTATAACGCACCTGTACCTATGTTTATAGGCATGACAAGAAAAGGAAGGGGGAATAGAGGGAGAACAAAACAAAGATCTTACTAGGCCTTGTGTCATTCAGATTGTGCAAGTGCAGAGCGAGGAAGGGCAGAAGTGACAGGGAGGGGAAGGGGAAAGGAAAGGGCAGGTACCTCAATAGTGCTACCGGCAAGTGGCTCATAAATGTTGCCGGTAAGTAACTCATAAGTGCAGAGAGTAGGGGGCCTGTAGGATGGCAGATACAGACCCCTAAGTGCTTGGGAGGTCTGGAGTCAGTGTAAGGGTAACTGGACATGCAGGAGCCTGGACCTGAAATTCAGTGGGTGGCCAGGTGACCAGGATGCAGAGCAGTCAGAGACATCAATAGGTAAGAAAGAAAAAGAAAGTGGAAGCAAAAAGGAAGTTCTTTAGTTGCTTCCGGAACTGGAGCTGGTCCTGCTCATGTTTGAGCGAAACCGTGAGGCTGTTCCAGAGGGAGGCCCCAGCAAAGGAAAGATATCTACCCCTCACTCTCTGCTTGGAGAAGCACCTGACTCTCAGAGAGTTGGAGGTGGATGAGCACAGGACTCGAGAAGAAAGATGCTTAGGAATAAAAAGCTGGAAGTAGTGCAGTCCCCGTCCCCAGAAAGCCTTGTGGATGATGGAAAGGTTCTTGAACTTGATTCTAGCAGCCAAGGGGAGCCAGTGGAGATATTTCAGAGCTGGAGAGATACAATCTCTGGGCTTGAGGCCGAAGACAAGACTCACAGTCCTGTTCTGGATAAGTTGTAAAGGGTAAAGAGTAGAGGCAGGCAGGTTTAGAAGGAGGCTGTTGCAGAAGTCACGCCTAGAGAGGACACGGGCTATGGAGACAGTGAGCTTCTGGGGGAAAGTGAGAAAAGGAAGAATATCTCTGAGGAGGTGCAGCTGATAGTGTGACTTCTGAAAGACATCAGACATGTGAGGTGAGAAGGAGAGGGTAAAGTCAAAGATGACAACAAGGTTCTTAACATCACAGGAAGCAGCAGCTTGAAGCAAAGAAAGGAGGGAGCAGGTGTCCCAATGAGGAGGATGTCATTCTTACTGGCATTAAGGTAGATGTCATTGGAGGCACACCATTCCTGAATTGTGGACAGACAGTCTGGTAAGCGAGAAGGGGCAGAAGTGGCTGAGGAGAGCCTGAAGCAGAGCTGGCTGTCATCCACATAAAACTGAAAGTTAGAGCAGAATGTCCAGATGCAGTGGGCAGGAGGTACCAGGTAGCGGTTGAAGAGCCAGGGAGACCGGTTAGACCCCTGGGCAACACCACAACTAGAAAGAGAGGTAGAAGAGAGGAACAACCCACGTTGGACCTGGCAGGGTTGGTCAGCAATAAAAGCGGTAAACCAGGCCAGGGCCTGACCAGTGATACCAACGTTGTCCTGGAGGTGATTGAGCAGGTTGGCATGGTTTACCATGTTAAAACCAAAGGATATTTCAAGGAGGTTGAGGGCAGAAGAAAGGTTAGAGTCAAGATTAGAGAGCAAGTCTTCACAGGTGTTCAGGAGAGCAGTTTCCGTGCTTCTGGCTGCCCTGAAGCCAGACTGGTGGTTGTGGAGACAACCAACAAATGCAGGATGTAGATTAAGCTGGTAAACCTGGGAAGCAAGCCTAGTAAAACCCAGCCTATTTATTCATGTAAAGTTGTCATTTAAATCTCCACAACATAGAGAAATGTATTACATGGCCCTAGTACAACTTTTCGAACCCTGGGGAAAAGAAGAAGAACTATTATGTGACTATGGCTCATTTGAAGCTGCATTCAATGCAAATGAAATCAGTATAACAAATGTCAATTTTAAACAATACAAACAACTGTTGGACAATGAAACACCAACAAGAGGAATACATTAAAGCTCTACTAGATAAAGGTACTGCTGAAGGCAGTCAACCATCCTTTAGACAAAGCCAAGAACCACTTGGAGAACCGCTCATTCTAATAAAGCAGAAATAGCATGAATGAGGAAGAAAACACCATGTATCAATTTAGGGAATTTGAAGACAACTTGTCAGTCTCAAATCACAGCTAAATGAGGAACAACTCACCATTTATCTGGAAGTCACTGAAGAAATTGAACATGGACTTAAACAAGAAACAAAAACGTTTAGCTGTATACATTATAAACTCTGTTCATGTATGTAAGTGGTGAAGCTGGATCTGGCAAAATGTTCTTAATTAAAGTAATCTGTACATTTCTACAAGACTTAACAAACAACAACCTTTCAGCTGCTATATCGGACCCCACAGGTCTAGCTGCCTATAACATAGGAGTTGTAACTTTGCACTGCTACTTCTCCTTCCGGTAGAACACCAAAACAAATTAGAATATTACAAATTATCAGGAGAAGCTGCAACTGAAGTATGTAGAATTCTAAAACAAATTAAAGTCTTCCTGATTGCTGAAATGAGCATGGTTTCCCACCTCATGCTTGCTTTAATTCATCTCGGTATACAGGAAGTCCTAAATAATTACTACGAAGAACTGTTTGGAGGAAACACGTTATGGTTTTTGGAGTCCTCCTACAGTTAACACCAGTAAAAGTTCAACCCATTTTCAAAATATTTGGACACAAACAATGCAGTAATAAACTAAGGAAGCATTGGGAATTTAAATCTCTGGCACCATGTTGGCTACAAATAACGAACTTAAAACATCTGTCAGTCTGCAGGTCTAACCTATGCTAACATTTAAAAAAAGGACTAGAATTAATCTTCATACTAAATATGCTTAATCCATCTTAAACACTAGA
Organism: Ambystoma mexicanum; assembly: GCF_040938575.1. NCBI lineage: Eukaryota > Metazoa > Chordata > Amphibia > Caudata > Ambystomatidae > Ambystoma > Ambystoma mexicanum. The sequence goes on from NC_090922.1 coordinate 1,172,175,459, forward strand.
GTAATCTTTCAGCTGTATGGACAAAAGACATCTGCACCTGATGTCATGGAACAATTAAATCAACAAAATGTAAAATGCATGGTCTTAATGCCAACACTTGCAAGCTGTACCCAATTCAACGACACAATGTGGAAAAAAGACATGCAGCCAATAATGCATAGCAATACCATAGACAAACTAGAAGTGCATGGCATGACACTCTCTGTTTGTCAATAAGCAACAGCATGACTAAATAGCTTAGAAAAATATATCTCCAACACAGATGGAATAGAAACACGATTAGCTCTGTGTCTAAACCGCAGTTATCCTAAAATGTAACCTTAATGTGGAACAAGGTTTAGTCAATGGAGAAATTGATACAGTTGTTGGCTTCCAAACATATAAACATGACACCATTCAGTTTTGCAACATTCATTGTGACAAACTTGAAGAAGTTAAAAGGATAAGTTGCACAATAGAACGTCTCCTTCTTTTCAAAGACATGTATGGACGCAGATAACAATTGGCTGTATCTCCTGCTTATGCTGCCACTATTCACAAGACTCAAGTTCTAACTCTAGACCATGCACTGTTCGGCATTGCCAGAACTGTCTTCAAAGAAGGCATGTGTTACATAGCACTTCAAGTCTCTGTACACTTGACGGTCTATTCGTAATTAACTTTGATGCAAAATAAATGCTGAAATTCTAGAATAAAACAGGCTATGTGCACTGTACCCCCAATATAGATATGTACCCTGTACCTCAACAAACAAAATCTTTTAAAAAAACCTAATAAACACAGAAGCTATACCCAATCTCCCTACAATGCCACCAACAAAACAAAGAACTGCTGCTTCATCAAATAATACATGCACAAAACTCAAAAGTCCAAAGACAGCTACCTGTGCATCAAAAGACATAGAGACACATATGTATTGTCAAAAGAAATGCAAAGGATAAGAGGCACAAATCTCTGGTCCATTTAAAGCAATAAAACTGGAGTAGATTGCTATGCAAATGTAGCAATCAATCATCTCTTCCAATTGCCACTAATTGTTCACAACATTTACTTAAACGGCTCAGACCAGTTGTGTTTGCAAATGCGTGTCCTTCATACAAATGCCTCAAATAATCTTGACAGCACCTACAGTGTCTCGGGTATAAGGCAAGAGTTGAACTACTATGCAGGAATGATAACATTCACCATAAACACACATGAAGGTCCTCAAGAATTACTAATGTACTAGAAACCAAAAATATCACTATAAATTAAATCTTCCAAATTTCATACATGTGGAAACATATATCCACTCTCGACAACCTCGTTTCACAAGAGAACATCACTAATGAATGATTTCTGTATATATCCATACCAGATTCTGAATGCATTCCATATCACCAGCTCCTGCAGAATGCAGAATGCAAATCACGGCAGATTATCCCCGTTTCCAATTCAGACAATGGCTCCAGCATCCAAATAAACTCACATGGCAAATATGTCATACTAATACTTCTAAGGTACAATCCATATGGTATCAAAAATAACTGTGAGCTCACTAGCTTTACACTTGGCCAAGTATCTCTTGGCAAGAAAACCTTCACAACAGCAGGCATAATATACCATACTAGTGCCACACCCCTACACAACACTATACTGCATATGTCAAAAAAGAAGTGGTTGGTTTGAATGTAATCACATTTCTGTTACTCCAAAACATAGGTTACCAGCAAATCTATCAAATGCCTACGGAATACTCTTACAACCCATATTTACTCACTATACTACAATACACAGTTAGAACATGCCAAACAGTATCTAACTACGTTAAGCATACTCTTTGTTATAATACACTTCAAACATGCCATCACTTTTATACTTGCACAATACATCCATAGGACTACAATAGTGCTTCTAAAATACAATAGAGTTGGAATACGCCAACATTTATCTTACTACTTGAATTTAACTATACCCTTCTTTACAATACACTTCAAACAGACTATCATACTTATAATTACATAATATATCCATACTCACACACATGTGTACTGTGAAACCATGTAAATGCCAGAAACTGGATATAAATACAGTAGGGTTTTTTAATCCACCATGGATTCTTTTTTCCCAATGCCCAATGATTACTTCATGTTAATACAACAAAAGTCTACCACACACAAATGTTTTACCAATCCTAGTACATACAGTATCCAATGTATTAGTCTCAAAAGGTAAATGTATATTTACAACTTTATGTAATTAAGGGTTGTAAAGTATTGTGTTTAACACATTATGCTATTTTTTTTCTTCACAGAGAAACAACCACAGATTCCAGACTTTATAGCATATTCAACTAACTCTCCACACCCAGCATCAATTACACTCAGCATATTCCTGTAGCCATAATTACTAAGGCCAAAGTATTATACGTTTCACCAGCATCTACAATTCTATATTACAGCAGTGTTTCAATATTCAACAATGCCTCTATCCGCACTACCATGATATAACTGTGGCCAAAATCACTAAGAACAAAATATTGTAACCATACACAGTGTCCACAAGTTTGGGACAATTATAAATACCATATATATATTCCAATTATATTGTTCCAACATGTTACAAACACTGTATACTCCCCCTAGAGTAGCTATAATTACTATACACATATTACTATGGTCATGGCCAGTGTCCGGATTCTTCGGGACTGTGGCCAGTGTCCAGATTCTTGTGAGCATGGCCTGCGGCCATGCCCACATGAATAGAAGGTAACCATATCATAACTAGGCACAATACAATGACAAATACGAGACTCACCTAAAACCCCTCCCAATCCCAATAGTGTCTGTGGGGAACTGTCCGCCTGTGTCCAGGTTTCTACATATGCCTGCGGACTGTAACATTGACCGCAGACTGTGTGGCACCAGCACAGGTTTTTTCCACCTACAAAAATGGCTCATACACCCCCACCCTTTCCAGGCCGTCTGTCTGCAAAGGCTGTGGTCTCCCGATCCAACATGGTGACCATTTCCAAAAACATGACACAGCACATGCTTCTGAGCCTCACAATTAGTGTGTCTGTTTGAAGTCCATGAACACCACACCACCCCTTGATTCGACAAGCGGTGTCTGCGGGCACTGAACCAGGAAATAAGTCTGCAGACCGGATGCATTAATTCCTAATTTTGTTTACCTACTTTTGGTCATTTTTTTAAAAACTACTGGATGGATTTACACCAAATTTTCAAAAGCTTTCTTTTGGGCGCAAGCCTCTGCTCCTCGCATAGGTTTTTAGAAAATCCGTCCAATGGTTTGGGCTGTAGGCATGAGTACAATGTTTGTTTCCCTTATGTCTATGAGGATTTGAAAAGTTTTTGGAACCCCCCTACAACTTTGCCCTATCATGACAACACCTCACCAAACTTTGCAATATCATTTGAGTTGGCCATGTACATTTTTTGGAAAGTTTGGTGAGGATTCGTGAAATGGCACCAAAGTTATACGCAACACAAAAACTTCTCTTCCTATGAGTTGAGCAACTTAACCATAACTACACGGCTGCTACCACATGCTGTGCAATCTATTTTTCAATGGAGTTCTGATATTCATATTTTTGTATTAAGCAATTACTTTTTCTGATTATGGTGCTATGGAAATGTACTTTTTAAAAGTAAATCCCTTAGTTCCAAGGAACTTTCTTGTTATTGTTCTGAGATATTCTTATCTTTGTTTAGTGCTGGCTCTAATAATTTTATGTCACAAATTACCTAATAAGTCTCAGAGCCTCCAAGAAAGGTATCACACACAGCATAGAATGTATTGAATGTTATTATCAGCAATTTCAGGATTATGAGAGGCAGTTGATTTAATAAAGGAAGTGATGGAAAAGCAGTTTTGGGAAGGGGCATAAGGGCAGTCCCTCACTCTCTCATCTCCCATGGGTTTTTATCCAAAGCCCATGTGCCCGTAACCCCACTTGCTACTGGCTACTGGCCAGCAAATCCTGTGTTCTCCCTGAATGCAGACTCACCGACTACCTTAGGGACTACCTAACTAGCCCTCTGCTATAGAAGTTCAAGTCCAAGTAGTTGGTCTATTTGTGCCATTTGATCTAAGCGTTTCATCTCCTTTTTACACTCCACGGCTCAAGCCTGCCTGTAGTTCAATGCCCCTACTGGCAGACTTGGAGTGAGATGGTCTGGTAACAATGCCGGAGCTGCTAGTACCAGCATATTTTCCATAATAAGTGCCATAGATTGGTTCCATGTATGGGATTTGCAGCACATAGATGATTTTCAGAGATATGGCACCCTGCAATCTCCACTTCACATATTTGGCATAGGGCTGTTTATGGCTTTCATCTGATTGAACCTCCCACCCCAGTTAGAGCAGGTCCTGCACCCACTCTCCCCTGCTTTGAAATGTTCATGACCCAGGATATGTCAAATATATGAACTTTCAAGGTGTATGTAGATTTCTTCTGAGTACTGATGTTGTGTTAAGTAATTGTAGAATTGATAGTATTTGTTTATATATAATTCTCAGCAAGCATTGGAATATTGATCTACCTGACAGCTATGAAAAGACATACAAATTGATATTGGTATAAATTCATCTGCAAAAATATCTGAAGACATAGCAAAAAGTGGTCAGTTTGTATTTATTGATTCTAAATCTATGGATTACGTATATGACCACAGCACAATTCACCCATTACACTAATAAGTCATCATGGGAGATGCTTTAAAAAGTTACCAAATATGTTAAGTAAATTGTCTATGAGTGTATGGGAAAAGAAGCACAGTGTTTTGCATTACATTTCACTTTAGTAAGTGGAGGGAGATGCAATGAGAGACCTTTGCAAATCTGCAAATCCAAGTATGATTATTTCAGAATGTACGCTAAAGATTTCTGTCAAGACTTTAATTTTTCCTCAGTTCTTTGAAAGACGTTGTTAACAAACCTATGCTTTAGATTTTCCCATACATTAACAATAGACATTAATTTTGCCAACATTTCAGTAGTGAACGTATTGAAAAGATAAATGACAAAGATTAAATGTTGGCATCAAGTATAATCACTTTATACACATGGTACAAAATAATGTTTATTCTGATGGCATGCTGACATGCACTGTTTGCTACTTAACATATGTTATACCGTTTGATTAGTTACATTTAGTTGTGCAGAATACGAATGGAATGATTTATATGACTTCCTATACAATGCAAATCAAGATAAAATAAAGAAATAGGTATAGAAAGTAAAGGTGAACTAGAATGACTAGATCCACTGAATGGTTCAAGTTTTCAAGCAACTTCTACTATTGTATGATTTGATTTGTTGTGATTTGACCTGGTTTCTATTTATAGCTAGCATATCTTCTAGAGGAATCAGACAGTAATCTCAGCATATGGGCACAGATGGCACCATAACAAAAACACAGTTATCAGATATTGGGAAGAACCAATAATTATTGAACGGGGGAGTTTCTTTTTATGTGGTTAATGATCCCAATTATCGAAGTTCTAAATTGACACAGTTCCAAAGTCTGGGGCCTGTTATGGAAACTTGTCTGTCCTCCCTTGATACACATTGTGACCCTGGTGTGACTAACATAAATGTGTCTGTAGATCACAGTTCCCTGGCAGGAAGGTACAACTGGATATTATTACTGAGCTACACTGGGGCAAGTCCATATACACTCTTAAACATCAGGCATAAAACCTTAAAAATCATTCAGTTGATCTGGTAGCCAGCAAGGAGCAATATAGAAGATTGAAATGGATGAAGTGTCAGGCAATCTCAAACTTAGTCAGATAGCTGCACTTGTCACCATCAGAAGGTGGTTAAAAAATTTGACTGGAAGACCGATGCAGAGTGAGTTAGCATACTTCATTTGGGAGTTGACAAGAGTACCCATTACTAATTAGTGGCCCTCTTTAGGAATAAAAATAATAACTTTCATATTAATCATATTCGGAAGAAAGACAATCTTACCATTTTGTTAATCTGTTAAGGCAATACAAGATCAGACTCACAGATAACTCACACATTCCTAACCTTATTGATCAGAGTGTTGGAGAGTGTTGAAGATTACAAGGAGTATAGTATAATTCTAACCATCAGTTGTTTGAGTCCCAATAACATGACTTCACTTTTAGATGGGTTTGGTTGTAGTCCATACTTGATTATCCACATACACACCTCAGATAGGTACAGCTGCATATCATCTCCATAACATTGAACATAAGGTTATACTTACAGGAAATGGTCATTATATGGTTGGACTGAAAGTCAACAAAGATGCATCAGACAAACATTTTTCAAGCTTAACTCTTATAGACAAAAACAAAGATTTGCAACAAATATTTCCCTCCACTTGGAAAGGATGAAGGTTATTTTGGAGAAAAGCTTACCAGTCAATGGAAACTCTAAATGAGCACATGCTTGCGTGGATAAGTGGAATTCACAAATGTGGCCATGAAACCTCTGACACAGTCTTACAATTTATGAAAGAATACACTACATGTGTCACCCAACAGACATATATAAAGACCTGGAAGCCAAAGTCTTACATTTTCAATGACATAGGTGTTGCAAATACTGCTGATGCTGCTACAGAAACAAAGGCAAATATGCCACCAAATGTTGTTTTGGGTTCCCAGGTATATTCATGCTGAAAGGTTCAGTTAAATAAATTCACGCTTGCTGTTAAACACAACATCAAATGCAAACATCTGAAAAACACATATCAAACCAAAAGAGAAGATGCCTCCAAATGCATTAATGATTATAGTCCTATCATTGCATCCATGTGTAATGCTAATGTAATTTGCTGAAGACAATTTGACTGCCCTAGCAATGTATGTAACAGCCTATTTCACCAAAGCTCAAAAGAGTGAGTTTAAAGATTACCAGGATTCTATTTCATCTAAGAAAGCACTTTCTCAAAAGTAATACAGCGTTGGCATAAATGTGCTCTTCCATAGAAAATATAGTTCCTGAGCAGCAACAATCGCTTAAGATGCTCAGTCCTGTATGTAAACTCTCATAACATACCCTTGCTGAGCCTCCGTCTAGTTTCAGCTTGAAACATTGCAATAAATGTAATGTCTAGCTGTAGAAAATATTAATGTTCCAATATACGTAAACCTAATGTTACCCACAAATACTATCCAAAGAGAAGCCCATCTTTGGAAAATATATGGTTTTTATGAAATAGCTTCATAATGTACAAATAGAAATGCATCTGTAAATGAAACCACTGTTAAATATAGTATTTTAAATTGAAAAGGTTGTCTACTGAGACATTCAACTCCCAGTTTAATCAAACATGTACAACTATCTTACCAAGTTACAGAGTATAATGTGTTCTGTTATATGTCATTGATACAGTTATTCAATCTTTGCTGAACAGAAGAAGAGTTAAGACATCAGTATGATGCATTTCAGATTACATTTGACACAACATAATCAACATTACAAATTACACATTAAAACAGTACAAACAAATGTTGGAAGAAGTGATTTGCGCAGCATAAGATATAGCTACAAAAATTGGTCATGACACATCAGAATGGAGTCCGACATCTCGCGTAGTGGCCAAGAACCATTATGAAAACCAAAATGAAGCATAAATAGCAATGAGTCAGGTTGAACATGCCAAGGAACAATCCAAATACCCCAATATTTAGCATTGTTTGTCTCACAGCTAAACGAGGAACTAAGCATTTACCAGCAATTCACTAAACAAATGTCAGATGTGTTGCACCATGGCTACCAACATTGCAATGCAATGATCATCATCCCCATCTCTTATATATCAGCAGTGAATTTCGTTTTGGCAACATTGTACTCATTAAAAGTATCCATACGTTGTTAAAACAAAGCAACAGACAATGTTCTCTCAAATATGGCTACAGTCCCACTTACAATAAAGGAGAGGCAATTTTGCATAAACGCCTACTCCTCCCAGTTGGGCAATAAAGGAACATAGAATATCACTAAATATTTTCAGAGGCAGCATAACAAGTAGGCTGAATTCTATTTAGAATCAAGATTCTCCTAATAGATGAGGTAAGCAATCTTTATAAATTGATGCTAGCCTCTGTCCATCTTAGAATGAAGGAGGTACTTAAGAATAGATACAAATAATTATTTGACAGAATCATATTGTATTTGGTCATTTCCTACAGTTAACACTAGTCAGAGTCCAACCTGTTTTCAAAACATTTGTTTGTCAGAATGTTGTATCACACTACATAGCATAGGGAAAGTACACTTTTAGCATACTTTTTGCAACAGAGAACTGGCACAACATATTTGTCAGGCCCAGACTCTACTTGCTCACGTACTAAAGACCTTAAAAAAAGGTGTGCTTTCCGCACATGTTAAAACAACCCTAACATTTAGACTTGTAAGTGAACATTATAGTAAACAAAAACACATAGGATGGAAAAATTAACACACCAAAATGGTGTATTTGTGTGCTTGATCTCTACCTATACAACCTTGTCCAATGTAATCAAAACCTTATTCAAAATTAAAAGCAGCCCCCAGTCCATAGCAATAGTATAGACATGGAGAGGTATATGGTCTGACAATCTCTATATGTCAGCAAAGCAGTGCACATTTAGTCGAACTTATATCAAACAAGGACAACATGGAAATACTTGTGCCTCTTTTACTGCACTGCAGAGTATTTCTACAATGCAGCCTGGACGTGGGCCACAGTTTAATAAAGTGTGACGATTTCCAGTTTGTCATTGTTAATTTTGAAGAAATTCTAAAACATTTACAACACATCAACACGTTTCCTTCTTTTCAAAGGTATGTATCTAAGAACAGATTAATTCTCTCTTTCTCTTGCTTACGCTGTAACAATTCACACGTCTACAGGTATTTCTTTGTGCCATAAACACAATAAAAGATTGTGTATACTAGACTTTACAGTTTCTAAACTACATACTTTTCTAAACTACATACTTGATAACCACAACAGCGTTCCCTTTTGTAGCCATACAAATTAAAGAACATCAGCAGAAACCTCAAATCCATCATTCTCTACATCTGCCCCCTTGAACAAATGATGAGAAATGTTTAAATAAAACACCAATGTGCTACTAATAAGGTGTTGTAATAAAAATAGAACATGAAATTAACAATTTACGAGGGCCAAAGATTGTGATGCTTCACAGTATTTTGTTTTGTGTAGAAACTACACAAATATGTTGTGTAATTATCAACATGAGATCCATGAGCAGAGGATGAGGCTTCTATTGCTATACAAAAAAGTATACAAGAAGTAACACAACATACAATAAATATTTATCTTTATATTATAGTTTTTTTTTATTATTGAGGTAGTCATTATGTAAGTCTAATATGTTCAGGTGTGTGTGTGTGTTTGAGGCCGGTACATATAGCCATATAAATGATGTATATACATGCTCATATATGAGAGAACATTTTGCGATGTTTAGCAACTCCTCCCACCGTCATGACGTTTTGAACTTGGGAACTTCGAAACATCACAGTACTGGAATTATAACTGTAGTTATTGTATGATAAAAGCACATTCTATATCCAAAGGGTCAAATACGTTAAATATGTGTAAACGCTACAGTGAAAAAGCTGAGTTCACTCTGGCCGTATTGCGCTATCTGTAGGAATATGTCCTTTCTGTGCTATCTGGGCAACATGGAATGTGATTTTATTGCGTTAACTGGAGACAAATAGTAAGCATTATGGTGCAAACTGACAATTCCAGCATTGCCATTACTGCATTACTGGCGTGTTTGGAAAATGTATGGCAATTAAATAAAGAACTGAAAATGTAAAGCAGACTGGTTCAGCTGGATGGTTGATGATGGGGGATGCAGATGAGAGAAAGGGGGACACAGTCCTTTTAAACGTGGAAAACGTGAATTCAGATTTCAGTTGCCACAATAATGAAGTATACTCCTAGAAGTGAATGTGCTTTACACTGTGACGTAGAGTGGGGGAGCATATTCTAGTCAAGTTAGTCCGACCTGGCCACTTGGTCCTTCCCATAGAGGTAGACCTGTATTGGCAGTAAGAGGATGAGCATAGATGGCATTCAAGTGGTCAGGCAACATGATAACCTATTTAAATCTTCCCTTTCTGTGCTACCTGTACCCACTTAAATCCAGCCTCACGGTGCTAGCTCAATATACCCGATTCTCTCCTTAGTATGCATACTAACTGGATGCAGCAACATGCAGCAACATGCTAAAGCAATGGTCTCGGTTAGGTTTCATTGCTCTCGATTTGAAAGGTTCCTTCTATTGTAATCTGTATTTTTGCAGTCTCTAAGAGGATCGGGAGACTAAGGTGCAGGGCTATGTATTAATTCTATGTTGGTTAACTTTCATTACATCCATTTGTGCCCACTTTCCTCTTGCCCCCTTTCATATGTCACTGTTATTAAGGGCAGAGTGTCTGAGAGGCTGCATTGTGCGTAAGCATGTACGTAATGTATGTCGTTTGAACCTAGCAAGAAGCAATGAAGTGCTGTGCAATAAAGGGGTGGGACATACTGGTAGCAACCAGCATACTGTCATAAGAATATATGGTTTACTCTGCTAGCATAGGGAAATGGAACCTAATAATTACGTCCTACTCTTTTTTTTATTTGAATTAATTAGAAGTTTAAAAAAAACATAGATAAAAGGCATGACATAGTATTATTAGAGATCTAACAAAGTGGAGTATAAACAGTTCAAACATTTTGCCCAGAAATACATATACTTTACCTATTCGAAATAATGTTTTTTTCTCCCCCTCCCACACCCACCCACCTTGGAACAGACTCTCTATCTTCAATCACTAATATACATATTCAAAAACAACTCGATTGGTACATAGTGCAATTACTGTATCAACGATAGTAGGCTTGGTTGCCTCTATATGGCTTCCTCAGAGCCGTGATGTAGATCTCCACAAACATGATAGTGGAGTATACTCTTGTCGGGGAAGTGTGTATAGTGATCTATTCACCTTCCGCCTCCTTTCGATTAGTCTGAGGCATATATTTGCATACAGAGTCGCCCCAGAGCACATCACATTGTACAGATGTCAAATTTAGGGTTGAGGTTATTTTTTCCATAACACATATATTCAATGCTACATTGATCCATTCACCCTTGCTAGGCGTACTCTCTGATTTCCACTTCATCACTAGGGTGGCGCGGGCTGCCAACAGAAGGTGAGCCACAAGACCCTTGATTCTATACATTTCGTCTTCACATTCAAAACCAAAGAGAATAAGGAAAGTGTCTGTCCATCCCAGGACCTCAACCCAATAGATTCTGATCCATGGGCAGCCCCACCACATGTGCCAGTAGTCAGCAATTTCCCCACATTTACGCCAACACAACGGACTTAATGATTGGAACATTTTGGAGAGCCTGAGGGGGTCATATTGCCACCTGTGTAACAGTTTGATGCCATGGAGTTTATATTGACTGGATATGAAAACCCGAGGGGCAGCCCTACACATCCTTCCCCACATATCCGGGTCAATTTCTTTACCAAGATCCCTCTCCCATCTATTCCTCAAAGGCAACGTGGAGACCCTCGCAGCTTCGATTAATGCTGTGTACATGGCAGATATTAAACCCTTCATGTCCATTCTGGAGATCAACAACTTCTCAAAAGGGGTAAGTTCCCTGCATGTATTATCCTTCCATTCATTCTTTGACAAAACACCCTTGATCTGTAAAAACTGGAAAACAGGCAGAGGGTCCAAGCTCAAGGCCTCTCCCAATTCTGAAATCGTAATGAAGGTGCCATTCTTCCATAACTGACCCACCCTCTCTAAACCAGCCTCAAATCAGGGTTGGAATCTCTCCAGGTTGGGAATCCTTTCTCTGATGCCGGGGGCCCATAGATGGCTCAGAGGAGATGGCTACAAAGTAACCTTTCTCATGTCACTTTTGTCCCTCCATATTTCCCAGATAGTGCCCAGAATCGGGTGGTCCCTCAGTCTCCCCAACAATTTATCTCTTGGCACCCATAGCCACTTGTAGACGGTCGCCAGGGCCAAATAATGGTTGTCCAGTGCAATCCATTGGTGTTCTGTATTTCTTTTATTTTATTTATTTTATTTTATTTTTTACATTTGTATAGCGCACAAACAGCCCTTTGGCATTGAGGCGCTGTTACTTGCAGGGAACTTAGTTACAGGGGATACAGATACAGGTAGTTAATGCATTTGAATGTTATACAATAGTACAGTAGGGTGCATCATAAAAACATTTTGCAGGTTAGCAAGAGATGCGTTCCGTAGGTAAGGGTGACGAGTGAGGAGCCATCAGGTGAAAAGAGCTGTTTTCATGGCTTTGCAAAAAGCCATGAGAGATACCTCGCTTCGCAGAGTAGGACGTAGGGCATTCCAGTGTGAGGGTGCAAGGTAGGGGAAGCTGGTGCCACTTGCTCTGGTTCTTTTTACCAAGGGTACGCTCAGCATGTTGGCGTAAAGTGTCCTGGTAGGCCTTGTAGAGGTGGAGGGGTGGATCCTTTGCGATAGGTAGTCAGGTGCGGGGAGATGGATGCATTTATGGGTCAGTGCAAGGGCTTTGAATATGATTCTCTCTTTCATTGTGAGCCAGTCGGCTGATTTTCTGGCGGCCGTGATGTGCTCTCTTTTGGAGATGCCTTGAGCTGCACGGAGTATGGTTCCGCAAGTGGGGAATCAGAATTTCCAGTTGGGCAGCTTGATAGTATTTCCATAAGTCTGGTAGTCCCATCCCCCCTTTATCTTTAGGTAATGTCAGAGTGTCATAGGCAACCCTCGCTCTCTTTCCCTGCTAAAGGAACCGTACAATAGATCTGTACATAGATGGCATTTGGATAGGAAGCATCTGGAAGGGGTAGAGAAAACAGGGGAGGCACATCATTTTTATCGCATTGAGCCTACCCAACCACAATATCATCAGTTTTTCCCATTTGGCGAGATTGGCATGGAACTTTAGGAGGAGGGGGAGGAGGGGAATTGGCTTTGTAAAGTTTATCTATGTCTCTGGGGATGTGCGTGCCCAAATATTTTAGCTAAATGTTTTTGACTATGAGACCTATCAGGGAGAATCTACGTATATCCTCCTGTGTGGATTCCTGAAGGGGGAATAAGATCAACTTGGCTTAATTAATTTTGAAGCCCAAGAGTTTCCCATATTCTTTGATTAGATGAATTGCTCTATGTATAGAGGATGTGGGATTCGAAATGTGCAGGAGTCGGTTGTCTGCGTACAGGGCCACTTTAAATTCAATCGTTCCTAATTGGAGTCCCTCCACCTGACGGTCGTCCCTTAATTTCTGTGCTAGGGGTTCTTGTCACTGCGTCAACCGACAGAAGGTCAGGGTCCTTGATCATGTTTTGGGATGTGTTAATGAAATGTAGGGTCTTTTTCATAGTGTCAGCTCCCTGTCTACCCAATATAAAACCAACTTGATCGGGGTGTATTAGGCGTGGCATGAGTGATTCTAGTCGGGCCGCGAGGATTCAGGTGTATATCTTGGCGTCCACATTTAACAGAGATATGGGACGATATGAGCCACATTCTTTTGGGTCCCTTCCCTCCTTGGGAATTACCGATACTAGAGCCCTGACAAACAAGTCCAGGGCTCTTCCAGTATTAAGGATCTTGTGAAGAGTTCCACCATAAAAGGGAAGAGAGAGGGGAGAAAGGATTTGTAGAATCCAGCAGTGTAACCGTTTTCCCCAGGAGCTTTGCCAAGTGACAGTCTCTTAACCGCATTCTTGACCTCTTCCTCAGTTATCAGATCCTCTAAGACAAGAGATTCTTCACATGAGGGTTTTGGCATATTAACAGAGGACAAGTAATCGTCGGTTCCTAGCAATTCAGGCAGTACCTCTGATCTATATAAGGTCTCATAGAAAGTGGCGAAGGCTTCAGGAATTTCCCCATTTGTTGCAGTCAGGGGGTTCCCACAGATCTCTATTTCTAAGGCTTTCCGCTTTGCTCGTTGGTCACGCAACCTGTCTGCCAACAATGCATCTGCCTTATCCCCTTTTTCATAGAAATTCTGTCTTAGGAGCTGTAATTTATGGACTATCAGTCCGTGTTCTAAGAGACAGCGTTCTTCCCTTTTTCTCTTCGCCTCCAGGATCCTGTCAGTTCTCCCAATCTCATCCCTCTTCACAGCTTCATCTAAAAGACAGTTATCTCTCCTGAGGTTATTTTCTACCAGGTTTCTTTTTCTCTTCTTGCTCGAGCCTTCTCTAATCAGGACCCAACTCCAAGTTGCCTTTCCTGCCTCCCACACTGTCAATTTAGAAACCTCCCAGTATTGTTTATCTTGAAAGATTCATTAATCTCATTTTCCATCTCGGTCTTAAAGACTGGATCATTCCAAAGAGTGTTGCCACATCACGATTGCCCTTCCTTAGTTGGTAAGACATCCCAATTGACATCAGCTGTGACCATATCATGGTTGGACCAGGTGATTGGAATGATCTCTGACCTTTTTGTAGTGTTGTGTGGCTCCTGCAATAGTTACATATAATCAATTCTAGTGAACGTATTGTGGGGGGCGAAATAGAAGGTGTAGCTTCGGGACGGAGCTCCTGCCATGTGTCTCGCAGTCTGTATATGTTGAACATGTTTGCAACCTCAACGCGGCCTCCCTCAGCTGGCTCTCTAGTGTAAGGATTGCTGCTTTCCTATCCAAACTGGGGTCCACCCATAGGTTAAAGTTTCCTCCAAGAAGGACATGACCCGTGGCTTCCAGCATGATTTTGGGGACTGCCCTGGCCAGAAACCGGGATTGCCTTGAGTTGGGAGAATATATTGTGGTGAATGTAATGTTCACTTTTCCTATGGAGCCTGTCACCATCAAAGCATGTCCCTCTACATCTGGCCATGTCTTGGTGGTCATGAAGCCCAGCCCCTTTCTAATGAGTATGACAACGCCTCCTTTTCTCAGAGATCCAGAATCCCAAAACTCTGACCCTGTTCGTACCCCTAGAAGTCTGACTTCTTACTCTCTGGCATATTTAATTTCTTGTAAGAGGAGGACATCCAGTCTCGCCCTATGGAATTCTGGGTATACCAAGGACCTCTTGATTAGAGAATTGAGACCCTTGACATTTAGAGTTCCTACCCTAACAAAGCCTGTCGCCTGTGGGATCGTTAACCATTTATAATCACACATGTCATGCGACTTCTCAACAGAAATCAGCAACCCAGCCAACTATTAATCTACCATGTATGTACCAATTTGTATCTTGTTGAAGATTATGTTCCATACCCACCTACCTCTCACCCAACCTCTCCCCCCTCCCATCTCCGTCTTCCATTCCCAGTTGGTGGAGTCTGACCAAGATCAGTTGAAATGACTGATTCGGTGTCAGACCACCAGCGGAAGCCGTTATCGAATACTCTCCCATCTTAAGAAACGTCTTGAATACCATTTGAGCCCCCATTCCTCTTCCCCCCCATCTCAGGGCAAAACAATAACTCTTAGTAGAAATTGAAAACGTATTTCTCACATAAGTAAGGCCATATCATCCCACATCAAGAAGTGCTCGGACAGGTAGACTCCTCCCCATGTCTGTGCCAGGCGGGGTCTGGGCCATGAAGGACCCATCAGCGGTAGCAAACCTCTGGAGATCCACATAAGTGCCCACCAGACTCAATCGCTCCCTCAGGTGAAATATTGCCTCTCTGGAATTTCCTCGATCCCTTGTCTCCTCCTTGGCCCTTGGAGGTGCCATTGTCTTCCACTCTGCCCTGGTTCTTCCCGATTGCCACCATCTTCACGTATTTCCAAAAGTTCTGATATGCAGGTGCATATCTCCCTTTCAGATCTTAACCGGAATTTCTTTCCTGCATGTTCGAGAGAGAGGGAAAAGGGATAACCCCATTTATAACGGATCCCGCTATCCTTGAGCCATTTCATGAGGGGGCCGCCCATTCACCTCAGGGCTGGGGTTAAAGAAGATAGATCTTGGAAGATAGTGATTTGTGCTCCTCTGAGGGTAATAGATCTGCTGGCCTTGGCTTTCTCCAAGATCCTGGCCTTATCCTGATACCTATGAAAGTGGGCGAGGACTGATCTCGGTCCACCTGTTTTACCGCCCACTCTGTGTATCCTCTCCATCTTTGGTTCATCAATCTTATAGGCGGCCACCATTAGTTTTATTATGTCATTAATCGTTGTTTGGGAGAAGTCTCATGAATGTGCTAATTTCTCTTACCTTGTTGGATTTCTAGGACTTTATTTTTTATCAGGAAAGAGAGTGAGCCTTTTTTCCCACTCTTTCATGTATTTTGATGTGTGTTTTACTTTGTATTCTTTGGACATGGAGTTTTAGACAACTTCATAGGCATCATCTTTTTTTTTGTGTGTCACACAGCACCCTCAGTGCAGTGGCACAGGGATGTCTTTCAGACTTCCCAAGGTTTAAATACCTTCTCTGTGACTGACTACTATCTCCCAGTGAATGTAAAGTTAAATTGACTTTGCTAGTCTTTTTAAATTGCTACAATCAGCACATACTGCCTTACAACAGAGTGCTGGTGGGAATTCCTAGTATTTCCTAAGCCTAGAAATCGGATGTAGCCCTCAAAAGCTACCCTTTCCTTTCAGAATGGCAGGTGGCAGTGGTATTACGATGATTTTCCCGACCGCAACCCGTTTAAACACTGGTAGCTGAAATCAACCAGAGCCATGTTTTTCAAGATGGCGTCTGAGCCACCTCTGTAAAAACAGGTTGCGATCAACTTTTTTTGCCATTTCTTTTTGGAAAGGTCCTTCTAGTGTGTGTCTCCGTGCGCCAAACCAGGTTTGATCCCTTTGATTGTTTGCCTTTGACGGGCTTCAGTGCTGAAAGCCCACTCTGGCGCCAGAGTATCTGGGGTGGACAGGATGTGAGGGAGGTGATGCGAAACTCCCTGTGCTTAGTCTCTGAGGAGATCTGAATGCACTCTGGTGTGATTGGCTGGCTGACTGTCTGGCAAGGACAGTCACCCTGCTGGGTGAGTGACAGCTAAGCTAGAATAAATGTGAGAAAACTGTTTAAAAGCAGGTCTCTGAGACTTGGAAGGCAGAGTCGACTACTGGAATGAAAGAACCGAAGACAAGCTGAAGGAAGACGACTGCTGCAACTCCTGGACCGTTGGTTTGCTCGGTGAAGCCCTGCTGCAGGACCAAATTGCCTGAAACTCCCTCGACAGAGAAGCCCCTTCAAGGACAACTTCTTCCCTTGAGCTGTGGGAACAACCAACTTGCATGCCAGCTGGAAACCATCTCCATACTGGACGAATTTTCTTCAGAGTGCTGTTGAAAACTGGATAGCGAGTGAGAAGGATACCAGTTTGTGGACTTTAAAGCACTCACAATTTAAACCGACGTTTTACCAAGCTTGTGGGCTCCCGTGCAGTGCATGAACCTCCCAATGTCCTCCCTCTTGTCCCCACGACTGAGGCACAGGGACAGAGAGATCTGCAGGAACTGCCATGAACAGCTGCCTCAGCTACAGCTTTAATTCATTACAAATGTGCAAATGCTTTTGATAAATCCTCTCTGCCACGGTGAAAGTTCGTGAAACTTTCCCAACTTTGGAGTCTTGTTCGCTCCTAATCCGACCTATAACTCTTTTTCATGCAAACTATTTCTAAGAACAATGGCAAAGACTTAGTCGTTTACTACCAGAACTGTGCTATCCTATCCAAGACACTGATCCGTTGACTTTGGCCCAGGCCTATTGAATTTAACTGCCTCTTGTAGTAAACTGAAACTATTTGCCCTGCCTAAGAAAGTAATTGTGTTTGATTCTTATAACCTTTGTGGTTTTACTCCCTTTTAAAAGTTACTGAAGTGCCATTTTGCTCCCACTGTGTTCTTGAGCTGCTTATTACTACTGGAATCTTTTCTAACTAACTGTGTAAATAAATTAAATATTGTTTTACCAAGAAACTTTGAGTAAGTGTTTGTTTGAACCACTGTGAAGTCCTTTGTGTAACACCTTGCACTGTTCACATCCCTCTTGAGATAAGCCTAGCTGCTCAGCCCTGCTACCACAAAACTATGCAGTACAGACGTATACCAAAGGTGAGATTGGGCTTACACCTGCAGTCTTAATTGTATGTAGTGTTCCCAAAGGGTACTGCATGTAATTCTGCCTAAAAATCGTATTCCTTAGGTCTCCTTCTGTTTCACCCTCATGTTCCAGGATGCCAAAAAAACACAGGTTATTACGTCTCTTGCAATTTTCCAAATCGTCCATTTTGAGATGAAACTCTTCCGCCTTCTGCTCTATTTCTCCTGTTCGGAGTTCCATTTGGGTTTCGAGAGTGTCTATGGAGGCTTGATTGTTCTCAACCCAATCAAGTCTTTCTTCGATTTTATCCATTCGCTGTGTGATTTTATCAATTGTCCCGCCAATATTGGCTCCCATGTTCTTTATCTCACTCAGGAGAGCAGCAATGTCTCCTTTGGTGGCTGTCGATTCCATGCCAGAGGACTCCATGATCAGGACACCGATACTCTCAACCATAGGAGGGGACGGAGAATAGGCGAACTTGGCTAGCTTCAGTTTTATGTTCAAATGCACAGAGGCGGCTCTCCCCCTGCCCTCTTAGTTGTACCGTCCCATGGTGAGAGTTGTTTCAATCCTCCATAACATGACACCAACAGGGGTAACAGGTTTTGAATCCCAAAAGGGTACAGACAGAATCAACCAGTGTCAACCCGAGGGGTTGGTAGTAGGTCCGCCAAATTTTCCCGGAGTCCAGAATCTGTGAAGGAGTTCCTGAGTTCAGCGAGGTTGAGCACAAGGTTTTCAGCGCTGGATTTATGTGTTTTTTGAGGGGGTCTGCCCAGACAGTGCATGGGAATGATCACTCCGAGGGGGCTCATATGTGGTGGATGGTGGACTCTCCGGGGGTCTGATTACTTGATCACTTTTCTTTATGCGGGTCACTATTCCCCCATTGCATTATGGTTTGAGGGGTGGATTATGTGCCCAACAATTGCTGTGTCTTGCAAAGTCTGGAGGTCCAAGCTGATGATTCCACAATGTTTCCAGAAGTGCATCTTAATACGTATCGTTAATGTACCTCACTTGCCCTCTCTTCCGTGTTACCCCGCCTCATACGGCTCTACCCCGAAACAAACACCTTGACCAGTATTAGGCAGGGAGTCGTATATTCCAGGATTCCGGGTCCCAATGGTGGTCCCTGTGGGGGACCCCTTCCATTCCTCACCTCGATTAAGTCAGGGCTTATCCGTTTTTTATATGCCCCGTGTGGAATGTGGCAGGTTTTGCCCGTGGTCTGCAAAATGTGGGGAGCTGGTGGATGCTTGTTCAGGGTCAGGCTCTCTGCCAGTATGGGCGCTTGCAGAGGAATTTCATATTTTTCACTGGTGCACATGTAGAGGGGTTGGTAGTAATAAGGTATCTGCATGCCTGCTGTTCGTTCCTTCCAGCGCCCCAGTCCGTATGGTGGAGAGGCCGTGGCCCAGAACAACGGAAAAGGGGGAAGGGACAGCCCTAGTTGCAGCGACAGTGGTGGGTGTGCCTCGGAGGGCTGGGTTTGTCAGAACCGTTGTGTCTGACTCTACGGGAATTTGTGTGTGTGTTCCGGGAAGAGTCGTCACTGTGTGGGTTCACATATCCTTATAAAAGTAAGGATCGATGCAGGCAAAGTTCCTCTTAGGTTCTCTGCATTGCCCCGCGGCTGCCCATGAGGCTCCAAACCTCCATTGGGTACCCGCTGCGCAGTGGCATTGCAAGCAGCGTTACTTGCCATGTATCACATTGCTGGGCTCCGGTCATTCCATTGTGAATTCCGGCGCTAGAGGGACGGGCAGGGATGGCAGAGAGAGGTACCAGTAATGAAAATTACGCTCACCTCTGGAGTTTAGCTGGGCTGCTGCTACGGGGCTGGACCCGCCTGAGGACTCTTTCATTCTCCCCCTCACCGGTGGGAGTCAGAGAACTCATTAGGAGCTGGATCCAGTGCAGGGACGTCAGACCAGGCAGAGACGGCCTTCGTTGGGCCGGATTGTTCTTCCTCACCGTCCGTTCATTGGCTGGGGGACAAGTAGTCTCTGGGCTTACAGGCAGACTCCTGCCTACCTTTCTGCATGTTTCTCTGATACGGCCTCCAGGCAGGGGATCCCCAGTTCACCATGACGTTTCTCCTTGGGTTCTGCACGGATTTCTTCCATTGTTGGATTGCGAGAGGGGGAATTGCTTCCCACAATTGGGCCACAATAAATTCCTTGTTGGGGGGGTCCACTGGTGGGGGCTCAATTCACATTTGGGACCACGGGGTGCAGAGCTCATGCAGAGTCAAAGCTCATCTGCGTGCCCCCTGGTGGCCAATCGTTCTACACTTTTATAATGGATTATGAAACTAAAAGGCTAAATGGGCATAATAAAATCTACTACTGCTATAGTAACTGGGCGAAATGGAATATGACCACACTCAGCTAATGTTTCATAAAATAACTTATCGCAGGGCACAATGGAATCTGACAATGCTGCTCTAAATAAATATAATACAAAATGTGCCTCTCTCATACTCTTGTAATGGAACCTGGCACTGCTATGTTGACTGGGCATATTCTTAACAATTATATGAGTATCATTGGATAACAATGGTGGCTGCAGCACCTGGGTTTTGATGGAAATCTGTGTTTATGGCATGAGTAACTGGACATTACATAACAAACCAAGGAAATAGTATAAGCTCATTGGCTGGCCCTCATTCCGAGTATGGCGGTCCGGAAATAACGGTGCAGGGAGCAACGTACCAGCACCCTTTCCACACGGCCATACTACAAAGATTCTGGTAGCATCCCTTGGCATGCCTGACCTGCTGGGATTTCAGGCCTCTACCGGCATGGTCGTCACAGAAGCACCAGCATCGTTAGAACACAGTGCTTGTGCTTCTGTGTCCCCATTTCCATGGAGTCCCATGGGGCTCCATGAGAATGGGGAGTAACTGTTACCGCTGCTCTTGTGATATCCTGGTGGCAACTGGATATCAGGCGGTGGTACGGCTATTGCGGGGTTACCGTAAACCTGTCGACTACCGGCAGGTTTTCCAGCAACCTTGTAATGAGGGCCAATGTCTGTCATTTGATGTGCGTAGCAGAGCATATAATGCAATACTTGACACAATAAATTACACATGTTACTCGTTGAGTGAAAGAATGCAATTGGCATGAGCACCTGGACATATACGGTCAATAACGGACATACGTTGAATATAAACGCACAAAAGGGGGAATTTTTTAATACTTATTTCCATTCATCAAAAAAACATTAAAGAGTGTATGACTCTATACCTAATACAATTCTACTTTGTCCTTTGTATAATTTTGTTGTCGCTCAAGGAGCAGCAAAATCAGAAACCTTTGAATCTTATCAGCGGTCCGCATCTGGGTTATCTGGCCCATTGACCGAACATAAATAGAGCTTCCAGGAAACTCTTCTGTCACCCATCCACAAGGGGGGTCTGCTATTTACAGACCCTGGCTGAGGCACAGTCCCTACCTTATTTAACTAAGCAAACAACACAATATACATAATTTGACCATTCCATATGGTTCCATTCAGGTATTGATAACAGGCCTATCATGCTCTGATGATTTATTGTGCTTTCAGTGAGATTACAGATAAAGCCCAGAGGAGATGGGTTCATGTACATTCCCGCAGTCTGTGTTTTATAAAGAGGTTTCAACCACACAGGGTTTAATCACATTTCCCTTTCTGTTTGATTTCTTTCATGGTCAACACATGCTCACACACAGATCGGATGTATGATAATCAAATTGTTCATCATGCCTCAACAGATTTAATACCTTTGCCTCATCAGTGCACCACATTAAAAGTCCCCCGACATATCATGCTTGATTGTTAAAAGGTAGGCTAAAGACAGGTTACCAATGCAGATGCCAAATAAAATACAAGGCGGTGTTTACGCTCATTTATGTATCAAACGAAATGGACATTGAACCGCGATACACTTTTACAGATCCGAAATAAAAGAACACCCAGTCGATTCATACAAACACAGTGCAGTTTATAGCATGTAAATATGACAAAAAGTCGCTACAATTGCATCTTCTCTTTTTTTACTAGCAGAACAACAAGGCCACCATTTTCAGAGTAGGGATTTTAATGGAATTAGGAGCAGTGCTTATTTCGTAGATAGTACAAACAAAATTAATTCTGGCATTCCCAAAAGAGTGCAGCATTTTATTTTCTGCATGTATAAAACAGTGGTCGCTTGGTCTTTTCGAAGGTTCAATAGAACTACATGGCTGACTTCAAATCTATTGTATTAGACATGCTATTGGGATCAGGAATCAGCGCTTTATATTCCCTTTTCTTCTACTTTAGCATTGATTTCAGGGCAGCTCATCGATGAAGGAGACACGGGGCATCAACATTTCCCCTTTATGGATGAGCCAAGGTAGTCCTGTGAAACACTGAGCGCTTCTTCAGCTACAGCAAGCAGCTGACAGAGCGCACCTGATCTGGCTTTAACTGAACTCTTAGAGGGAATCCGTGGTTAGACTTTGACTGTCAATAGTACCCCAACGCATGCTCAATAAGCCATGTGTATCCGGGGTCCTCTAGGCACATGTAATCAATAATTTACCAGTGGTAGTCCAAAAAGGAGCGTACACCAGACAAGAAGTAACGCTGTTTATTACAGCTGGGAAAACACAAATCAAACACAGTGGAACCGGAATGGTTGATGAGAGATGACAAAACCACCCTCGGCGGACAAGACATTTAAACAGTGAATACAATGTTTGCGCAGTTAGAAACAGTTGCACTTAACATTTCAAATGATCATGTGTACCACAAAGCTAATTGGTTGGGATACTTCATTCCCCTATAGCTAGGAATATGTTAGTTAAACACGATTGGAGCAACAGAACTGTCCTCCCCAGGCTCGTTCCCTCCCAGTGTGGCACACATTACCTCCCGCTGAACCCTGTATGTTATCTCGTGTTAGAAACTACATAGTGGTGCTGACCTCTGGATCTTTATTAACCTGTCATTTTTCAGCACCTTTTAAAAACAGAAACACGAGCCACCCTGAGCTGGTGGGAAGGGGATAGTCACATGGCATCCGACCAATGAGGGGCCTTAGAAACATCATCAAGGACACAGCATACGCGTTGCTTTTCAGGGACGCCAAAACATACCACCTGATTGACCCCTGAGATTACAGATAAAGCCCAGAGGAGACTGGTTCATGTAAATTCCAGCAGTGCTGTGTTTTATAAAGAGAGTTCAACCACACAGGGTTTAATCACATTTCCCTTTCTTTTTGATTTCTTTCATGGTTGACCCCTCCCGGATCTCCCCTGCATTCCACATTCTTCTTCCGAGACCCACCTGCCAAGGGGTGGTAGGTGCCTCCCTGGCCACTTTATGGTGAATTTGAATTCCCCTTGTCTCTGCGAGTAACCATTGGATTGGCTCATTCACCTTGTATGTATCAGCTGGTTCATTTCCCAGCAAATGTTGTCTACTGGAGAAGGACTACCTGAATACAGCTTCCCTCCACCCTGCTGCCGCAGAGTATCCTCAAAGTGTTCCAACTGGCCTACTGCAAAGCGCCTATCTAAAACTTCCCATGGAGCCTACTCACCTGTGGTGTGCACCTTACCTGTGCTAAGTAGCCGCACCATGTGTCCACATCATCATGTTTACTGTGTTCCCCCCTTGTGCCCCTTCTGTCCTGGCCCCTCGGGCTGAGTAGAGAGCCATCAATGATACGTTGTCCCTCCCTCTGGGGTGACTCCCTCTGCCCCCATTATTACTGCAATTGGTAGATGCGGCCCCCTGGCCGGTGTTGGATTAGCACCTTTACTGCACATGCAAGGCCAAGACGTTTTGTCTCACCAGCCATTTATGGCACACTGGGGATTCATGTTGGGCCACTGGTGTGTGTTGGAGCTCTGAAGCGGCGCTGTTTTCTTTTGAACTGCATTTCTGTTCCCGGCACTGCGAGCTAAGGAGTGAAGCTCTTGCCGGGAACTGCATTTCCGCGATCCGCTTCCTGGAGGAGGCGGAGTCACAGCCGCCCACGTGAGTGGTCACGTGAGCAACCCAAGCCCTCATCCCTGCGCCAGAGTCGCCTGAGTGGCGTGTGTGTTGGAGCTCTGAAGCGGCGCTGTTTTCTTTGTGCTCGCACTTTTGAACTGCATTTTCTGTTCCCGGCACTGCGAGCTAAGGAGTGAAGCTCTTGCCGGGAACTGCATTTCCGCGATCCGCTTCCTGGAGGAGGCGGAGTCACAGCCGCCCACGTGAGTGGTCACGTGAGCAACCCAAGCCCTCATCCCTGCGCCAGAGTCGCCTGAGTGGCGTGTGTGTTGGAGCTCTGAAGCGGCGCTGTTTTCTTTGTGCTCGCACTTTTGAAGTGCATTTTCTGTTCCCGGCACTGCGAGCTAAGGAGTGAAGCTCTTGCCGGGAACTGCATTTCCGCGATCCGCTTCCTGGAGGAGGCTTAGTCACAGCCGCCCACGTGAGTGGTCACGTGAGCAACCCAAGCCCTCATCCCTGCGCCAGAGTCACCCTTGCGGCGTAAGCCCGTCGGGGAAAAGGGCGCTGGCTGTTGTGCGGCTGTTTGGCGAGCTGCACATAGGAACATCTATACGTGCAGGTACTTTTCAAATTTAGGACACTTACATCATTCGATAAAGCAATCACCTTATCTTACCATGAAAAGGGGCATCATTTCTCTAAAATTAGGTATGCCTGCAATTTCTAAAAATCATGTCACCAACGTGGAGCGATCTCATCTTAATTCTTCGCCTTGTTTAACCAAGAAATGTCGTCTGAGCTCTACCCCCTCTGCAACTACATCTAAGTGTTCGGTAAAATCCAAAACTGATTCTTCATTGCAACTGGATATCCGCCCTTTTTTTTCCTGTGATATGGATAACTTACACTCTAAAACGAAGGGTCAAATGACCGCATCTGATGAACTGATTGGTTCAGTTATTAAACCTGCTACATCGCACATCCATGGCACGATCACTTCTGTCTCTGAGACGTGTGGGTTGCAAAATTCTCCAGGAACACCAAGAGCTCAAACCAATGGTGACACTGGAGGCACCCCCACTGTCACATTTGCCAAGGAAAATGTTTCGTTAACAGACAGTATACTTTTAAACAATGTATTTACTGCTAAGGCAACAATGTCTGCTAATAATTCTGCTTTGCCCTTACCTGTTGTAAATGGTGCCAGAAGTCTACCTTCTAACGACTTGGCAGTAATAGATTTGGATACAAACGCTTCATGTTTTACCGTGCACACTCTCTCGGACAATCTTTCTAAATCACCAATTATGTTCACAAACATTAGTGATTCTTACTCTGCTGAGAAAATATCATTTATTGCTCCCACTCCACGTAAAATGACCCCTGATCATCGTTCTATAACGGAAGTAGCAAATCCACAAATTAACATGGTCACTATTGCCTTGTCATATATGAACACAGCTATTCTGTCTCTTGCAAAGCTATTTGAAGCTTTGGCTTCCAAGGCTGATGTACATTCAGAGCAACTAAATCAGTTGCTATCTGGCCATCTTGACATAATAAACAAGCTAAACGATCTACACGTTCCATCTTGTCCACTCCTGCAGAAAAAATCTGTCAGCTCTCAAACTACTGTATAGACCGATGAGCTTCGTCAAACATATTCTATTTTACCCTATATAAGTAAGCCCATTGTAGATTTAACGGCTAGCCCTAAAGAGCATTTGCCTGACTCTCCTGTTCAGAATAAAAAAACAAACTACGCTCTGTTTTGCAATATGGGGACAGAGACCGTATCCTCAAAGCAAGGGAAATCTAAGGATGATCTACAAAAGAAATAAAAAAATATCAAATCTGTCCCTAAACAATCGTCTCATACCAAAGCATTTGTTAAAAATATTACATTGCCCGTATCAAATTCTCAAATGGCCTCTAAGGCAATAACAAAGAAATATTTAACAATGTCTCAAACAAAGTCAATTAGAGGAACGTTGGCGAAAAACAAAATTGTCTCATCGTATAGTCCTTTGAATGCTTTGGTTGATGCAGCATTGGAAGTAGAACCTGATCTACCTGTAAACAATTTGAAATTAAAACCGTCATCTCTACAACCCAAACAATCTACACATGAACCAAATCTAATGGCTCAGAGACGAGAAATTAGACAGGCTGTTGATGACTATATGGCTTCCCAGCCGGTCTTAAAGAAGTTGGTATTACCAAACTGTGAACCTATTGTCCCTGATATCAAAACATTGAGTCCAAATGTTAACTCCAGCTCAGGAAACACTCGACTCCTGAATTGTTGCAAAATTCAAGGGCCAGGACAGCAAGTGATTGATGTCACTAGGACAGCGCCTCATAAGAATAAAACACAAGAAGAAAATTTGTCCTGTCTGAATATCGAATCCTTGATTAAATCCACATTAGTTAAAATTCTTAATACTGATATCTCTGTAGTTGAAAAAGACCCTAAATTTGTGACCTTGAGAAACAAAACATCTATCAGGGCTAATAATAACTCTGAACTGATACAAGGGAACTTGTGCCCTAAGAGACCTGCTGTCCATTCGCTATCTTTCAAATGTTGTCCCTTACCGGCCACTCAGTATCTCTTGAATCGCGCATCGATTTTAGCTATATTCAGTGAGTTCTCAGAGCTAGATGATATTGGCTCTATTGACATCGCACAAGTGGAATTGCCTGACCACTCTCAACGGTCTTCAGTAATATTGTGGATAAATTCTCGCATTGTAGTTAATACCATATGGGCAGCTCGAGCAAAACTGCTTGAATTAGGTTTCATGGTTTCGGTACATTCTGGTCCATCAGAACATACTTCAGAACAAAACACTCAGCTTTTCACACATCAATTTGCAAACCACAATCTGAGTTGCAGTCCTGTAAAGTGTGCCTGCAACCAAAAGCAAATTCAGTGTTAGCATCAGGCAAACAATGAGGTTACTTTTTCCTTGATCAGCTGGAATTCCAGGGGGCATCGACATCTGATGAATAACCGACTTTATGATCTGTCGAAGCATGATGTCATACTGCTACAAGAATCTTGGCTCATGCATCTGCCATCCTGGGATAACTATGACATTTTGCTCGTACCCACTGAGAAGGGGAAATATGGAAGGCCTACCTCTGGTCTTCTAATGGCCGTTAAACAAAATTCCACTCTTAAAGTTGAACCATGGTTTTTCCCTAATGCCTCTATCCAAATGTCAAGGCTCATTGGTCCCGACATGCATTGCGCACTTATCAGTGTATATTGGAATGCCTTGAGCATTACAGATGATACATTCTTGGCCAACATAACTAATGCACTTGATCTTACTATTATAGATGACAAAGTAGATTCTATTGTCATTGCTGGAGACTTCAACCTCCATTGTCTTGGTACGCCTCGCAGTACAGAATTAATTCGGTTGAACAAATGGCTGAACTTAGTTGAGGACAGAGGACTGTTTATGTTAAATGGTTCGATTGCTCCCAACATACCTGCAAGAGCAACATGGCAACGCGCATCTAGTAAAGGAACCATCGACTATATTTATGTAGATAGCCGTATGCTAGACAGGGTTAAATCATTTCAGGTTATAGATGCAGAAGCAAGTGACCATAACATTCTTAACATGTCATGGACTTCTAAGACTTCTATGAGTTGCGAAATGCCACAATATTTAAGAGGTTCCATAAACGTGAATATACCTGGGAACAGATTACATTGGACTGAAACCTCTTTGGAAGCATTTAGACATTATTATGAAGCTCAACTTGAACACCAGTGTATGTTGGATCACAACCCTACAGTTATATATTACGAGTTAATGCAATTGTTTCAACCTGCTTCTATCATGCATACACAAAGACAATCACCTCATTTTCACACTTTCGATCACGAAATCAAATCTATGAAAGCTCTAGTTCGAGCAGAAAAAAGGGTGGCCTGCAAACTTAATGATGATAATCGAAAGAAAATGGTTATGTCGATTAAAACTAGATATAGGAACTGGTTAAGAGGCAAGCGGGCCAAACTATATCAACAAGATGGTAGTAAGATGCTAAAAATATTGGCTAGCAAAAACTCGAAAGCATCATGGGAAATCATAAACCAGGCGACTGCAGGTCAGCAGGCTGCTATACAGACGAACGGGGTGAGTGAAGGATCCTGGGTACAATATTATTCTAATTTGTATGCTTCTCGTACCATCACAGCAGACAGTTTTAAGCCTCAACAGTTTGCATTTGAGCTTAATTTTGATGAAGAAGACCTTTTATTCTTTATCAACAAAGCTAACTCTTCACGGGCCCCTGGGCCTGATGGGTTGTCAAACATGCACCTGAAGCAATTTCCTCTAATTTGAGCCAAAATACTGTACTCTATTTTTGTGCACATACATAAGACCCAATGCATTCCGGCATCGAGGAAAAAGTCCATTATTGTTCCTATTTATAAAAAGGGGGATCAATCTAACCCGGCGAGTTATCGCCCAATCTCTTTGTTAGACGTGCCGGGAAAAATTTTCTGTCGCCTAATTTTAAGAGATCTGCGTGTGTGGTCGTCCGAAAATCATGTGGCAGATCCCTTTCAATCTGGCTTTATCTCAGGAGTTGGTACTCTGCCTAACATCATGACCATTAACATGCTAAAATCCCAATATGCAGTACGGAAGCAATTTTTATACTTTGCTTTCATAGATTTCAGGTCAGCGTTTGATTCTATAAATAGGAGCCTTATGTTTCAGAAATTGTATCTCTTAGGTTGCCCTCCCTCTCTGTTAACCCTTATTGTACAGCTACATTCTAACACCTCTATGCGTGTAAGGTTAATGCGATGCCCTGGAGATTGGCTCTTTGCTTACGGGCACTATGCTGTACTTTACTCTGTTTTCTCTGGCTAGCTTACTGATTGACTTGTTACTATGCGGACCTTGATTGTGTACATAGGAGAGTGCCGTGGCTGGTGATGCGCATGCGTATCGGTCCCATGGCAAACATATCTACATGTGATACCTAGTTACCTTCTACTACTCAGAACTGTGTTTATTGAATCTATCATCATCTATGCGATTGTATCGATTTAAAAATGGTGCCCACACCAACATGGTGACCATGGTGACCATGGACGTTGCACGTGAGCATGCTGCTCCCATGGAAACCTAAAAGCACTATGCAGAATTGAGCAGAGCGTCTGGCTGATGGGCGGCTCAAGTCCAGTGTGCTTTGGGATCCGTTAAGGTCTGGTTCTTCAATTGTCACGGCAGCACCTCCTGCTTTGCCCATTTACTCGATTCTCTCTGAACGCACTCAATCCGTGCAACATTCAGAATTTACATGTATGAGCATGACGATTGTTAGGAAAGATTTCATATATGAATGTAATTTTCCCTCCATGTGTCAACCCCTAAACGTTTTGCTGCTGTTTTACACCCTGATCTACAATAATACACAGAGGAGAAAGATTTAAATACAAATATAAAAATATCGGATTAACCCACAGAATAAAGGCAGATTCTTCTAGTACATTACACCCTGAAAAAATGGATGACCTGCACACTTCAGTTTGAATTACAATCATGAATTTATTTTTATTCACCAAATTATTACTTAAAAATATATTCGTCATAAAAGGTTTTCAGTTTTTATAAAAACATACACATCCCGCACATTGACCCTTGAAAGACATACAATGGAAGGTAATCACCTGTGCTAATCATAAAGTGCATCACATAAAGTATACTATAACATACAACATCACAAATTGAAACATAAAATCCTCAACAGTTGTCTTTGAAACCACTATTCCAACATGTTTCTGTTCATATTGTCATACATGACTGAACATTCTTCAGAGGGAATTCTTTAGAATGTGGATTATTAATTATTTACTTATTACACCCTGATCTAACCTTTGCCAGAGAAGCGCAGCCCTCCGCTGCACTCCTCTGGGCTTTCACTCAATTCTTATGGGGAAACTGACAAGCCCTTAAGACAGTCAGTACTGGGAAACAAGACTTTGTTTCCCTTAGTCCTTTCCTCATGTTGCAGCTTTTGTGCAACATGTAACAAGAGTGCAATGTAACTTACTTTACCGCACTCTTGGGTCTCTAGTCATTCCAAAGGCCCTAGAAACTCTTGCTGGACTTATTATGAACTGTGCAGGTGTGTCACGGGCAGGACTGGTGGCAGCTATCGCTTATCTTATGTTTTGAAAACGTTTTTTGCCATATTATCCGCGCTTACCGCATTTGGCATGAATAGGTGGCCTGGCTCCAAAATGGCCATGCCACGTGGTTCTTTGTCCTGTCCTTTGGCCATCTTGCCCCTTCACCTTCCCCAGGTCGAGCCGACCCGGGTCAGTCCTTATTTGGTCATGCACTTTCCCGCAAAACCCAAAGCTTTTGCGGGCTTCTGCATGCCTTGTGTGTGTGCCTCCAGGATGTGGGCTGGGATGTCTGTTCCCAATAAACATCCTGGGTGCCAGAGAGTCTGCAGTGTCCTCAATGCCTGGGACCACTGTGGTCCGTGATTGGTCCACGTATGGAGTGAGTGTTTGTGAGCAGATCTCCCATTGGGTCTTCTCCATTTTGGCACGAAGGGAACTTTGGATAAGAGGAGGCCGAAAACACCACTACCATGCTGATCTCCTGCATTCACACCGATCAAGTGATAAGGAGCCAAGTATCCTTCAACAAGAAACCGAGTCCAGGAACCGCTGGTGATCCACTGGAAGGTTTGGCATCCTGAGCCCGTTGTCGGCCTGCAAGACCCCTCTGCATCTACTCATCTTAGAAGGTCTGCGAAGACACTTCGATCCATTGGAATAGTGGGACCAACTATTTTCGGCACCTTCATCAAACCCTGCAAGTAAGCCTCTTCGGAAGTGTCCCTGAGCCAACCAGTGGGCTGACCAGCTTACACAGGACGTTAGCGCTGTCACCGCTGCCATTTCGGGGAAGCCCTCGGAACTTGGCCTACTGCTAGCTCTGTGTTCACGGCACCCTCACACCGAATTTTGTACACTTGGCATTCCCAGGTCTGAAGTGAAACGAGTGCGCCCGGACCAGAGTAAACGTGGTTGCCGTGTTGCCCTGCTGTGGTAACGACCTGTGCACGTTCGCTGCATTGGTGACCCCCTCGACCCTGAATCCTACTACTGCGGAATCTACCCGGTGTCGAGACGTCCTGATTGTCGCATCCGAACCTGCCAGCAACGTGAACTGAACTGGCGAAGTCTGGATCTGCCTGCGTCGGGGACCGGTGAGTAGTCCATACCCCAACCGGTGGCCCCTAGCGCAGGAGCCCATTTCTTTTCTACCGCTGTTGCAAAATAGCGGATCCATCCTACACTCTCACCATGCCGCTGCCCGCAAGTGGAGGTCTTGCTTGAGTAGTGGGGACTTGTTCTTCATCGCCTCACCCACCTTCCTGAGCTGTCAGAGACCCTTAAAGAGATCCTATTTTGTCCATTGGCACAAGCATGTGCATGTACTATTGAGCATAAGGCTCCTCTCGTCGTAGGGCTTGGACTGCCTCTTAGTTAGGTGTATTTCTGATGACGAACTGGGTCTAACGATTACTTGCACTGCCTGTTTTCCTCCCCATGTAGGTGGTCTACATATTTCATGCTTCTAACTCCTTAGACCCCTCGGTCTTGTATATATATTGTATTGATTGTGATGTGTTGGTTTATTTTAGTATTATTGTGATTCTTTGTTATGGTCGATGTTACAAAGGCCTTGTAATAAATGTGTCTATATTTTTAATATAACACCTGTCTGGATTAATTTGTAAGTGTCCTTGCTTTGTGTGCTCATTGAGGTATTTCAGTCACCCTCACCCCTCTTGAGACTTTGGGCCTCATCACGAGTTTGGCGGTAACCCTTAAATCCGGCGGTCGTGCTATTACCGCCGGATTTAAGGGTCCGCCACATCAGGGCTTCATCGGATTTCTCCCCAGCTCTGAGCTGGGGGAAAATCTGCTGAAAATTTGCGCTATTACCGCCGGCGGATTTCCCAGGGAATCGCTACCCTGATTGGTCTGGCTTATCCAGAGGTTACCCTGTTCCAAGAAACTAGGCTGGCCTTCTGAACCTCCGCCCCTCCAGGTCAGAGTTCAGAAATCCATCTTAACAACGATCAGTCTCGGTCAGTTCACTTACCCACTACAAGTGGGATATTGCGTGATAAGCCCTAGATTATCTGTTATACGCATGTAATATGTGCGTACTGAACTGTTTACAGCACTTGATGATACTACTGTGTATGGATAGCTTTATCAGCATATCCACGTGATTTTAGAAATGCCGAGTGACCTTTCAGGCTCCCCTAAGTGGCCTCTATCTCTTTTTGAATCTTTTAGCTTGTTTATTTGTGAGTAACTGTCCAGCATCATACTAATACCCAGGGCGACGAGCTTGCCTTCTGACCGGGTGAGTAGGGATACCTGTAATTACCGGTATTTTTGTGCCAAATAACTACGTAAGTCAATTCTATGGAAATGATAGTTGAGATATGCTATATCTGTGTTTTTAATGCAGGTTGAGGTGAATATCTTCTATTTCGTCAATGATAAGGTTAGTGTCTGTTTAAAGGAACCCAAATTTCCATCTTACCAGTGAACTACACAGAGCTAATTAGTCTTTCTTCATTTCTCTAAGAAGATTCCTTAAGAATTTGTCCCGAAAATATCATGAAACTTAACACGCCCTGCCCTGAAGATGGATTTGCTGAAATCCGAAACGCGTTGGCACTCATGAACATATAGGAGTGTTTAGGATGAGTGATTGAGCAGAAGGAATTTCACTGCTCACATGTATGGGATGCACATATATCAATTTGATTAAATACTTTTCTGTCATTATCCTGAATGCATAAATTCAATTTAATTTTTTGGTTTTTAGAGTAGACTAGCAGCTTAGATATGACACTGTATTCAACTGTATTGATGAATGCCTATCATGTATTACTTTCTGTTCTGCACACTGACGCTTAATCAGTCGTCTTTGAATTTTGTTATATTGAATATTTTGTTTACCTGTTCAACCTGTATTTGCAGTCTTGTTGGTTCCTGACTGTGCTAAATCAGGAGGACAGGCTTATTTATGCACGGATGTGCATCACTTGATTAACATAAGGAAATTTAAGTTTGAAATCTACACACCCAAATGTTTTTGTTGCATTGACCAATTGGGAGTGCTGTCTCCAGGGAGGAGTTCCCTGTTCTCAACTGGCCTTAAATGTACCTGGGACGATATCCCATTTAGAGTGCAGCAGAGGGTTACCGGCTGGCAACACCCAGTGTATGTTTTCTGTTTAAAGTCCTCCGAGGTGTCACAGGGTTTAGATTCCTTTATGATAGTGTCTTTCCAAATACTCCAGGGCTTAGGACTACAGTTCATATCAACAGCCTGAGAAGAGATGGACCCAGAAAGAGAATGGGGAAGGCGGATGTAACAGCCCCTTCCACCCAGGGAGGGGATGCCAAAATGGTGGCAGGTGACAATTTCCCTTTATTTAAAGAGGCTTGAGGAAAAGCCTGTATGGCCATGTCAATTCTATTCACCCTGTCAGGCCTTACCAGTGGGAGTGGGGATAGTTTAGTTCACAATATTTGCCTGATGATTTTTAATGGAACTAGCTACTCCTGTGGCTACATAGGTTTTATTGGCATTGTACTTGGAAGCTGGGCTCCTTGAAAGGGGAGCCAGGCCTCTGATTGGAGTAGTATATAAGATAACTCAAGTCGATTAACATGCACACGCTCTCTCTTACGAGAGCTGTGGGCTAAAACTTCAGACAAGCAATCATTTTTGCACACAGACTGAGTGACCGGGGAGGCCAGTAAAAAGTTAATTAATCCTGGCATTGTGTGATATACAAAAGTTCAGTCAGACTTGGCGTCCGGTGCAGACAAAAAAGACAGAAACACCGGAGCCATCGGCAGAATGTACCTGTGACTCACTGTCCTTTATGGTGACACCAGATTCAGGATAGGAACTGCACACCCACAATGAGGGAGGAAAGCAGCAGAGCGAGGCAAACACAGAGGCAGAAGTGCAGGAACCCCACTGCCCGCAGCCGTAGCAGCAGCCCCTCCAGAGTATGGAGCGATTGAGAGGCGCCACCCCCCGACATGATTAAAAGGGTTAGAGGAAAGGACCTATTGAAAGGAACAGGAAGAATCCAGCAAGCCATCAAGCCACACTGCCATGAGACAGACAGCTGCTTCTAGCAGCTTCTCAGTACAATTGGAGTGTGAGATGAGAGTCACATGGTCACATTGCAACACTTTTTTTATACTGTTGAAATATCAGATCCTTTGAAATCATAGGATCATCATTTCCACTTGCTGTAAGTGTTTTATAGATACGTACACATACTCTTTTAAATACATTATATTTATCATTTGCAGTGTACAAACTACACTTTCCACAGTTCCAGTCAAAAGTGTTTGATTTAAATGTGCAAGAGACATACTTGATGTTTTGAGCCCATATCGTTTAAATACAAGGTATCTAATTGTAGTATGATGTGCAGCCAGCATCCATATATGATAAAACTGACTCTTACATCTACTTTTATCAAGACAAGCTAGAGAGTGACCCAGTAGTCGTATTTTTTCACAAACTTCACAGTCATCTATTCTCTGTATCATCTTGATCTGTCTTTGAACATTGTTATTTTTGTACAAAATTTCCAAAATCTCTTTAAATAAGACTATACAAGAAACTGTATCAATATTGCACCAAAAATTGCACGCCTAACATCACTTTGCTTTTTAGGTTTTATTCTAGACTGACCTAAACTGTCAATTTCCGTATTATCAGACCTTAGCATTGCTTCTTTTTTAGAAATCACACTGTTTTGGACTTCATAGCTATTCCCTCTCTTATCAATAGCAAGAGGCACGTTCTTTCCTTGAATGTAACTCTCCTCATTAAAAATTATTTCTGAATGAGAAGTGTGTTTCCGCTCTCTGCCAAACATGTCACAAAAGTTGTCAGGTGTAAGCACATTAACTGTTTCTATATTTCTATGGAGTGGTGAAGTCACCTTAAGTCATTTCTTAAATTTATTCAATACAAGAATGATAACATTTTCTTTTCATATGAAAAGATTTTTTTATTATTACTTCTACTTTTCTCTTTTGCAAAAAATGCCTTACAACATATCTAGATTTTGTGTGGAAGTAACCTTAACATTATCATTTAATCATCCACACCGCTCCAGCATAAATGTTCTGAGGTGATGGGCTTCTATCATCTTCATTCTGCACATACACGGGCCTCAAACAAGGCTGTATACTGGCCTCTTTTTTGTTTAATTTATTTATTCTTGACCTGAGTAAGCTGTTTTCTGAAGTGCCTTCTGATGCCCCAGAGTTAGGCGGTCAGCGCATAGGATGGTTACTATACGCTGATGACTTGGTTCTAATATCTCAGACCCCAAAGGGATTACAAAATCTACTAACTGCACTGTCAACTTATGCTGAGGATAATTATTTAATTATAAATTTGGATAAATCTCAGATTTTGATGTGTAAACCTCATGTTAGCAGAAAATCCACTCACTTCTCTTGGTCTATTGGCAATGAACCCTTGACATCCGTCTCAGAATATAAATATTTGGGCCTTATGGTGCAAAATACATTAAATGACAATCTTTACTTACCCAACTTACAGTCTAAACTAGCTAACTTGACTTCGCAAGCAAGAATCTTGAACTTTAAGTATGGCAAATTCACTTTAAAACATCTTTTGCTCTTTTACGAACAAAAAGTTATACCTATATTATTATATGCTGCAGAATCCAAGCTTTGTCTTAGTGATAGAATATGGAATAAGCTTGAAGCTGTTTTCTGGAAGAGCGTTTTACGTTTACCAAATTGTGTTCCTATGCCCATACTAAGATTCGAACTTGGCTTGAACTCAATGGCTTCTAGAGTCAAATGGCGGATGTGTGCCTTTTTCCGCAAATGTTTATTGGGCCTAGGAATGAATAATATTTTAAGCACTGTAGCTCGTTACTTGATTTCTTCTACTTACTCTTATCCACGAACTTGGCGTAATCATGTAATTGACATTTTGCTAGTAGCTAACATATCAATCCCTTTTTTACTTGAAAATCCTGCTCGGGCAAAGATAAAATTTTATCAATGGTCATGGATTTTTAATCAAACTGCAAGCCTGAAATATAAAGACTTTGACAGACGTATCTTTGGTCATAAACTTTTGGGCCACTCTGCGCCCTACTTGTTGAAATGTCCCTCCACTGACATAAGGACCAAATATCTACGGTTTAGGTTGAATCTGTTCCCTACTAGAGAAGTCCTTGTGAGGCGGCATATGATTCCAAATAACATGGACTATTGTCGCTATTGTGGAATAATTGATGAAAAGGAGACATTACAACATTTGATCATTTCTTGTAGTGGCTTGCATGATCAACGGTCCAAATTCTTTACAAATTTAATGAATTTTTATAGCCAAAAAAACGGCACACAAATTTGGGAAGCAGTATGTGCTGATATGAAATTTTCTACAATTAAATCATTAGTGCAATTTTTGGATGCAATTCTACCTGCCTTAACTAAGTAATGTCGAACCAAATAAGCTACGAGCCAGATTTGTTTATCAACTGCTTCGTAATTTTTATGCTGCTAAAATTGCAATTTTTAGAGAAGAATCGATGTACAATTATATGCATGTATTTTGTACTTGCTGATTTTAGTTTGTTGCTATTTACTGTTTTCATTATGCCTTTCCTTTTCTTTTCTTTTCTCTTTTTGAAAAGTTGAAATTATTCAGCTATATCAAAATAAAAAAAAATAAAAAATAAAAAAAAAGTTGGGCTACTGCTGGCTTGAATGTATGAGGGGGCACTCTTGATCCCCATCACATATACAGGGCCCAAGGGCCATCATGAGTAAAGCGCTCAAGCTCCTGCTCTCCCTGTTTCCTGGCTCCTGTTTATGCTGCGTGGTAACCGAGGGCCTTCATCATGATGGCGAGACAGGCAGAATTCGGAGCGGGGCAGCAGGTAAGAAAATAAAAAAATAAATGTATTTGTGTATGCGTGCGTGCAAGTATTTGTGTTTGCTAGAGGGTGAGTGAATGAGAGTGTGTGTGTTGTTTGAGGGAACTTGCTTATGTGAGAGCGTATAAATGCTATATTTGCGTGAGAGTGAATGTGAGTAAATGAAGAATGAAGGCCATGTGAATGGAGAGTGATCGAAGAATGAAAGATGCCTTATGAATGCTGATGTGCGTGTGCGTGAATCTGAGAATGAATGCAGAATGAAGGATGTATGCATTTTGATTTGTGTGTGTGCGAATATGAGAGTGATTGAAGAATGAATGAAGATGCCATTTGAATGCTGTTACTTATGTGTACGTGTGGATTTCGCTTACTGTTAATCATCATTGCTCAATGTTCTACTCTTCCTTGTCCCAAAGCTTATCTCACTGTGGAAGTTGGACATGGAGGTAATGCTAGGAATATATACTGGTAATCTTCTTAATCCATTGTCATGCTCTTCCTAGTGCCAGTACTTACCAGTGCTTACCTGCGAGATAAGTCTACCTCACAGGTAATTACTAGGACAAGGATGATGGGCGTGGTGATAATGTGAGTGTGAATGAAGAATGAATACTGCTGTATGCATCCTGCCATACGAATGCATTTGTGTAAATATAGAGGGGCTAAATAATGAATGATGCCATATGAATTCTGAAGCATATGTGTTTGAATATGAGATGGAATGAAGTACAAATGGACCGTATGAATGCTAATGTGTATATGTGTAAATGTGAGAATGAATGAAGAGTGAATGATGCTTTATGAATGCTTGTGTGTGTGTATGTGTGTGAATGGAGAGTGACTACAGAATGCATAATGCTATATGTATGCTGATGTGTGTGTGAATGTGAGAAAAATGATTGCTTTTTGTGTGAACAGAGAGTGAATGAAAAATGAATAATGCCATATGAATTCTGATGCAATTGTGTTTAAGTCTGAGAATGAATGAGGAATGAATGGTGCTGCATGGATGCTGATGTGTGTGTACGAATGTGAGAAAGAATGACAAATTAGTAATTCTGTATGAATGCTGATGCATATGTGTGTATATTTAGAGTGAATGAAGAATCAATGGTGTTTTATCAATGCGTATACGTGTATGTGAATGTGAGAATAAATGAAGATTGAAATATAACCTATGAAAGCTGATTTGTGTGTGTGAATGTGAGAGTGAATGAAGAATGAATGATATCAAATAAAGGCTGATGCTAGTGTGTGCATTCTGGAATTACTTATTGTAATCTTCACTACTCCAAGTACTACTTTTCCTCATCCCAGTACATACTTGTGAGGTAGGAAGGGGGTCATTGTTGTAATGGTGGGATTACTTACTGGTAATCTTCATTATTCCTCATCATAGTCTTTGTCAACCACGTAATTACCTGTAAAGTAAGGTTATCTCTCAAGTATGTACTGGGATGAGGACGTGGGACGTGTAGATATTGTGGCAGTTCTTGAATAATGAATGACATTTGAATGCTGATGTGTATGTGTGAATGGATAGCAAATGAAGGATGAATGATGCCATTTGAATGCTGATGCATGGGTGTGAATGTGAGAGTGAATGAAGAATGATGCTGTATACATGCTGATGTGTGTGTGTGTGCATGTGCGTGTGTGTGTGTGTGTGTGTGTGTGTGTGTGTGTGTGATTGGAGAGTGAATGAAGTATGCATGATGCCATTTGAATGCTGTTGAGTGTGTGGTTGTGTGTGAATAGAGAGTGAATGAGGAATGAATGCATTATGAATGCTGATGCAGATGGGAGTGAATGTGAGAGTGAATGAAGAATTCATGCTGTCTGAATGGTCATTGAAGAATGTGGATGCATGTGTACCAGCTGGGCAGCAGGCCTCTTCTTGGTGTGTGGAAGAGGTGGGTAGGAGGGCAGACAGTTGTACTTTTTTAAATTAATGGTGAGGTGACTACTTGTTGAAACTCAACACACCAAACTGGTTTGTCCAGTTTGGACAATTATTCACAGTGGCATTGTGTTTTATTATTTATTGGGCAACAGCGGGTAAGACAGCATAATGAGAGTTCTTGCGGGAACTGGCCCACATTGGTGGGACCGGTATGGACATGTTGCTTTACTATGGCATGTAAGATTTTACTGGGCATCAAGGTTGGAGGCAACATAATAAGTGTTCCTATGTGACACTGGCCCACATTCGTGGCTCCAGTCTAGACAACTCTTCGCTGTGGCATGTCATTTTCCTGAGCATCAATAGAGAAGGCAGCATGCGTGTTCTTACTTGGGACTGGCCTATATGGGTGGATCGAGTCTGGACATTTGCTATTTTAAAATGGCATTGCATTTGGTACTGTTAAAGCCAACTGGAGTATGCTTGTATGTGGTAATACTGACATATGTTGGTACGGTCTCCATGGACATGAATTGGCACACATAACAAGGACATGTTTTTAAGCTTGGATATATTGTGTGAAAATGAGTTCACAATTCTCCTGTGCAATGTTGATGGCTTGCATCTTTTGAATGTAAACCCATTGACAACTGTTGCATTTTACACCATTGTTTAAAGAAAGTGTGCTGAAAATGCAAGATTTGTACACAACATTAAAAAGAAAAAACCCTAATGAAATCTGGCAAACTTCCTACAAGATCAGCAAGAGGCTATCAGAGACATGACACCTGAACTGTACCATGATAGGGGACACATGGCCACCAGAGGACCAGCTGACACTTAAAGCAATGTTGACCACCTTAAAAATAATGACCTGGAATGTAAAGGGCATGGGGTCCTACCTATGGAGAAACGGGGTGACATTCTATACACAACGCAAAAAGATATCAATAGTATTACTCCAAGAGACACACCTAGTCCCTGAGAGACAAAGGCGCTGCTGGCCCACTGAGGTTGAACATGATACAGGGCCACCTATTCTAAATTCACCAGAGGAGTGCTCATCTGGTTCGACAGCTCACTGCCCTTCCAACTAATCGAAGTAGTCAGGGATAAAGAGGGAAGATATCTAATCGTCAAGGGATACCTTGACCATAGGGACATTTGTATAATCAACTCCCACTTCCCGAACTACAAAATACCAGTGCACACAGACACCCTGAGTAAACATGTTGCATCCAGAATCGAGGGCTTCATTTTATGAGGCAGGGATTTTAACTGTGGTAGAAACCCTATGATGGACAGATCGACTACCCCAAATGCCGGTCCCTCCCCGGCCTCTATAGCCTTGAACATGATGTTAACAGACCTTGACCTGGTAGACGTATGGAGGGAAATACATCTCAACAATAGAGGTTACTCCTATTATACATCCCACAATAAACTGCACACAGGGATTGATTACTTCTTTACGTGATCAGTGCACCTTGCTAACCCCACCAGCGCAGAATATCTAGGTCGCACAATGTCGCACCACGCCCTGATAGTAATTGAGTGGTGCATGGCATATCCTAGACCACTGATCCCAACGTGGTGCCTCCTTACTGGGGCCCTAACTGACAAAGCCTTCAGGAAGTACACTATCAGACGCCATACTTAATTTCTTTTAAAATGATGTCGGAAGCGTGAGCAGTTGGGGCACCTGAAAGTGGTGACCAGAGGTGAGGTCATAGCCAGTGCAGGGGGCATTCGCCAAAAAACTAGACTCCTAGAAGGAGGAAATAAAAATCTAGAATCCCAACATCCAGGCCTGCAATCACTAGAAAGAAAATGGACAGAGGCAGGATCCAGGTGCTCCGATGCTTGGGAAAGACTGGCCAAATTCGACTACACTGCCCAGATAACCCGAGCTCACGCAGAAGGGGATAGGCCTGGGAAAATACTGGCATGGCTCTGTAAATGGTAACACACCAAACCCCAAACCACAATGCTCCATGACAAGTGCGGGGCCCCATTCAGATCCCAACTAATGACTAACAAGACCTTTACCTCTTTTTATACACGAATATACAACCACAATAACCCAGTCCCCAAAAAGATCTAGATGAGGTGTTCTCCCGGATTCATCTCCCAAGACTCTATGACAGCCAACGAGATTCCTTGGATCTGCCCATTACTGTTGAAGAGCTAAGTGAAGCCATAGCCTCCTTAACTACCTGTAAAACCCCCTGCACAGATGGACTCCCTCAGAATTTCACAAGGCATTAGCTACCACTCTGACCCCAGTGCTCCAGAAAGTATTTGCAGAGGTATACGAAACTGGCACACTACCAGCGGGCATGAGGGATACTCTAGTGATACTCATCCCCAAACCCAGGAAACCATTGGACAGATACAACTCGTAAAGGCCATGTTAAACTGCAACATAAAGATACTCACACCAGTACTAGCAAAATCCATTCGTAGAGTTATGACAGCATTAGTACACGCAGATCAGACAGGGTTCATAAATGGACGCTGCACGGCCCTGAACCTCCAAAGAATACAGCAACAATATGTGGTGGCATCTCTAGACACCACCAAGGCCTTCGACTCAGTCTACTTGGAGTGGCTGCTTACATCGTTACACAACTTTGGGCTAGTCCATGAATTCATCCCCTGGGTTAAACTCCTATACACTTCCCTGGTGGCATGACTGAAATCAGGTAAACACATATCTGGATTATGGAAACTACAGAGGGGCACCTGTCAGGGCTGCCCGCTCTCACACATGTTGTATGTACTGGCCATGGAAACCATTGCAGTGTTCCTGCGACATGAATACCTGGCTGCAAGCATTCAGATTTACCGACTCCAAACACTTAATATCACTCTACATGGACAGCGCTTGAGACCCGACATAATCTCCACATAATTCTAGAGGTACTAGACAGGTTATCAGAACTATCAGGGATTTCGTTCAATAGACAGAAATCCTGCCTCTTCTCCCTGGCTGGTCTCCGAGAGGTGGACGAGAATACTTTGCCTCACTTGGGTCTCCGCTGGGAAACAAAATCTTTCAGGTACCTGGACATCCAGATTGCACACACACCTATAGAAACACACAACTGCAACACACTCCGAGTGATGGGTGGCCTTGAGAAATCCATTTCCTTCTGGTCCAGACTGGCACTGTCAACTATGAGCAGAATTGCCATTGTTAAAATGATTGTACACCCGAGATTCCACAACAACTTTACAAACCTTCACCACTATGTAGAAGCAGCTTTCTTTTGTCGCCTCAACTCAGTGATCAACGACGGAGGGGTACAGTTACCCTACCTTGAACTTAATTACCTGGTTGCACAACTAAGCTTTGTTACAAAATGGCTGGCAGACCTTCCCACATCAGAATCAAGACTATTGCAAACATTGGAGGCCCCAGCAAGGCTCAGTGAAATGATATGGCTCCCAGTGAGCTGTGTGAAACATCCCCATTGCCGGCAAGACTACGCAAACAGATCTGGTGCAGGACAATGAAACAGCTCAAAATACGTAACCCATATTCACTTAACGCACCGATAATTACGAATGTGTGCAAAATCAGGACATACCTGGGAGCTGCTAGGCCTTAGGAGGAGTGGGGCATCCACACATGGGGAGACATGTATGACAATGGCCA
Source organism: Ambystoma mexicanum (assembly GCF_040938575.1). NCBI lineage: Eukaryota > Metazoa > Chordata > Amphibia > Caudata > Ambystomatidae > Ambystoma > Ambystoma mexicanum. The sequence goes on from NC_090922.1 coordinate 1,172,218,113, forward strand.
ATTCAGGGACATAGACAATTTATCACAATAATCCAGGCAACCCAAAAGACAATTTCTGCAATTCATAAAAGTAAAGGGAGCCACGTGACGTAAATGGGAAGGATGGGCAGCTGAATCAGAATAGATGGGTTTACTAGCCTTGATGTACGTGCTAGAAGATTTCTGGAGACTTGTGACCAGACTACATTGTCTCTTACTAGAAGCAGTCAGTATTAGAGACCCAAAACTGAAAGTAAGCTGGGAAACTAACACATGCTCTTTTATTACTGATCAAGAATGGGAGTGAGCGCGTAACTTCACCAAACAAGAGTCCCGAAATGCCAGGTTCAAGTTACTCAGAACCAATGTGCTTCACTCCATATACATGACCCCCAACAGGATAGCTAAGTTCAACAAGGAGGCACAACCCAAATGCCATTGATGCCACCAAGATGAAGCAGACCTCATGCACATGTTTTGGGGCGGTGTCAAGGTGCAAGTCTTCTGGTCTCAAATTGAACGAGCATGCAAGAGGGCATGGATTGTCACATACTCCTGGAGCCCATGGGAATGTTTATTGGGTGCATACTCTAGACAAAAAAAACATAAGCATGTCACTAAATTCATGGATATACCATGCATTCTCGCGAAACAAAGGATTGCAATGTCCTGGAAATCACTGAAGGGCCGACACTATACACAATGGCTCCACAGCTTTGAGACCTGGTGTGAAGCCGAGTAAAGGACTTGGGTAAAATCCATACCCACACAAGATGATAATCTTCTCATCACGTTTGAAGCCTGTAAAAATTTGGTTGCTATGTGCCACCTGTCAGATGACAAACCGCCAAAAAGGCCCTGAATATTTGGAATACAGCAGCACACAGCAAAGACACCCTGGTCTTGCAGCCCCAGAATACATAACCAGGTGGTACGATGCCCGCATACAAATGTCACCTATCTAATGTAGTCCCCACACTAATGGGTCATTCCACCACACCGAACTGGTAGATGAGTCTGAACTTGTATGGACAGTTTGTTGTTTAGTTTAACAAGTTCTATTGGCTCTTTTGACCTGCTCCACAATCAGTTAAGATGTGAGTTTATCATTTCACTGGTCACTCTGACTTATTGCTACTGTTGTACTATATATTTGAAAATACCAATAAACACATTTTAAAATAAATACATATAGTTAGGTTGAGTATCAAGATACATAGGAAACCCCTACAATGTATTTGACTTGCATGACACATTTCGCTGATATTTTGCAGACAAAAATGTACTCACGTTACAGCATCCCCTAGTCCCTAATGGACATTTTGGAAAATCTCTTTTAAAAAGTAAAACACACAGTTTTGGTTTAGTCTTCATTTTCCCATAGAGAAAAATGTTTTGCTCAAGTGCACAGCGAAAACCGCTGGACGGAATTCGACCAGGTATGAAACAACTTGGGCATTTGATTTCTGAGGGGGTCTGAGTTGATTGCATCAGTAGTTTTTTTATATATTTTTGTTGCAGAAGGGGGTGCCCCCTCCTCCCAAAATTATAGCTATATCTCCTATGGTGCATCACAGCCTAGAGGCTTTTCAGGAATGAAAATCTGGCTTTTTCTTTATTCCAATTCAAGAGATTCCAATTCAGACTGTCTGGCCGCAATTCAGGAATGGTATGCTGCCGTTTATCTCTGCCTTAATGACAGTAAGACTGAGATCCTCCTCATTGGGACACCCGCTCCTTCCTTAACGTTCTCTCTCTAGCCACCCACACTGGGCCCACTACCTGCTTCTTCCTGTGAGGCTAAGAACCTTGGTGTCTTCTTCGACTCCACCCTCTCCTTCTGTCCTCACATCTATGACATCTCTAAGTCAAAATATCAGCTGCACCTCCTCAGAGGTATTCTTCCTTTTCTCACTTTCCCCCAGATGCTCACTGTCTCCAGAGCCCTGACCTCTCTAGGCTGCGCTACTGCAACAGCCTCTTTCTAAATCTTCCTGCCACTCATCTTCAACCTTTACAACTTATCCAGAACAGGACTGCAAGACATGGCCTTGTCCTGATAATTATTTTATTTGGAGACCCCTCTCGGTGGCTGTTACTTGAATTGGGGGAATGTTTGGTAATTCGCCTATTGTGATTCAAGTAGATGCATATGCCCTGCGCCCAAGGATAAAGCTTATTGTACCTCGATATCCGAGGCAATATCTTTATAGTTCCAGGATAATATCACTAAGAATATGTTGGTGGCAACTGCTTGGGATGCCTTTAAGCCGACTCTACAAGGTGAATACATTAGCTTGGCTATGGAGAAAAAAACAAATGTTGGGAGCCCAGAGTTGAGATAAAGAGGTGGAGGTGAAAGATCTGTATTTGCAGTATAAGAGGAATGGCTTACGCATCCCTAAATTCAATCTGAAAACAGCAGCCGGAGCAAGCTTCCCTGTACTAGCAGTGAAATAATGGAACGCGTTTCCCATGTCAATCAGAGTGGACACCTCGTTCTGGTCATTCAGAGCCAAGGTGAACGAACCGCTCTCCTCTCATCAATAGACTGTGAACTGCACTTAGCTAAATCCTGTATCCTTGTATCAAATGTGTACTGACACTGTGATGGACCAATTTCTAACCTGGTCCTCTTACAACCTCCCTTGTATCACGGACCACTCTGTAACCTGGTCCCCCATACTTTTGACTGTACTGTACCTTCATCTCCTGTATATCGTATGTGCAACTTACTGTAACCTATGCTTTGCCTAAGCTTAAGCGCCCAGTTAACCCAGGGTTTGGCTGCGCTATACAAATAAACAAACTAAACAAAACTAGGACATAAAGACGTATAGGTGTTTGCAGGTGGTGCGTGCAGAAGTAAAGACGTTATTGGAAGCTGACATCTCACAAAATATGTTGCAGCAAAAACAATTCTACTTTAATACTTCCAATAATGCCACACGTATTCTGGCCTATAAATTAAGGGTGCAGCAAGCTTGTAACACCATTGCTAAGCTGAAAGACAGCAAAGGCCAAGTACATGGGAATGATAAGTATAAATTGCGCATCCTGTCCCAAAACTACTCCAATCTTTTAGTGCCGAACAGCTAGAAGTGGGTCTTCAGAGGAACTTTATTCGGACAGCAAATATACCTAAGCTCAGGGAGGTGGATTGCTTGAAATTGGAGGATCCGATTACTCCAGGTAATTCGATTCCTCCCCAATAATAAATCGCCAGGCCCTGATGAATTCTCAGTCCTTTTTCGTAAGAAATTTTCAGCGGTTTTATTTCCACAACTGGTTACATTATTCAATAGCTTTGTGGAGGTCAGAGCACTTAAGCCTACCATGCAGGAGTCCTAATTGGCAAATATTCTACTGGGGATTATTCATAAAGATCAAACATGTTTTATTCCTGGGCACCTAGAACAAAGGATAATATTAGAAGAGACATAGATGTGGTTGAATGTGCTAGAAGGGGTAAACACACATTGGCAATTTTATCAATTGACATAGAGAAAGCGTTTGATAGAATAGATTAGACCTATCTTTCTGAGACATTGTTAGGGTTTGGGTTTGGTACCATTTTTATTAAAAGGGTGTTGGCAAATTTCAACCATCTAACCACAACAATTAATTTAAATGGTGAACTCTTAGAGCCTGTTGCACTGCCCAGGGGGACCCGACAGGGGATCCATTAGCCCCTCTCCAATTCGCTTTATCTATGGAGTCGTTGGTGTATAAAGGTTGTCTCCTTACTAGAATCCTTTCGCCGGGCCTCAGGGTTTAATTTTGCAATGCCAATCATACTTAGGGCCTGATTCATGGAAGTGTTTTATACTGGCGCAATCACATAAGAAACGTTTCATGAATCAGGCCCTTAATGTATCAGAACATCTGGATACCTTCAAGGGTTAAATAGGGGGTTTGCTGTTCAATGGACTGCTGTTAGTTTAAATACTTGAGGATTTGTCTTAACCGAGAAATTATCACTTGTATGATTGTAACATTCCTGATTTGATTTTCATGCTCAAATCGGATCTTGAAAGACAATATCTCATGGCTGGGGAGGGTTGCAGCATTCAAAATCTCTGTATTACCTAAGCTATTTATGTTCAAGGGTCTTCAGATAATTATTCCCTATGGGGTTGTTTGAGACTTTCAAACTCAGGTCTTCAAATTTATATGGAACATGCAAATTCCTAGGGTTCCCAGGCATTCGTTGTTGGCAGCTAAGGAACGGTGAGGTTTGGTAGTACCAGACTAGTTATTTGTATGCGGCACAGATCTATACTTGATAGTCAAGGTGCAGCATATGCCCGAAACATTGGGTAGATACGGAGAGGCCTCATATTGGTATCCCAATGCATGAATGATGTTGCCACTGTGATAAGGCTAGAAAGGGTAATTGTGGCGTACTCCCCTCCACCAAGACCACATTGGACTATAGGGACAAGGAAGCAGGTAGATATGCATTGACTACCATCTCTTCCCCATTTAAGTGCATCGGCCAGTCTTTTAATTTCCCCTTTGGTCAGTGTTTGCAGGGATTTACCTGGGTGAAATGTTGTTGAGGATTGGTCAGTTGTTCAATGAGGGGCATTTGCTAACCTTTGAGGAATGCATGCAAATGTTTATAGTTAAAGATTCAGACAAATATGAATATATTCAACTGAGGCATTGGGTGGCGGACACCAGGGGGGGCCGAGCAGGTCAAAAGATTGACTACTCAATTTGCGGATTTGTTTATGGGAGAGGCCCCAGCCCAAAAGGTGTCCCTCCTATATAAAATGTTGATTGCAAGTTGATTTAAACACCCACATCCCTATATGACCTGGAGGGAAACAGACACAGGTTCCCCCATTGATGATTTGGTCTGGTACATTATATGGTCGAGAGCTGTCAAATCACCTATATATGTGCAATGCAAACAAAACTTTCATAAAAATACCATACAGATGGCACTTAGCCCTTGAAGGGCTCCATAGAAGGAATCCTACACTATACCTATGTTGTTGGAGATGTATGTGGGCTTGTGGTACAATGTTTCATATATGGTGGACATGCAATCTCATTCCGCTATACTGGAAGGAGGTACTTGTCCAAATTGAAAAACAATACTAGTATATACCTGACTATTGCACCCTTACTGGTGTTACAGGGAAATGAGGACCTGGAGGGAAGTATAATGTAGGGAAGGTATCTTCTAAACTGACTATCCATTTATTGGTATCAGCACAGGTGGTGGTCACTCGTAACTGGAAAGTCCCTCAAACCTCAGATGGGAAGGAATAGTGGGCTGACATTAGGTCAGTGGCTGCCATGAGCCAAATTGAGGCAGCTCAAAAGGGTGCGATGCCCAAATGTCTAGAAGAATGGAGCCCCTTCATTATGTTTGTCAGCAAGACTGATTTCCCTGAGGTATATCATATACCCTAAGACACATCTTTCTTTAAGTTAGCATAAGATTGCTCTCGTTCAATGGCAATCAGCCTTGATTGACTCTGAGAATTGTTCAGATGGATGGATATTCCGTGTGCAGTGCTATTGGACCCAAAGCACTGTTGGATTAGCAACATTTTCGGTCATTCACATTATGGAATTATGCATGGTCAATACTTTCTCTATTGCTTTAATATTTTGTTTTGACCAAGGTTATATTTTTAAAAGAATTTAAATAAAATGTGAATAGCCAACAAAAAAAGAAAATACCGCCCAGAACAGATGTACACGAGAATTTGTGATGAGTTAGGATCTCTCAGTGCTACACAAGCCATGAGATCATGAAAGCTGTCATTTTCAACAAAGGCTGCAGGTCCACAACAAGAATCCTTGTTGTTATAGCCTTGAGCTCTCGGGCAACAGGATGCTTGCAGCCATAAAAACGTTTATTCTCAAAGAGAAGCCACAGAAAAATGTGGCACATCCCTTGTTTTGCATCTCACACACCTCCTGGATCTGCTTGTTTATGACTCTGGAACAGTGGTGCATACTGTGTTGGTGCCAATGGATGTGTGCCACTCTGATTCGTGGTGATGCCTCCGGTAGGATATCTGACCAGATGTACCACATGGAACCCCATCTTGCCTAACATCCTTCTTGAAAGTGGCTGAAACCATGAGCTTGCTCCTGGTTTGGTGGATTGAAACTGAGTTCCAGACTGCTGACTTTGTGAGCAAACAAACACTTAAAGATGGATGCGTGGAGCCCAGGGTTGGCAGCTGCTGTGTGGTGGTGATGATGGAGCATTGCTGTTGGTGAGCATTCTTGTCAGACACACAATAACACACAGTGCAGGATATTAGAGGGCCATATGGGGATCTGACACGGCAACCCACCTCACACTCTGCCTCCAATTTAACCATTGAAGGACGTTCTCATCTCAGTACTGAGTCTCAACATTTACCAGATGTGCTATTTTGTTTTACTGTCAAGCCGATTCTTCCCATTGTGAATTCAGAATTAAAACAATCGAAAACAACGTTTCTTGTTTTTCTCTTCATCTGTATATACTCGGGGTGGGATTGTATTACAATGTGATGCTCTTGCATGACATAGGTATCACTCCATTTGGATCCAGCACACCAGGTATACACAATATGATTCTGCGTTGATCTGAGACATTATCTATTTCCAGGGAAAAGGTATAGCACCCTATATCACCCTTTATCTGTGAAATCCTCTACAATAACAATGTGTGAGATTATGCACGCATCAACACAAAATAAAAGATATTTTACATGGTGCCCTCTCCCCCACTAATCTCACCACTCTCTTTCAGATCCATCAATCTGCCATCAACGTTGCAGCTCAACATTGTTTACATCCCAATAGCATTACACAGCAGAACAAGCAGAGCATGGACCAAATTAGTGCCCCCTCGATTCCCCCAGAATGTGGTACAGCAGGGACAGCTTCCCTACCACAGAACTAGTACAGCCTGGGGTCAGACAGAATAGCTTCAAACACACAGAATAGGCACATGCGTGAGAAAGATTAATTGAAACAGGATCTAGTTTAAGGCAGCATAGGCATGCCCATTAAATGTACACAGTGCCCCTTACACAGTTAGGCTTTATACATTACACATGGGGGCGTACACAAAGGGCCTGCAAGTCACATGAAATATCACAAGGCAAGACAAAAAATAGACATGATACTGGCCCTCATTACAATACTGGCGCTAAACCATGGCGCTATTAGCGCCATGGTTGGTGCCGGTATCGTAACGAGTCTGCCAATGGTCAATGGGGAATTACCACCCCATTCCAAGGTTGGCGGGGCGGTAATTCCCCATTGAACATTGGCCCTTCCCCATTCCCATTTTTCCCCATAGGGCTCAATGGGACTGGGGAAGGCGCTAAGTACAGTACCACAAACTAGACCAGCCGTTCAGGTCGGGTCCCGCAAAGGGACCTCGTAGTAAGGTGCTAAGTGTTTAACGGCACCGCAGCCTTTTATGGCGCATGGCGCCGTTAAACTCTTAGCGCCAGGGTCCTAATGAGGGCCACTGAGTCATGGGAAAAGATCAAGACCGTGAAAGTCATATGTGTCACTAGAAAACAAAGTATGCACAGGAAAACAGGGGGAAAGGGAACTTAAGAAGCAAAGATAAATCTAGAAACAAAATTGGATTGGTGAGTCAAGATAAGGTAGGAGTATGTGGATATGATGGGCCTACAATAGTAAGGCAATGGCAAGCTGCGATCTAGGGGGGGGGTCACATCTCTAGCGAAGGAAGAACATGACCAGAATTTGGTGGTTTGTAGCTTTGGAAACTGGCTTAAAATGTATGCAAGCTCAAGTGTTGACATAAATCCAAGAAATCATACCAATTTGTGCAAAATAACATATATTAGGGAACAAATCAGCTAACCTTACCTTTCTCTTGAAAGGCATCCCTGTCTCCCATAATCGTCCCCAGTAGAAATAGCTGTTGATGGTTCCTTTTTCCATTCAGGGCTACTGCTATGGGAACAGAGCATACCTTGTTCATAAAAGAATCCCTTACAACCCTTACCTTTCTCTGTAAAGACAACCCCTAAAGATAGATAAACCAAGTGTATCTGCTCCTGCCCTGATATCATAAGTTCGTTCTGGCACAGAGTTGTCTTAGCAATTTGGACATAGAGCAGTACGCAGTAAGGGGCAGGAGATACTCCAGATTTGATATTACTGGTCCACCCATCCTACCCACTGCCACAAGCCGCTCTCTTTCTCTCTCAGCGTTCTTCTCTTCAACATTCCTTCAGCAGCAACAACCCTTTATGTCTGAAGGATGAAGCATCTACCTTCAAGGGACACTTTGAGGAATCTGAAGCCCTCCTTTTAATGTTCCTGCTCATCATTTCACCATGAAGAAATGTTTGTAGTCTTTCAGCATCTTTCATAAACAGTACTTATGGATCAAATGAAAACCAGGTAAGGTGTAGAATGTGGGAGTGATTCCTTCTTGGCATGTGGCTGCGTCCACTGTGTGAAAGGGGTCTGTGGCTCCTGGGAGCCACTTGGGTTGAATTCTGGGTAAAAAGTCAAGAGAGTTTGTCCCCTACCTGATGAAACTCCTGACAAACGCAATCATATTGCCCTGAAGACTTTGCTTGAATGGGGTTTGGCCTGTTGGGCAAAGGTCCCAGCTGAGCCCTGAGCACAGCACCTGATTGAGCTAGAATGAGGTTTGTTAGGACAATCAGCCTGCCAACAATACTAAGGAAGGTGCAATGGGTGGCTGAGGACTTCATCTCCGAAGAGGTTGTTTCTCTGAACAAATCGTTCTTGCCTGCATAAACCTCAGCACCTAGCGGAGTGCCCTCTTCCTGATTCTACCAATTTCCCAATCTTTGAGCCACATACATGTTTTATTGCCAAGGGAGCAAGAGGGCAATGTCTGGCCGAGTCAATGTCTGAAAAGGAAACAGGACCTGTGTTTGCCAGAGGCTAGTGGTAGGAGCATTGTGATGGCTTTAGGCTGTAAGGCTTTTTCCAGGTGTTTCTACGGGTTCTAATCCATTGTGATGATGCCCTTGCCTTTTTTAATATCCTGTTTCCTCACTCTGTAACTGTGTGTTTGCTGGAAGCTGCCTCTAGCCCTGCCCTCGCCGGAATGCAGTGAGCAGAGGGGTTTGCCTTTTGCATCTAGTTTTAGCATTACAACCCGTTTTGCCTCTCTTGCTTCCTAATACATCTCTGTGGAATTTGTTATTAGTTAAGACCGTCTCTTTTGTCGGTGTAATCCGGCAAATCTATATTATTTCCAATTCCATGTGGATGTTCAGCAAAGCACCTCTGTCTTGACGGATGGTGAGTCGCACTACCCATTCTGAGCTAATGTGTGCTTACCTTGACAGCACATAATAACTTGACGGTGGTTAGCTACGCTACATAGAATAATGGGCGGATATATTTTTCATATATATATATATATATATATATATATATATATATATATATATATATTTCGAGAATGCACCTAAAATAGGGAGTCATTAGAAGTAGCGAACGTTAGCAAAACCTATGGAACATGTTCTGAATAATATTTGAAACAAATGTAAGATTATCAATGTGAACAATTGTTGTTTCCGTTGTCACTCCAATATGGAAGATGCCTAATGTGGTTAACACCTAAGCAAAGGCACGTTACTATGTGTGTCGCGCTTTCCCTTTCAGTTTCCTTCACTGTCTCCTGCAAAATCATGATTGCACGTTTGGCTGAGGAACATCATGTTTCAGCATGTTGCAAGCATTCTTGCTAAAATGATTTCTTTTTAATTGTTTTGCTAAATTGTTTACATGTTCAAGGGGACTACCACACGCTTCCCGCCTAAAGGATGTGCTGTGGCATTATCTTCGTGAAATGTTTCACAAGGCAGGACAAACAGACTTCTCACCATTTGTGTAACGAATCACCGCAAAAGTCCCCACTAAGACCAAAAGACCCTGACAGATTCTGGAGCATTGAGTGAAGCGCATCCCGACTAGTTGAACTGTTCCCACGCGTCGCCTCCAATCAGAAATCAAGATGCAAAAAAGGCCCTTGAAGTACCTAACTCATTAAATGTCAAGCACAAAGCCATCTGAGATGTGATTTCGACTGAGAGGTAATTTGACCATACCATATAATTTAATTAATAACATACTAGGCAGGAAGTACAATGTATTGCTACAGGCTACTTTGACTGCTTCATTTTACAAGTGTGCAGCCATTGCCAAATTATGTATTACTGAAGTGCCGCCTGGTTGGGGAAACACAAGGCACACTCTACTATGACCTTTAAATAATGATGCCCTATTTTAGCTGGTCATTTTTCCAGTGGGCTAGCAGTTAGTGTGCCTATTCATAGAAGCAAGTGGTGCTTGAAGGACATCCACTTAAAATACAGAATATTGTAGTTTTCAAAATATTTTTCAAGAAATAAGGCAGCGGTTATTATTATTATTATTATTATTATTATTATTATTATTACTATTATTATTATTAATAATAATAAAATTAATTATTATTTAAATTAAGCTCTAGAAGTCAGTGGGCCTCTGAGTTTCAACAAAGAAACAACTAAACAACAGCATAGAAAAGAGATGAGGGGGGAAGAAAAAGACACAACAAGTAAAGTCGAAAGTCCAGTCAGACAAGAACTAAAATCAATAGATCTTAAGATTCTTTTAAAAAGAAAAAAGATAGATGACAAACTGCAAATGTATTGAGGAAGGCTATTCCACAAATATGGTGCTGCAATATCAAACAATGTTCAACTTGTTAGCTGTAGTTTGGAATGAGCCACTTCCAAATGTAGAGAGTCCTAAGAGGGCAGGGCTGTTCTAGATTCATGAAACTTTATCCTAGCAGTAAGGTAAGCAGGTGCTAAATCATGTAGAAATCTATAAGTAAGTGAAAGAATCTTATGTTTGATATGATCCTGAACAGGGAGCCAGTGATGCAAACACCTTGAGGAGGTGACTTGCTCCCATCAAGAAGAGTTTCAGGTGCACGAGTGCTTGAGAGATCCCCAGACAAAGTCCATTACAGTAGTCAAACATGTAACAGATAATAGCATACGCCAAAATGGCACAGATTTGCTCAGACAAATGAGGTGAATTTGTCTGAGAAGCTTGATATAGTATGAGCAGGAAGTTCTCAGATAATCAGTATAGGTATTTATGGATAAATCAGAATTCAAATAAAGTCCCAGTATCTTAACCTTCTGGACCACTTGCATGGAACAGCGTTTAAAAAAGCATCATAACACGAGTCGAGTTGTTTAAGTCTTTGCCTGGTACCCAAAATAAGCAGTTCAGTTTTTGTGTGATTGGGGGCTAATGAATTGGCTGTCACCCAGCTTGGCTAGCAAAATAGATCTGTTAGACTTTTATAGTGTCTATATCTCAGTCCCCGGTAAGTTAAAAGAGAATAAGTATCATCTGCATAATTTGTATAGCAGACACCCAACTGATCCCAAATGTTGAATAGTGGTCGAGTATATATATTTTAGAGGATAGATGCAAGTTATGAGCCCTGAGTAACCCCACAAGGGAGTGAAGTGGGTGAGGCTACAAAATAATTCACAAAGACTTTAGCAGTTCTATTACAAAGAAAGCAATTAACCCATTCAGCCAGGGGACAAGGGAAATTGGCAACATTACAAAGTGTTTCCACCAAGATGGAATGATGCACCAGGCCGAATTCTTTGGATACATCAAGCAACACAAGAAAGGCAGCATGTCCCTTGTCTAAAATGCTAGTTATTTTAGATTTAAGGTCAATGATATGCAGTTTTTGTACCATGAAATACTCGATAGTCTGACTGACAAACACCTAGAATAATATTGCTCTGCAAATAATGTTGGACCTGAAGATACTCCACCCTATCAATAATCTTCAGGAGGAATGGCACAGAAGAGTAGTAGATGGAGCCCCCTTTTTAAAAAGATGACATTTTGACAGGTATGAACGCCCCCTGCTTCCGGTATTAGGACTGCGCTTTTGACATGGTTTTGATATGGGTTTGATATACATTTATTATAAAATGGATATCAAAGATATCTTTTCATATCAAATGTATATTTTTTTTATATAATGTGTTTGTGTACTTTGATATGATGTTGAGATGAGTTGATATAAAGTGAATATAAACTTTATATTAAATTGATATGATATGATATGATGGGGCCTTTATAATGCGCCTTTACACAAGTGGTTCTAGGCGTCACAAGACACGGAGGTGGAAACAAAGGGAGGACAAAATAACGAACTTACTAGGCCTTGTGTCATCTGGATTGTGCAAGTGCGGGAAAAAGGGAAGTGGAGAAGTGACAGGGGGGAGGGGGAGGGGAAGTGCAGTTAACTCACAAGTGCAGTCAGTGGGTGGCTCGTAAGTGCAGAGAGAAGGGACTGTAGGGTTACAGATACAGACCCTTCACTCATGGGGAGCCAAGAGGCAGTGCAAGGGCAACTGGACATGCAGGAGCCTCGGCCCTAGTTCAGAGGGTGACCAGGTGACCAGTGTGTGGAGCAGTCAGGTGCATCAGCAGGGGAGAGGAAGAGAGAAAGCAGAAGCAAAAAGGAAGGTCTTGACTTGCTTCTGGAACTGAAGGTTGTTCTGCTCAAGTTTGAGAGAGGCAGGGAGGCTGTTCCAGAGAGAGGTCCCAGTCAAGGAGATAGATCTGCCCCCAAATCTCTGCTTGGAGAAGCGTCTGACCCTCAGAGAGTTGGAGGTGGATCAGCAGAAATCTTGAGAAGGAACACGTTTTCGAAGAGAAAGTTGGAGGTAGAGTGGTTCTAGGTCCCAGAAAGCCTTGTGGTCGATGCAGAGGGTCTTGAACTTGATCCTTGCAGCCTCAGGGAGTCAGTAAAGATATTTCAGGGCTGGAGAGATACGATCCCTGGGCTTGAGGCCAAGGACAAGTCTCACAATCCTGTTCTGGATAAGTTGTAAAGGTTGAAGAGTAGAGGCAGGGAGATTTCGTAAGAGGCAGTTGCAATAGTCCAGCCTAGAGAGGACCAGATCTCTGGAGACAGTGAGCTTCTGGGGGAAAGTGAGAAAAGGAAGAATACCTCTGGGGAGGTGCAGCTGATTGTTGGACTTCTTAGAGAGGTCTGAAATGTGAGAAGAGAAGGAGAGGGTGGAGTCAAAGATGAATCCAAGGTTCTTAGCCTCACAGGAAGGAGCAGGAAGAGGGCCAAGAGTGGGCGGCCAGAGAGCAAGAGGAAAGGAGGGAGTGTGTGTCCCAATGAGGAGGATCTCAGTTTTACTGGTATTAAGGCAGCAATCATTGGCAGCACACCATTCAGGAATTGCAGCAAGGCAGTCTGGTATGAGAAAAGAAGCAGGGGTGGCTGAGAGGAGCCTGAAAGAGAGCTGGGTGTCATCTGCATAACATTGAAAGCTGGAGCAGAAAGTTGAGATGCAGTGGGCAAGAGGTGCCGGGTAGTGCTTGAAGAGCCAGGGCGAGAGGTTAGACCCCCGGGGTACACCACAGGTAGTGAGAGAGATGGAAGAGAGGAAAGACCCCAGTTGAACCTGAGAGGTTCGGTCAACCGGGCCAGTGCCTGATCAGTAATACCAAGGTTGTCGCAGAGGCGATTGAGCAGGATGCAGAGGATAGATCGAGGAGAATGAGGACAGAAGCGAGATTAGAGTCAAGATCGGGTGTTCAGCAGAGCAGTTTCCATGCTTCTGGCAGCTCTGAAGCCAGACTGGTGGTAATGGAGACAACTAAGAGATTCAGTATGTTGATTAAGCTAGGCAATGGCCAGCTTCGAGATTTTGCCCTGGAAATGAGTGGTAGAGATTGGGCAATAGTTAGCCGAGAGGAAGGATCGGCTGAGGGCTTCTTTAGAAGGGGGTGCACAAGATAGTGCTTAAGGGGCGAGGGGAAATTTCAACTGGCAAAGAAGTTATTCCTGAAATCAGCCAAGGCTAGAGCAAGGGTGTCGATGGGGTCCTTGATGGTTCTGGATGAGCAGGGGAGAACTGTGCTGACAAGACGTTCATAGGTCAGACTTGCCTAAAAACATTGTCAGTGGTCAACAGGGGAAAGAGGTGAAAGGAGGATGAGAGACAGCCCCTGGGCCTTTGATATAAAGTTTATATGAAATGTGGCTGGGAGAGCAGGTGTGTGCTGTTGTCTGATCGAGACGAACGCGAGTTGTGAGGAGATAGACTGTGAGAGTTAGGTGGTGGTGACGTGATGATGATGTGGAAGTGGGTTGAGTTTTTGTAAATATAGTGCTGACATCATGATTTTATATAGATTTAATAGAGATAGAATATAAAGCTAATACCAGTTTTCATAGAGCTGTAACATAATGCTAGGAGTATATTGATAAAAGCTTTAATAGAGATGTAATATAAAGCTGTGTTTGGCCTTTTAAGACATGGCATCATGATTTAATTACAGTTTTTCTATATATTTATTATAAAAAGAAGGTTGGGCTTTTTAGGCATGCCATTCTCATTTTATAATGTAAAGGAAAATCTTGTGAAGGAATTTGGCATTTAAATGTGAATACAAGTTGAATAAAATGGGGGCAGACATGGCAGGGTAGGTTTGTTTATAAGGGGCATGCACCCATTTAAAACAGAGAAAAAAAGTTTTAAGCTATTGGTTTTGACAATGTAAAATATATTTTTACAGAGTGACAAATACTGTATATGCTAACCAGCCAAAACTGTATTTTTGGAAAATACAGTGGGTTATCCCTGCTGTTTCTGCAGGCAGGATCACACACACACACACACATGCACACAAAGCAGAGACGGTGCTCTTATCTATAATTCTCACGGCTGCATGAGCCAGCAAATTCACAGATGACAACACATTCTGCCCTTGTGGTCTGACTCAGCTATGTGGTGACTCATCCCCATTAGCTGCTATGTATTAAAAATATTTAAAAGAGCTGTCATGATGACTTGCAAACCATGAGGATTATGCTATCTTGAGTGGCAACCCCACCCCAGTATCAGCACAACCCACCCTTCATATTCCACACATACAGGATGATCCAGCCCATTTTCTTTGTAAAGTCAGCGTGATTAAGGAACTATAGTGGGATTGGTCATATCATGTGCAGAATATGCTGGGTGGGAGCTGTGTTGATAAAGGTGATGGGGGCATGCGGCCAGGGTTGGAGGTCAAATGTAGGGCCTTTAAAACCCAGACTTTGGAGGCCAACTAGAATAGTGCTTTGAATATCCAGGAGAACTGCAGGTCCTGTGGACCCCGGGATGGAAGTGAAGGCCCTGTGAACTGATAGTTGCAGAAGAACATTTTTTCATAAAAAAGAACTTCATGGTAAGATGGATGTTTTATTGATTTATATTAGGCGGACGTGTACAGCTGTGTGAAATCATTTTTCAAATAAATAGCTATTTTTTCTGACACGGCAGCCTGTGTTTAAAAGTGTGAAATATTTATACAGTCTTTAAATCTAAAGAATAGTATTTTTTAGTGTTGAGGAGGTGCCTTGCGGCACTAAAATGTGCTTGTGACTTTGCATTTGTTGTGGAAAAGATAAAAAAAAAATATTTGTAAGAGTTTTGTAGCCAGCTAATTAATATGCAGTATAAACATAATATAGGCATGTTGTAAGGTCATGTAGAAATATCAGTTTCTGCTAGACAGCACACATTTTGTTGAAATGGTGTATCAGCTGTTTTTATATAAGGGGATGGAATTAATTAATAATTATAACCAAGTTTATCAAAAAAGTTTGTTCTAGAATCGGACATTGTGTATTCTTATTTAAAGGGTGTAATCTGTGACAATGTCAAACAAACTGTTTATTCTTTGGGGGCAGGTTGGATTAACTAGGCAGCCTGCATGTTCATGCAGATGCTTCAATGTACTTATAAAACACACTTGTAAAGAAATATAATATTGTCAAGCTAGGGTTAAGTTGTATAAGCTCTTGCATGGACTAGAACATGTTAGCCTTTCTTAAAACTGTTTCTGGAATGTGCCTAGCAAGATAGGGTAATTTTGTAATCCCAGTTTATATTTGTTTTAGGGCTCTTTGATATCATTCTTATCAGAGTTTTTAGATAGCTTGTTTACGAAGCTCCCGGCAGGCCATTACAGTGTGGAGCATACTCTTTGTGTAGTTAAAACCTTGGGGTAGGCCTTATCTCTACAGGTGAGGTTAATTACAAAGGTTCTGTGTTTTAGAGGGCAGAGCACAAAATAATGGCAGGTGTAAACCTCTGTAAATATTCTTTTTAAAACAATGTGACAAGCCGCAAGGCTCATGTTTTTTATTTTTTAACACCTGAGGCTTTACTGTAACCAACTGTGCACACTTTGCTCAGCACAAAATATATCAGGCATTGTGAAATGACAGACATCGCAGGTCTGCATAGGACTCTCTGTGAAGAAAATCCCACTTTTCTATGACACACCACCAACAACGCAAATGCTGGTATAAACACTGTTACAAATGAAGTCATAGTATTTATATAGGTATAATGAAGCTTGCTTAAAGCAGCCATGGTTTTATTATATAACATTTTTTTTATTTTAAAACAAATATTTGTTTTGCTGGAGAGTCTCTTAGACATGTAATCCTTATCAGCGTTTTTAAATAGCCTGCCTAGGAAGCTCTCAGCAGGCTGTTATAGCAAGATGGAGCCAGTCTATGTGAGGGCTCAAATCGAGGGTATGTGCAGGTGGACTGAGTCCACATACTTTTTCAGGGTTGACTCAGTCCCCCCAGCTAAAATGAGAAACATTGAATGTCCTCTTTAAATTTACGAATTAAAGCCAACCTCAGGGATTGAATGTCAGTCGTCAGCTTTACAGGCCAGACACTTTACCAATGCACTATATAAGCTGATGAAAAATAACAAACAACTAAAGGTGAAATTTCCCATTTCGGTACTGTAAGTTCCATGCAAAACATTTGTATTGGTACTTGGAGTTTAAAACATGCACACCTTGTTAATGTTTTCAAAAACACTATTCAAAGAAAATATCCTCTCTTGGTTTTGTGTGTGTGTTGATTTTATGAAAGGAAAATGACAATTGTCCAGTGCAATTTGGATGGTTATGCAAAGCCAATTAAATGAAATGTGCATATTTCACCTTGATATTCTAATTTCTGGTGTTTGTTGGTGAGTCCCCCTCTTTAATTTTTAGAGCTAGGTCCCTGTCTATGTGTAAATTAAAACAGCGGTATTTAAGTATTTAGAAAGTTCACAGCACGTTTGGTTGTAGGAAAGCAGATATTTACATATGCAATCAGTGCTTTGTGAGTTTTGGCCATGTATGAACACATTTTAGAAGAAAAAAAGTCACTGACAAAGCCAATTTTGTTTTCTTTCTTTTATTGATTTGGCTGAAATGATTCAACCTTTCAAGTTTAGTTTAGTTTAGTTTAGTTTAGTTTAGTTTAGTTTATTTATAGAGCATGCCGAGCCCGGAAACATTTGGGCGATTATGTTTACAGGTTACCACCAAATATACATCAGACTAAAATTACATACATATATACAAGCATGATGTGGTTATGCAACCAGAATGAAGTTTTGCTCATGTAGCCATGATTTGACCTTTTTCCTGAATAGGGAGTAAGAGGGTTCCTCTCTTAGTGATAGCGGAAGGGTGTTCCATTTCTTTGCTGTGAGGACTGGGGAGCTGGCCCGCCTCATCTTTGGTGCTTAAAACGAGAGATATTGACGCAATGTTTTTGGGCTGTCCTGGTAGGCCGTGTTTGTATTTGTATTTGTATTTGTATTTTTGTATTTTATTTATTTGTAAAGCACGCCAGGCCCACAGGTATCAGGGCGCATAATCTTGTAGAGCAGAGTTACAATTACATCCAATGATGACAGCACTGGGCTCAAACTATTTACATAGGCATATAGATATGAACCAAGTTGACAATATGACAGCATAAATTAAATACAAGGCGGAGTATATACAAAGACAATAATGCAACAATATCTCTAACTCAAAGTTAGGGATAGCTGGCCTAGTCATATAGGCAAAATCAAATGTTTTGTGCGAAGAGCCATGATTTGGTTTTATTCTTGAAAGATTGGAAGGAAGGCTCAGTTCTAATGGCATTCAGGAGGGAGTTCCAAAGCTTAGTGGCCAGGACAGGGAAGCTCACACCCCCAGCTTTTTGTTGTTTAAATCTAGGTAGGGATAGGCTGTGTATTTGGGCCGCTCTCAGGGGCAGGCAGAGGTGTGGAGGGTAAGGCGGTTGGATAGGTAGGAAGGGCCTTATTGGTCAAGCACTTGTGTGTCAGGGCAAGAGTTTTCAAGATAATTGTGTTGTATTGTGTTGGGTGATAGTATTGACCAGGTAATCGGGCACCTGGTTGGAAAGGCACTTTTGGGTGAGGGACAGTGTTTTGAGTGTGATTCTTTGATTAATGGGCCACAAACTGAATCTGAGTCTCAAAAATACATTTCTCAGATTAGTAGAGGGACATCGGGTCAGATAAGTCTCTGCAAGTCGATATTTTTGGTGAGTGATGGGATTGTTTTTGAAGTCTGTATATTTTAAGCATGCTTGCTGCGTTTGGATCTAATCAAATTGGTATAATTTCTTTCTCGCTCGTATCGGGTTTTGAATTAGAAGTGTGGTGGTTTCATCTGCAGCTGTTAGTATATTTGTAATTGTACTCAGACAGGTTGTTATCAGTTGTCATTATGTATCTAGTGAGGATGGAAATAAGCATGTCTGATTTGGAGGCCATTAAGTATTTCCTGTATAAAGTGTATAGTTTCCATATATATATATATATATATATATATATGATGTGAAGAGGCAGAAACCCAAGTTGGTTGTAGGGATATATTCAGGAATGACATATTTGTGGAAATAACAGTACATGTGTGCAGAGTGAAAAAGAACAAAAGTGGGGGTTTCATTGGTTAGCATATAAATACAGTTAGTTTGAAATGGGTGCTAAGGGCAGCTTTTTAGCAACAAGCCAGTAAGCATTAATTTTTGGAAAAACATTTAGCCAAACCAGCAAAAAAGGTTTAGTTTCAGAAGCATTTAGCACAGGGTGCTGTCATTTTAAAATGCAGAAAAGGTGCATATTTACAGATGGGGTGATTTTCTTTGTGTGGAACTGCATTGGAAATACATAATTAACTAATCATATACTAATTTGTTCCACTACCATATTAACTGTTCCTCTAACATATAATGCAGTTCATTAAACACAGTGAGATTCATTCCATTTTAGTGTTTTTCCATGGAGAGGAGAAACATGTGCTAAAGGAAAGGAAATGGAAACCATTGCCTTGCTGGACTGAAGTCTCTATTGTCCTAACAGGTGAGACGATATTGCAGGACATTCTTGTAATTGATTGGTAAATGAAGGGGTTGAAGAGATGATGTGAAGAGAGGGCTGCCCTAAGAGTGACAGACAGCCATAGTTTTTTTTTTTAATAAGCTGAGCTGAGGAAAGTGGGCAGAGCTGTTTGGGAGCTGAATGTGAACAGTTCTGCCAGAGATTCGAGTGATGGTGGTGTCTCCTTGGATGGAGGCTCGGTGAATGCAACTTTGAAAACAGCTGGCAGCTCATAAAAAAGAAAGGGATGGGTTGCTGGCATTGAAATCAGAAGAGTTCCGAACTCTGTGCCTGTGAACAGTGAGGTTGCGCTGATAAACTGGCACCAAGAAATTCAGACTTCACAAATCTGGGTGAGTTTGTTTCAAGTGAGGGGTGCAGAGAAATATGAGCGACAAATTATGTATTTTTGCCAGACAGTGTAGCAAGTCAGGGTTAAAAATCTGGGTGAGTTTGTTTCAAGTGAGGGGTGCAGAGAAAAATGAACGACAAATTATGTATTTTTGCCAGACAGTGTAGCAAGTCAGGGTTAAAAATAAAACGTGTCAGATTTCACTCTGCATAGTTGCAATTGCGAAGTTTTAGTTTCTGTTGTTTTTTTTTCTCCATTATCTTTTGTAGGCTCGATGCTGTGACCAATGTGGTAAGAGCACATGATTGTAATATCACCTAATGTAACCTTGTTATTATGATTGTGTAATACATTGTGTACTGAAAATATATTGGGTTTTTTCCCTTGTGCTTCATTTCATGCGTCTGTTGGTCATTTTATAAGGGAAAGGGAAATCATAAGGGTTTGATGTTTATAACAGAGCGCTAAAACATGTGTCATTTTACCACCAAAGCTAAAGTAGTAAACCAGGAAGAGCATCTATATCTCTCTGCAAGGTAGGAAGGTGTGTGTATGTGTTTTGAATGCACTTTTCTCTGCATGCTGTGAAGAGAATGCAGTGCCTCAGAGCACATAGGTTACTGAATGTACTTAAGTCAGTAACACGGGTTACATACAATAAGTGGCATTCTGTATAAACTCACTGGGTTCCCTAAAGGTGCTAAATCCACAGAGTACCTGCAGACAGCCAAAAGTGGGTCACAATTACAATGAGGAAAAGTTTGTTCTATGATGGGGCGATAGTTTAAAAGACATGCTCACTACTATACCGCAAAATAAGGTAATTCTAGAAATACCACTAAAAATAAAATACTACTACAATTACCACCAATATAAGCTAACACTATATTATCACCAAAATAGGGTAATACTGAACTATCTCTAATAATAAGGCCAGTATAACGCCAAATTATTATGGTAAGAAAATACTGCCAAATCCAGAATTTGCCCAAAAGGTAAACATGGAGGAATTGACAGAATATGTCTCCAGAATTTAGCTTTGATTTTGGTCCAGAAGGGTTCAAGGATGATAGCTTTGGATTCAGCACCATACATTCCTTGAGCTGTTACCTTGAGGTTGTTAAAGTTCAGAACTGGTTGAGCATGAAAATGTGCCATATTTTGTTTGTTGATTTGCAAATGGCGTTTTGGATTTTGGTTTCAATTTCAGCAAGCTATGGGAGATCTTGAGCATGGTCGTTCACATTAGTCCCCATATAGCGGTATTCATGTACCGATACAAGTGCAATGTTGTGCAGTGACCAAGTATAGGATTGCCTAAACCTCTATAAACCATGTTATTAAGGCATCTCGATACTGGTGTTTCATGGTCAAAAGAACGGATGTTCGCCCAGGCGTTTGGATGCTTTTTAAACATTGCATTATGGAGCCCATCAGGACCTGGTGATCTCGAGCAACTTGTATATAGTATGTCATCTTTAGTTATTTCAAGGTGGTAGTTTTTAACAAAAGGTCTAATATGAACTGGTGTTGTTGGATTGGGCAAAGCATAAACTGCTGTAAAATGGTCTATCCATTGCTGTTCTGGAACTCCATGTATTAAATTTGAGATTTGTATGATGTTGTGTGCCCGGTTGAATAGGTCCAGATCTGTGCTGACTTTTTTGAGGCAATTGCATGCAACATTTGATCTCCATCTTGTTGATACATTAGGGCTCTACGAGCGTGTGTCCAGTTTGTGTACTTTGTTTTAATCTGTTTTAGTACTAGAGTCCTTTTGTTTGGTGTAAGAGAGATTGCAAATCTTTTTTCACAACTCAATATTTTTTTTTTTTATCTGCACTTCCGAGTCATAAATGTGCTTCTGTTTGTGAATCCTTTTGCCTAAAGTTGTCTGTTGGTGGGTAAACAGTGACAGCCCTGCAACATAGTGCTCGCTTGAGTTATTCAGGTTTTCATATGCAGATTTTTGATTATTTATACTATATTCATTTAGATGTTTTAAGGACTGTTCTGACCACCAAAAGTGGTTTTTACCACTCATTATTTTTAGTTGACCACTATATTTATTGTCTGGAGTCTGTAACAATCCATGACCAGGTCAGCAATAGCATTTCGTGATCACTAAAGTCCTGTGATTTTACTTCAAGGTTTGTGGCTAGTGCAAAGAGATCTTTGTCTAGAAATATATTGTCAGTAATTGCTTCTTGCAGGCCCCTTTTCCACATATTTTGTGGAGGAATATCGCCTGGAAGCGCCCCATTAGACATAATCAGCTTTCTTTCATCCATTAGTGTGACCCGTCGCCTTCGCAGAGCCACCTCCTCCTTGGTGCATTTGGAGAAGCAGTGGAGATTTAAATCTCCAACTAGGATTGTATGGGCTATGGATGGATTCTGAATGATGAGGTTTAAAACTCCTTCAAGATCTTGGAAGAATATATTGGCGTTAATTACTACATGATTCCAGTAAATATTAACTATTGCAATATCTCTGATATCTGACTTTATCTTTGCTAATTAAATGTATTAATTGGGGGTTGCCCATGTCTGGACTGTAAACCCTGAGACTATTTTGGAAAAATAGGTCTTCCTTTGGCAGGTTATTTGGCCGGATGGAGGATAACATTGTGATTGTCCCAAGTAGTTTCTTGGGTGTACCATGTTTCTTGTAAAGCCACTGTATCATAATCATTTAGTTGGTTGTTTCCGGCATCCATGAGGTGCATAAACCCCAGAGTATTCCAACTGGTTAGACACACAGTATGGGTCATTAGAGATTTGCATAGTTATGTTTGAGAACACGCCCAGTTAATATGTTGAGTCTGATGGTCAAGATCTGGATTTGTATATTGAGCAATCTGTTTAAGTTGATAAGAACATGTAACTTTAAGGGATTATAGTTGATTTGCAGACGTTGATGGTTTGTCAAATTGTCTGAAGTGGCGAGAGTGTGCTACAAAAGGATCCTGGGTGACTATGAAACCTAGGGCATATAGATCCATTTTGGCTTTCCAAATTGCGTTTAGAACTACACCTGATGGAATCCACAATTTTGCCTGCAAGATATCGCTTTGATCAAGGAACTCCGCCTGTTTTATTTCAGCAGAAGTTACGTCCTCCAAACTTGGAATGTCTTTAAAGATTTTGAGGATACTAGATCTGATGAGATCATGGACCTCATAGGGAGCAGATTGACATTTTATTATTAGCTGATGATTATAGGATTGTTGAGGTTTATGCTGATTTATTTGTTGTGGAGTCTCTTTGTTTTTAATAAACGCTTGAGTTGTGCATGCAGCTGAAGTTGATCTCACTTGTAAGGGCGCTTGTTTATGTGAAGATGGATTTATATAGTTGGAAGTTTATATTGATGTCAATTGTTTGATATTTTGATGTTGATGAAAATAAAAGATTCAAAGATTTTTGTATCTCATCTCTTCTTAGTTCTACAGTCAGGAATGTATTATCTACAGCTTCAAGCAAATTGTAATGAGGTGGATTAGTACCGGCATTCTGCGAGGAGGGACAGGGGTTTCTGGAAACAAGAACCGTGTTTTGCTGGTCTGTAACAACTGAAGCCAAGTCATCTAGCGGCTCATATACTAAGTATGAGGGATTATCAGAGTGGTGTCTGATTGCACCGCTTCTTGAAGGTTACTTTTGCATGGTCGAATCATTCGCTTAAAGGAAGGTAAAGCGCTAGGTATCAATTTAGCTGTATTAGCAGTGATATTATTTTGAAGTCTATGAGTAGCAACTACCTGAGTGGGCAGATCTTTTGGCTCAAGCTCGTTCCTTAGCTTGTTCAGTGTGATTCTATATGATGAGTCTCTAATTACGGGTTCATTGCGTTGTAGAAGCTAAGTTATAAGAAGTGTTTGATGATTAATGTTTGGCGTTTAGTGTTTCAAATAGTTTGTTAAATGAATTAGGGGCCATATTCATGGCTGGTTGGGTGATATCTATTAAAGCAGAATGCTCTTCTTGTATTGGATGTATTAATTGAGGGAGTAAGACGCTAGTCGTTTTGCGTGGCGTCGAATGAGTACAAGAAATTGAAAGAACTGACGAGTTATGTGACCTCCTTTGTGATGCTTTTGGCAGTAGTTATCCATTAGTGGGTGCCTGATGTTGACGCATATGTTTGCAATGCATAAAAAATGGTTACATTTCCTTTTGTACATCCTTCTGTACATCTAATTTGGTGTTTCCAGATAACACCTCAGCATTGGACATATAGTACCCAGATGCTCTTTAGGTAAATCCAACAATAATTACTTTACACATCTAACGGAGTGTTTCACCTTAAATTGATCACTTTTCAGCAGATGTTCATTTTTTATTTCCTGCAAATAAGCATTCATACGTATGAAAACATCTACAGTCCCTACACCACTCCTTAGTTGTGTCAGCGGTTGTGTCAGATGCATGATTTCTACAATGCATTTAGGACTCAGCATGTGGCATATTGTACATAGCAAATTATCCGTGTAAGCTTTTTTCAAACATTTGTGAGCCTTCTCTCAGGGGTCATCAATTTTGTGCCCCAGCTCCATCTGTGAAAGTGCTGTTTTAAACATTTTTTCACAACAAGATATGTAAAACCTTTGATGGACAGAATATCGATCCATGTTCCATTAGTGAAACACATGTCTTACACAGAATCTTTTCAGAATCCCCCGAGTTTTCAATTTGGCTTGAACAGCAAACACAATAAATGTTGGTTAAATTAAAAATAACAAATATGCATAGTTTTAACATAGCTACTTCTTATGCCCGACAAAATACACATGCTTGCTTTAAACATACTAGCAGGACATATGATACCCTGGGCGCTAGGCTCCCTGTTTTTTTCTGTAGAGACAATAGGGTATAATCTGTCTCTGGTGGCATCGCTGAGTCAGCCTGCATAACCATAAATTAATATCCACTGTTTTCAGAACCCGCAACGGCCATGGCGGGTTGCTTCGGACTCACATCATCGCCATTCCAGATCACCATTCCTAAATTAGCAGCTGTTGGGAGCACATGCCACTTACAGGCCGATTCATGGAATTAAAGTGCGCCGAAAATGGCAGCACAAGCGTGCAAATCGCAGCGCAAGTGCGAAAATCGCAGCGCAAGCAGGTCAAAGCCGCGCACATTGATTCATGGAAGTCAGTGCGCATGTAAATCCTGGGATGTGCGCTAAAATCGTGGGTGGCGCACGCGGGCGCACTCGTCATTAAACGGCGTGCGCTACGCACACAGCGAAAGCGCACATAGCGCAGCGAACACAACAAAAGTGGGCGGAACATGGGGCGTAACACGCGGAATGGGTAACAATGCGTGAAAATTGGTTGTTACAGGGGAAGTACAGGAGGTAAATGCTTGCAACGCCCACACACGTGTGAAAGTTCCCGCGCACCCCAGAAATACACGTACCCCACTTGCACAGGGCCAATCACATGTGAGAATTCCTGCGCACCCCCGAAATACACTTACCCCACTCGCACAGGGCCAATTGCATCTGAAAGTTCCCGCGCACCCCCAAAATACACATACCCCGCTCGCAAAAGGCCAATCGTGTGTGAAAGTTCCCACGCACCCCCGAAATACACGTACCCCGCTTGCACAAGGCCAATCGCGTGTGAAAGGTCCCGCAGGGAACATGTATTCAGAGGGGTGCGCTGGGATTTTTACAAATGTTTTCGTGTTTGGGGGGGCTGTATGCTGGTCCACTGGCCTGTGTGCCATATACGGGATTTGTGCGCTGTTCGTGGCGCACGGGGAGGGGTTGGCGGCATAACTGGTGCTGCTGCAGGGTCGCTGCGCTACTCTGTGCCACGGCTGGTTATGGATGTTGAAATCCATGAATACGCTGTGCGCGGAAATGGATTTTGGTGCACGCGTCTGGCACAGACTGCTGCACGCACACACTGTGCGCCAGCCGCGTGCACCACTTGTGCACTGAATTCTACGAATTACCCCCTATATGTGTTGAATAAAATCTACAACAGACTCCTCCATAGCAGTACCAGTAAGAGCTTGCTTGCTGTCAACAGAAAGAGTAGTCATGTTCTCGCAGAGCTCTCCGGTCTCATCATCCTTCAACAAGTCCTGAACAATCTCCAGATCATCATTCTCAATAAATCAATATGGGCTGTAACTATCCTGGCAACCCCTGGGGCTTCCTGGAGGTGTTTTCCTCATCATAACTGTCATATTCCTTGTTATCCAAATAACTCCTGAAAAGCTCAAAAAGCACTGTTTTTTTCTGTGTATCACAAAATGCCATATATCCGGCTTGTAAAGTACCACCCCTGATGCCGTCACAACCTTAAGCCTGCCCTTTCAATCAAATTGTATATCAAAATTATATAAAGTTTATATAAAATGTATTAAAGGTCTTATCAAAGTGCCCACCACCTGCATGCCTACAGCTTTATCTAAAAATAATATAAAATATATATATAGCGTTTATATGAAATAATTACATTTCTTATCAAATTTCCACCAGCTTCATATACAAATAATATACAATATATATAACATGTATATCGTTTATATAAAATAATTAAAGTTCTTAACAAATGTATTCCAACTTTATATAAAAAGCTGTTATAAAACGATGCCGTCACCCAATCTGCCTAGCTTTATATTCCATCTCTATTAAATCTATATAAAATAATGATGTCAGCAATATATTTACAAAACCCAACCCACTACTGCTACATCATCGCGTCACCTCCACCAAACATTCGCAGTCTTTCTCCTCACAACTCACTTCGCTCTGGACAACAGCGTACGCCCGTTCCCCCAGCCACATTTCATATGAACTTTTTATCAAATAATTAGAATATAAAGTTTATATTCACTTTATATCAAATCATCTCAACATCGTATTCCAGTACACAAACACTTCAAGTTTGAATTCATTTGATATAAAATAGATATCATCTTTGATATTAATTTTATATTAAATGTATATCAAACCCATATCAAAACCATATCAAAAGGACGGGGTTAATACCGGAAGCATGGGGAGTCGCCACCCGTCAAAATGTCATTGCTTTATAAAGGCAGCCCCATGTACTACTCACAAGCAATGGGCCCATCATTATTTGCCCGTGTGGGATCCAGGGTTTCCTTTTCTAGGAGTGGAGTACTCCATTCAGTGTTTAAACAATCAGGAACAATAAAAGCATCAAAAGATGATTTTTGGGATGACATGAATGTATGCATCAGGACACTTGTGTCTAATGGAGGGCAGGAAATGCATCACCCCTGCATAAAGTGGGTTTATTTGAGCTTAAAACCTCTTTGTTATGATCTTCAGTGAGATAATGAAAAGAAAAAGTAGGTACCATGGAATCATTAATGGGGCATACTTTGTTTGATTGAGAGGGTGGTTGCTTGGTACAAATTGCACACGATTTTTTGTAATATTAGTACAATGCAGATGAGGTTTTTCCATCATACCATCAAGCACTGTTTGGCACCAAGTGGTGTCCTTCATGATATCGGTATATGTTACTGGCTTATTTCAATCATGTTCTTTGAGAATTGTAAACAGCTCATTGGTATCCGATATAGCAGAGCTGATATCACATTCATAGTATCGTTTTTTTAGATTTGATGATGTTTTTTTTTTATAGTTGTCCGTTTCAGTATTATAAGTAGCTTTATTCTCAATATTGGGGTTCTTTCCTCCAAAGTTTTTCTGCAGATCTCTTGCCTTAATGTAATCTAACAAGATCGTCAGAGAAACACAGATTATTTTACTGTCACTTGTTTAAGGTTGTTCTTTTCGATAGGTGCTAAAATGTCAATAGTTGTGTTAACGGAAGCATTCTATAGGTTAACCAGACTAAATATATCACTAAACTAAAACCTAGTAATTGATGCTACAATGATTAAATAGTAGAATTGCAATAGGAGCTCATTATATTTTTAATATTACAACTAAAAAATACTTTTTGGAGGAAGGCATCTGGAAGGTGTAAATATATCAAATATGATACAAAGGAGGTTGTACCAACACAACGAACGGAGACAGGCGTGGAAGTGAGTACATTCTGATTAAGACCCCAGTCAAGAGTGTTGCCTTCCTTGTGAGTAGACATGTGCATTTTTTAGAGAAGCCTAGCAAGTAGAGCATATGAAGCAACAAGACATCATGTGAATCTCAGAGGGCATGTGCCCAATAGTTACAATCTCCAAGAATGATGGTAGGCGTGGAGAAAACTATTGAGCAAACACTGAAACTGATTCGCAAAGGATTGCATAAGTTGTGGAGGTCGATAAACCAAAATCAGATTTTAGGTAGTGTTATGATTTATCTTGCAGTGTGCAGACATTCACAGCCATCAATTAGGTGACAATCAACTTTGTGATTATCCAGAGGGTCTTTACAAATTACAGCAACACCCCCTGCCCCTTATTTGTAGTAGGATCGACATGGATGATGTTAGAGCCAGCTGGAGTGGCCAGGGTTGCAGCATGAGAAGTAGCAGATTTTACAAAAAAGAATGAGCAGACACACCCTAGTGTGATCACAGAAAATGTATAATCTAGTAAATTAACTGTGAATCATGTATAAGGAGCACTGTAGCAGCCCAATTGGCACTGAAGGGCACACATACACCAGCACAGAAACATTGAAGCTACATGTGCACAGTATAAGTGTCAGAATCACAGTATAATGAATCTCAATCAGAACATTTAAAATAATGTAAGGTGACTAAACAGTCCTAAAACTGTACATACCAATCATGAAAACCCTGATTAAACATAGGAGAACAGAAAACGTTGTCAATGCATTTCGGAAAGAACCCTATGCTTCTTCAGGACATCTATGTGACAAATGTAATATACATACAACGAAAGAAAACCAAACAAAAAAACACAATGTTAGAACAAACAAATCAAAATCAAAATCAAAATACCCAAAAAAGAATAGGTCATATAAGAACACCTGTGAACTCACATAGACTGTTGAAAATCAAAACAATACATAATAAATGAAGAGAATTAAACCAAAAATGCATAATGTTAGAACCAGCACATACAAATCATTAAACAAATGAACCATATATGCAGATAATATTAGAACATTAACGCAGTCCCCCATTGAATATGTTCAGAACCAAAAAATAATGAATTGAGGAAGAGTACGTGTCTCTCTACTTAGATACCCATTCATTTGGATAGATGCATGTGCTTACTGAAATACTAGCATAGAGAAAATAACCATGTAATGAAACAACAGCCAGAAAAGTAAGCAAACAGACAATATAAAAGTAACCAAACATGAAACAAGATGCAGAATGAAACTACTGACCCAAAGCCTGTAGTCTTAGGATGCCAGTGAAAAGGAACTGGAAGCAAGAACATATACAAAAAATGTAAGAACAAATTCCACTGACATGCCTCAAAGAGAAAACTGTGGTGAGCTGAAGCCGTAGCACTTAATGGAGGAACTGAGACCATACCAATATGTTTGTGTATGGCAGCTGATAGAAAAAAAACATTACAAATGGAGGTTTAAAGAAGTGTATCTGGCAACGTGATGACATCATTGTGCAATAGCCTGACGGACGTTCAAGAGGATGTGACACCCCAGTAAAGCAGCACAATGCTGGAAAAAGATAAACACAGCTGTTTCCCCTTTGCAGCATTTCTGTTTAGTCTCCCTACATTATTTCCTATTTTCTGATTGAGATTGATTACAGTGTGATTTTGACACTAATACTGTGAGAATGATGCATTGAGTCCTGTGGGCCACAATCTTTCTGTGTTGAAGCAGCAGAATGTAGCCAGGTTTCAGTGATAGCCATAACAGATATACTATTTGAAGCTATGTAATTGGCAACCTTAGTAGAATGTTGCACACGTGACCGGGTGTTAAACAATGCAGCTCAAATAGAAGGAGATACACGGGCTGATCCATGGAATTTGTTAAACAGGGATTTGCACGCAGAATGGTGCACAAATCCCTGTTTTTCGGCGCACAAATTCCATGAATCAGCCCCACAGAGTCAGCGAGGTGAGATTATCTCTGGTTTAAACGACGAAGGACAGATAGCTGAATGATGTCTGATGCAGCTGATAGTAAAACATTTTCAGTAGTACGAGCTGAAGAATTCAATTAAACAGTAGAGACCAAATTAGAGTCACTGATGGTCCCTGAAGTGAAGGTGACACTTGAGGAATTGTGAGTCATGAGTAGTGAAGCAACTGAGGAAGAAATAGTGTCAGCAGCAGATACAGATATTGAAGTGTTCAGCATATTAGATTGAACAGCCACCACAAAAGGCAAAAAGATCAGGTGTTGCCTTACAAGTAGTTATGCTATTGTTAATATTTGGCATCAAATTTAAGGATAAATAATGATTGACAATGCTGGAGGTGGCTCTAGGAAGAAGGCGAGGACTGTATAAGAGGAAATATTAGTGTCAAGTTTCTATATCATCTTGTCAATGAGGGCAATAGGATTGGCCTTTATGGGGGAAGGCCTGATAAGGCATTTATATACCAAATCAAAAAGAAGAAGCCTGCACCAGACACCTGTATACAACCGTGCAAAAATCAAAAGAAACCCTCCTGCACACGCAGCGTCCCAAAGTATAATGATTATGGGGGAAATAATTCACACACAAAATAATATAGTCTATTGCAAAAGACCAAAGCGCAATGCCAAAAGCAATCACAAGTAAGAACAAATATACAGTAAAAAGAGGTGCAATGAATGTACGCTGAATCAGCGGTATGGAGCACAGAGACTTATTTGACAACCGATGAGTCAGCCTAACAGATTGCTAACTATAAGTATCAAATTAAATGCTAACATACGTCTCATAAGGCATACCAGCTCAAAGCAGGAGAATTGTGTGCATAACATCATGTTGACCATTGAAATGCCCGAACAGGCCCAAACAGGCGTCATGCAGCGCTTCACACCTGAACAAGCCTTTAATGCTTGCCTTGAACCGGAGAACGGAAAGATGTCCAAGCCCAGATAAGTAGAACAAAAAAAGACTGGTAATTGTTGTTCAAGAGAATCATTTACAATAAAGTGCAACATGGCAATAAGGCAATACTAAGTATACATTCTCACTAAAACTTATCAAAGAAAACAATTAATTCAATTTAAACCAGTGAATTGTTTTCAAGGCAAGGCAATCTAACATGCCAGGCTGTGTGTCATTTGTGTGTCAGATGTTGTCCCCACCAGACCGAAGGATCAGAATATCAGAAGTCTTTCAAAAGAATACTAAGCATATATTGAATGTATTATTTTTAAAATCAAAAATGAAATTGAAGGGAAAACAGTTTTCCAAATGTACAAAATGTACATATAAGGAGCACAACTTTGGTTCCTATGTATACAACTCGGAGCAGGTATCAAAGCATTAAAAGGCTTCTTAGACAACAGGGGAAAAAGGCAGCCCCCACCTTCTTAAAATCATTTATGAATAATGATGTTGTGTTTCTATGTTTGGTACCATGTTAGTTCCATTCCACTTCTTAGCACTGTAATACCATGGTATTCATACACATTTTGCTAGTGACTAATGAAAGACTGTGAAATTACTAGTCTGACCTTTTGGTGGATCGAAATGTGTACAGCTTGCCACAGATTGTTTAGTGAGTGAGAGATTCCTTGAAACTTTGTTGGATTTCATTATAGTTGCGGGCAATCATAATTGTAAATATATTGAAAGATAGCACTCCGAACAGTAAACATCTAATTCAGCCAGTGAGGAATCAAAAAGATTTTTAGGGGTCATGAGTGGGGAGAGTTAATGGAAGGTTGGAATTTATACAGATTGAATGGGCACATCAAAGGGAACGTTCTTCCAAATCGTACTTGGATTAAAGGTAGGAGTGCATCTATTATAGGCTACTTCTTTGTATCACTCCATAGAGCCACATCTTTGTCTTTGATGGTTGCCCTTTTGTGCTATAGTGATTACTCCAAGCTTATCTTGACACTATGTTTAGCTCGCATTCCCTACCCATAACATCAGCCTTGGTGGACCTAGAAATACATGCACAAGGAACTAGGTAGAAGGGCCACTGCTTTAAGGGTATAATTTAACTAATGTGTACCTGTGGGAATATATATATTGGGAGATCTCATCATATTGACAATTATAATGCAAGTGTGAGTGAGTTACTGGCAGTACACAGATGTAGGGCCTTAAGGTCCCAGTGCAGCTTTGTTAATAAGATAAGATCACTCCATTGATAGAATTATTATGGTAGCAAAAAGAGCCTTAAGGAGAAATAAAAGGATGTTACCGGAGGATAGATCCTTATCGCCCTCAGAGAGGAAAGCAAACATGCGCTTAGCTCTACAAAGGTTCAAGAATTGGATTGGACATCATAAAGCGTCTACCAATATTGAAGCTCTAGAATGCTTAGAGCAATGAATGCAAATAATTAGAGTTTTTTAGGGAAATTTTATAAAAATTCTGTTCAAACCAACCCCGGGTCTGAAGTATCTTGGCTGGCCTTTTTTTACCCGAAATTTGTTTTGCTCACAAACCAAATTTGTATTAGCTGTGGGGGATTTGCCTAGATGGGAGAGAGTAATGACTGTGGAGAATATTACTTTTAGTTCACGTAAAAATTCTAGGGCCTCCAGAATAGATGGCTTTTCAAATTTCATGCTAAAAGGGGATCCTCAGTGGTTAGATATTGCGCTGTTTTCTCTGTTTGAGCAGATAAAGGTTGACAGCGGATTTATCAGAAACATGTCACATAGGCCATTTTGTACCTATTTATTGAAAAAAGGAAAATCGGACTTGTCCTCGAATTACCACCCTATAGTGTTGCTTGATTCTGCAAGCAAAGTATTTCCTTTATTAGTCTTATAGCACCTGTAAAAGTGGGTGGCAACCTTAAAGAATTTATCAATGTTTAAGACTGGCTTTAAGAAAGGGATGAGGATCAGTCTAAATGGCTAAAACATTTAGGAGACCATGCCATACTTACTCCATAGTGCATCACCTCTATATGTTGTGTTTCTAAATATACATGTACCGTTTGATTGCATAGATCACAACCTGTTGTGAAATAAGCAGTGGCGATCGGAAAATCCATCTGGCCTCTTAAAGATCGTAACATTACTCCATATAAATTCATGTATCCAGGTTAGGATGAACATGGAGGGAAACTTCTCAAATGAGATCAGTGTTGATATGGGCCTCAGGCAGAAGTGTGTCTCCATACTTGATCCTGTTGCATGCGCTTTTGCTATCATATCTGAGAGCTGTCGCTGCAACTGCTGCATTCGTGAAGCAGAGTGAGGGAACGGTTCTAGGCCATATTTTACCTGGCATGACACCTCATTCTGTAGATGCTCTATGAAGTAGAACAGAAAAAAAACACCTTACTTCCGCACGATCAACAAAATATGAACTGATTTTATTTGTACCGCATATCCAAATAAAAAGGTATTGAGTATAAAATGTGGCTGTACTGATTTCTCTTCCGCAAGATATCACTTGCGGTAACGAAATGCCACATGAGCAGCTTTTATACCACAGAAAAATAAATTAAAGGCAGGATTGATTTAAATGATGCACCTTTGAACGATCTACATGGGGAGCTGTTTTTCATGGCTCCTGTTTTAAAAAATTTCAGATGGTACCTCCATTATTGCTTATGCCATCACTGTACTAAGCAAGATTGTGGAAACGAGGAGAACTTTTGCATAACTTCGCGCAGGCCGCAGAGATTATTGCGCCAATTTAAGCTTGTGAACTTTTAGAAAGTTTTACAGTGAATATTTTTACAGATAACTGGTATACCTTTTGGGGTGGTTCATAACTTGGGGTTGACAAAGGGTAGAATGAAAAAATAAAAATAAAAATCCAACATGGCACCCCGATAGTTCAGCTATCATCAGCACTTGCGCTTCCTACTCAATTAGTAATCATGAAGTGCATAGCACATTACAAGGTAGTAGAAGATGTAGGGAGAGGAAACGCTTTTTTCTGACAGGATAGCTGAACAGACTTCTAATGATTTATATTTAGAAACGTATGGCAGGAAAGAAACCACAAATATATGTATAGTAGATGAAGGGATTGTTTGGAAAGTAAGATTCAAGCTGATGCCACTTCAAGAGAATTTAGATACTGGGCTATTGGTTTTAGCGAGTTTGGGTGGGGACAGGTTTTGGATAGGCAGTGCAAACGGAAGTAGGACACTACCCGATACAAACATCACCTCCATGATAAAAATGGCTCATGGTCCCATTTACACATGTGTTAGAAATATCCATAAAATATTGGAACCTATCTGGGTAAATGCAAGACATCTCAGTAATTCTGGCACTGATATCCGGTGGTAAAGTGGAGAAATGTGCTTTAACTTCATAAAGAACAGATCCTAAATGGTGAAAATGGTTTCAAATAGTAGTCAAGCTGTTAACAGTAAAACATAAAAGTAGTGGAACACCGCTCTCGACCATTCACGCTCACTTCGACCACTGGTTCTAGGGAGCCTTGCACTTGGCGTTATTCATTCATTACCAGTTGTCTCAGGTTCATCATAAGGATCCAAACACTGGTTTAAAGGACAAAAGCAAAGCATGGTCAACAAAACACTGAAATGGCACACACCATTTTCCAAGAGAAGAAAGACCAAGAACACTATCCAACTTGCCTATAAATGTCAAAAAGGGACGAAGTATAAATAATGGAGTGAAGTGGTATGGTGGTTGATAAACTGCACGTACATTATTTTTAGAAACGCGCTGCACATGAAAATAACGAAAAGGCATATTGTTACCTGTAGAATAAACATCTAGGGAGAATGAACAACTGGTACAACAATAAGACACAGAACACATTTAGCACATTAAAAGACGGCTTCAGAGACAGTGGGGGTAATTCATAGAATTCAGCGCACAAGTGGCGCACGCGGCTGTCGCACAGTGGCGCGTGCAAATCCCTGCGCCAGCCGCGTGCGCCAAAACCCATTTCCGCGCACAGCGTATTCATGGATTCCAGCTACCAAAACCAGCCGTGGCGCACAGTGGCGCAGCGACCCTGCAGCAGCGCCAGTTACGCCCCCAAGAACACCTCTCGCGCAGGGAAAAGCCATCAAAATCCCCAATCCAACGCAAAGGGCTGTGCTAACCCTGTACCAGCACGGCAAGCGGGCTACGTGTATCACTGGGGTGCGCGGGAAGTACCTCACGTCATTTCAGCTGGGTACGTGCATTTCAGGGGTGCACGGGAAGTTTCACATGCGATTCCATCAAGGTACGTGTATTTCAGGGGTGCGCGGGAAGTTCCACACGCGATTTCAGCAGGGTACGTGTATTTCAGGGGTGCGCGGGAAGTTCCACACGCGATTTCAGCAGGGTATGTGTATTACAGGGGTGCGCTTGAAGTTCCACACGCGATTCCATCAGGGTACGTGTACATCAGGGGTGCGCGGGAACTTTCACATGTGAATTCAGCAGGGTACGTGTATATCAGGGGTGCGCGGGAAGTTCCACACGCGAATGTCCTGGCTACGTGTATTTCGGGGTGCGCGGGAAGTTCCACACGCGAATGTCCTGGCTACGTGTATTTCGGGGTGCGCGTGAAGTTCCACACGCGATATCAGCAGGGTACGTGTATTCCAGGGGTGCGCGGGAAGTTCCACATGCGAATGTCCTGGCTACGTGTATTTCGGGGTGCGCGGGAAGTTCCACACGCAAATGTCCTGGCTATGTGTATTTCGGGGTGCGCGGGAAGTTCCATACACAAATCTCCTGGCTACGTGTATTTCGGGGTGCGCGGGACGTTACACACGCAAATCTCCAGGCTACGTGTATCTTGGGGTGCGTGGGAAGTTTCACACACAAAGTCAGCAGGGTACATGTATATCAGGGGTCGCGGGAAGTTCCACACGCGAATGTCCTGGCTACGTGTATTTCGGGGTGCGCAGGAAGTTTCACACGCGATATCAGCAGGGTACGTGCATATCAGGGGTGCGCGGAAAGTATCACACGCGATTCCATCAGGGTACGTGTATTACAGGGGTGAGCGGGGAGCACCACACATGAATTGCACGTGTGGGTCCTCCCAGGTGTTCCCTCTACACCCTCCACGGCCCCTGCAGGTGGCTCACACCACAGGGACCTACCCTGCACATGTCCTGCAGGCACCCCATCCACCATGGCCTTGCCCCCCAGCCAACCCACATGTCAACTTGCACTACTGCCCAACGATGCATGTCCCCCTGCACCCTCAGCCACCAGGGGCACCCTCCGCCAGGCCCCCACCCATGTCTCCCACCACCCCCACCCCCAGCAGTGCAGGGGCACCCTCCACCAGGCCCCCACCCATGTCCAACTCATGTTCTCCACCACCCCCACCCCCCAGCAGTGCAGGGGCACCCTCCACCAGGCCCCCACCCATGTCTCCCACCACCCCCACCCCACAGCAGTGCAGGGGCACCCTCCACCAGGCCCCCACCCATGTCCAGCTCATGTCTCCCACCACCCCCACCCCGCAGCAGTGCAGGGGCACCCTCCACCAGGCCACCACCCATGTCTCCCACCACCCCCACCCCCCAGCAGTGCAGGGGCACCCTCCACCAGGCCCCCACCCATGTCTCCCACCAACCCCACCCCCAGCAGTGCAGGGGCAGCCTCCACCAGGCCCCCACCCATGTCCAACTCATGTTCCCCAGCCAACATGTCATCACAATCTAGATCCCTGGTCCCTATGGTCAGCCTCCAAATGCAAAACACCCACCTGAGTATTGCATCCACCCACTCATAATTGGCAATTACATGACAGAACACCAATTGCAAGTTCTGAAACAAACACATTTCCCTCACATACACCCAATGGGTGTCAGTGAATCTCAAAACCCATATCATGATATGCATGAAACCAATGAGATACTACACATTGAAGTTCAATAAAAAGTATTTATTAAAGGAAACATAAATAGAATCAAAAATAAAGAAACAGAAATGGGAATGTACAAAAATGAAAAGAAGCATGTCCGTGAAAAAAAGCAAAACCAAAAATCATAATCCATAGTAATGATGTCCAAAGTCACTGTCCACAAAAGAAAATCCAATGGGAAATAATAATTGAAAGCCATTGCTCCATGGTCAAATTGTGAAAGAAAAATACAATCCAACAGTGAACTATGTACATACGAACAAGCCAGGGTCCATTATCACAACAAAAGAAATGAAGCCTATCTAACTACACTAACTGATAAAATAAACTATATACAAAAATGTGGCCAATGTCCAAAAGGTCCAAAATAAATCCCAAAAAAAAGGAAACCTAACACTACCTACATAACTATGTACAAGGGCAGCTGGCTAGTTTGACGGCTCACTTTTGGATGTCCCGGGCCAGGGCATCATCGAACTCCTGCTCAATGTCCCGGAGGTGGTCCTCCTCCATGGCCCCGAGGGTCCGCAGGGCCGTCGACGTGTCCACCTCCAAACCCCTGCGGATTGCCTCGAGGCACTCGTCCCGCCTCAGGCCCCTCCGCATGGAGTTCTCCGCACTGACCATCGTGAGCCGTGCCTCTTCCGCCCGCTGCCGCTCCGCATCTATGGCGTGGCCCAACCGCTGCCACACGGAAGACACTCTCTGTCCTTGGTCCTCCTGCCCTCTGGCCGATGCCTGCCCCTCCGATGTTGAAGGCCCCGAGCCTTCATGGCTCCCACCACGTTGCTGCTGCTGCCCGTGCACTGCCTCCTGCTGCCTGCACATCCTCCGCCGGCTGGGGTGCAGTCGTTGATGTGGCCACCCCTGCTGGACGTCCGACTCCCGACTGTGGCAGGGATGCCTCCTCCACCAGCCTGGCCGCACCGTCAGAGGCAGCTCCACAGGGCACCCAGGTGACTGATGGGTGGGAAGATGGCACAGAGGACGACTGGTGGCACGTAGGGGGTTCAGTTGAGGAGGGGGTCGTAGCAAGCCCCAGCAAACGGAGGAATCCGGACTGGGTGACCTGTCCCAGCAGGCTGACATGGTCAACGAGCCATTCGAGATGACGTGCAGTCTCCTCAGGGGCACCAGCTTCACTGCCACCGAAGTTGGTGTCCTGGTGGAGCAAGTCCTGGGGCAGTATGATGCCCTCTTCGGAAGTAAGTGCGCCAACAAGGAAGGACGGACTCGGATCTGGACGGACATCGTGACTGCCATTAACGCGGAGGGGGTGGCAGTCCGCGACTACCAACATGTCAAGAAGCGCTGGGATGACTGCAGGTCCAGGACCCTCTTGAAGGCCCGGCGCCTCGTGGAGGGGGGCCGGGGCCGCATGAGTCCCATCCAGATGAGGGTCCTGGAACGCGTAGGCCCAGCGCTCCACGCCCAGTCCTTGAGAGGCAGACCCGTCTGGAGTTGAGCGGTAAGTGGCCAAACATTGCTGTGTGAGACAGGGCATGTTGCAGTGTGCTGGTTGTCTGATACTTGCCAGTATCTGTGACATAGGCCATGTATGCATGTGTGTGTGCAGGGACGTCATGCATGTGAGACCATTAATGTGTGAACCACACGGTTGGTGCATGTGTTCAAATGCAACATGGGTTGCCCTATGCGGAATGCCACATGAAAGCATCCCAGTCTCTGTTCATGGACATGGGTGGGGGTGAGGGATGGGTGCTGATGCCATGTACATGTATGCTGTCCATGTCTGTGTGTCTGACCTGTGTGACTTGTGAATGCCAGGGATGCATGACACATGTCTGTCGCAATGTTCAGGTTCACTGATGCAGCCTAGTCATCCTTGTATCCACTGTGTCTGTGGTGTACGAGGCCAGATGAATGAAACTAGGGTGAAGTGTGTGCATGTGATAGGCATGGCCCATGATGCATGTGAGTTCCAAAACAACATTGTATGTTCCAAGAATCCCTTGGACATGTATGCTAATGTCCATAGCATGCGCCATGCCTGTTACCGCATGTGTTTTACCTGCACTGAGCCATGTGTTGTGGAGGGACATGATGGAAGTGATCTTTGACAGTGCCACTCATCTGCTATTGCTTCCTGTCTAGGGGACCATTGTACAGTACCCTGGTGCTTGTGTTCTATGTCTCCCTCTACACAGCGCCACGTGAAGAAGAGGGCGGAGACGGCTCTGTGGAGCAAAGCGGCGGGGATGCCCCCACGGCTGCAGCGGAAGGCGTGGGTGAGCCCCCACAGGGGCTTGCAACGGCGGAAGACGGGGTGGAGCCATCCAGGTTGGTGGTTTCCACAGAGGAGGAGGAGGCCGCTACTGAGGCGCACATGGGGCCTGGTGGGGGCATCCCTGCTGGTGCAAGTGTTGCAGTCCAGGGGCAGGAGGCAGCACAGGTCGCCGTGGAGGGGCCTGTGCATGTCACTGTCCCTGACACTGTGACTGCACCACCATGCACCAGCAGGGATGCCCCATCCCAGGCCCGTCCGCAGGTAGGGGGGATGTCCATGTCATCTGACTCCCCTCCACCTGCGGACGAGGGGACCCCTGGCCGTATGGAGAAGGTCCTGATTGGTGTCGCGTTGCACACAGGTGCAATTCGTGATGAGGTGCGTGCTTCCCAGGTGGAGCATGCACGTCATCACGGAGAGCACCTTGCCGACGTGGCCCAGTTGGGATCGGCCATGGTCGGGGGTTTCCTACATGTGTCGGCCAATCTGGCGACCCTCTTCTCCTCTGTGGAGACTATGCACCAGTCGTTCTCCATGCCGTCTTCTGGCCCAGATGCCACCAGGGCCCCCTGTGGACCTGCCCCAACCAATGCAGCCGGCTCGGTGGGGATCCCATCCCTGCCACAGTCGGGAGTCGGAGGTCCAGCAGGGGTGGACACACCAGCAACTGGACCCCAGCAGATGGAGGATGTGACGGCATCATCGGGCAGGGCATGTGCACAACGGCGTCGGTGGATTCCATCAGCCTGGATGCCGTCGTGCTGGCACAGGCAGTTGCGTCGGAGGCAGCGACAGGCTCGACGTGGGAGGCATCATGGCTCGGGGCCCTCAACATCAGGGGTGCAGGCATCGGCCGGAGGCCAGGAGAACCCTGGAATGGGAGTGGCTTCCGTGTGGGAGCGGTTGGGCCAGCAGATAGGTGCGGAGCGGCAGCGGGCAGAGGAGGAACGGCTCACAATGGTCAGGGCGGAGAACTCCATGCGGAGGGCGCTGAGGCGGGCTGAGTGCCTCAAGGGTCTTCGCAGGGAGTTGGAGCTGGACACTGCTTTATCCCTGCGAGACCTCGGGGCCAGGGAACATGCCCGCCTCCAAGCCATTGAACATGAGTTCGATGATGCCCTGGCCCATGACAACATCCAGTGAGCCGTTGGACTAGCCCGCTGCCCATGTTAATAGTTATGTAGTTAGTGTTAGGTTTCCTTTGTTTTTTGATTTTTTTTTTACCTTTTGGACATTGCCCACATTTTTGTATATTGTTTATTTTATTAGTTAGTGTTGTTAGATAGGTTTCATTTCTTTGGTTGGGACAATGGACCCTGGCTTGTTCGTCTGTACATAGTTCACTGTTGGATTTTATTTCACTTTCACAATTTACCCCTGGAGCAATGGCTTTCAATTATTATTTCCCATTGGATTTTCTTTTGTGGACAGTGACTTTGGACACCATTACTTTGGATTATGATTTTTGCTTTTGCTTTTTTTCACGGACATGCTTCTTTTCATTTCTGTACATTCCCATTTCTGTTTCTTTATTTTTGAATCTATTTATGTTTCCTTTAATACATATTTTTTCGTCGAACTTCAATGTGTAGTATCATCTCATTGGTTTCATCTATATCATGATATGGGTTTTGAGATTCACTGACACCCATAGGGTGTATGTGAGGGACATGTGTTTTTTTCGAAACTTGCAATTAGTGTTCTGTCATGTAATTGCCATTTCAGAGTGGGTGGATGCAATACTCAGGTGGCTGTTTTGCATTTGGAGGCTGACCATAGGGACCAGGGATCTAGATTGTGATGACATGTTGGCTGGGGAACATGAGTTGGGGCCTGCTGGCAGGTGCCCCACAGTGCTGGGGGGTGGGGGTGGTGGGAGACATGGGGGGGCCTGGTGGAGGGTGCCCCTGCACTGCTGGGGGGTGGGGGTGGTGGGAGACATGGGTGGGGGCCTGGTGGAGGGTGCCCCTGCACTGCTGGGGGGTGGGGGTGGTGGGAGACATGGGTAGGGGCCTGCTGGCAGGTGCCCCACAGTGCTGGGGGATGTGGGTGGTGGGGAACATGAGTTGGACATGGGTGGGGGCCTGCTGGCAGGTGCCCCACAGTGCTGGGGGGTGGGGGTGGTGGGAGACATGGGGGGGGCCTGGTGGAGGGTGCCCCTGCACTGCTGGGGGGTGGGGGTGGTGGGAGACATGGGTGGGGGCCTGGTGGCGGGTGCCCCTGCACTGCTGGGGGGTGGGGGTGGTGGGAGACATGGGTAGGGCCTGCTGGCAGGTGCCCCACAGTGCTGGGGGATGTGGGTGGTGGGGAACATGAGTTGGACATGGGTGGGGGCCTGCTAGCAGGTGCCCCACAGTGCTGGGGGATGTGGGTGGTGGGGAACATGAGTTGGACATGGGTGGGGGCCTGCTGGCAGGTGCCCCAGAGTGCTGGGGGGTGGGGGTGGTGGGGAACATGAGTTGGACATGGGTGGGGGCCTGCTGGCAGGTGCCCCACAGTGCTGGGGGGTGGGGGTGGTGGGAGACATGAGTTGGACATGGGTGGGGGCCTGGTGGAGGGTGCCACTGCACTCCTGGGGGGTGGGGGTGGTGGGAGACATGGGTGGGGGCCTGCTGGCAGGTGCCCCACAGTGCTGGGGGGTGGGGGTGGTGGGAGACATGGGTGGGGGCCTGCTGGCAGGTGCCCCACAGTTCTGGGGGGTGGGGGTGGTGGGGAACATGAGTTGGACATGGGTGGGGGCCTGCTGGCAGGTGCCCCACAGTGCTGGGGGGTGGGGGTGGTGGGGAACATGAGTTGGACATGGGTGGGGGCCTGCTGGCAGGTGCCCCACAGTGCTGGGGGGTGGGGGTGGTGGGAGACATGAGTTGGACATGGGTGGGGGCCTGGTGGAGGGTTCTCCTGCACTGCTGGGGGGTGGGGGTGGTGGGAGACATGGGTGGGGTCCTGCTGGCAGGTGCCCCACATTGCTGGGGGTCAGGGTGGTGGGGAACATGAGTTGGACATGGGTGGGGGCCTGCTGGCAGGTGCCCCACAGTGCTGGGGGGTGGGGGTGGTGGGGACATGAGTTGGACATGGGTGGGGGCTTGCTGGAGGGTGCCCCTGCACTGCTGGGGGGTGGGGGTGGTGGGAGACATGGGTGGGGGCCTGGTGGAGGGTGCCCCACAGTGCTGGGGGGTGGGGGTGGTGGGAGACATGGGTGGGGGCCTGTTGGCAGGTGCCCCACAGTGCTGGGGGGTGGGGGTGGTGGGGGCATTAGTTAGACATGGGTGGGGGCCTGGTGGAGGGTGCCCCTGCACTGCTGGGGGGTGGGGGTTGTTGGAGACATGGGTGGGGGCCTGCTGGCAGGTGCCCCACAGTGCTAGGGGGTGAGGGGGGTGGGGAACATGAGTTGGACATGGGTGGGGGCCTGCTGGCAGGTGCCCCACAGTGCTAGGGGGTGAGGGGGGTGGGGAACATGAGTTGGACATGGGTGGGGGCCTGCTGGCAGGTGCCCCACAGTGCTGGGGGTTGGGGTGGTGGGAGACATGGGTGGAGGCCTGCTGGCAGGTGCCCCACAGTGCTGGGGGGTTGGGTTGGTGGGGAACATGAGTTGGACATGGGTGGGGGCCTGCTGGCAGGTGCCCCACAGTGCTTGGGGGTAGGGGTGGTGGAGAACATGAGTTGGACATGGGTGGGGCCTGCTGGCAGGTGCCCCACAGTGCTGGGGGTTGGGGGTGTTGGGAGACATGAGTTGGACATGGGTGGGGGCCTGGTGGAGGGTGCCCCTGCACTGCTGGGGGGTGGGGGTGGTGGGAGACATGGGTGGGGGCCTGCTGGCAGGTGCCCCACAGTGCTGGGGGGTGGGGGTGGTGGGGAACATGAGTTGGACATGGGTGGGGGCCTGCTGGCAGGTGCCCCACAGTGCTGGGGGGTGGGGGTGGTGGGGACATGAGTTGGACATGGGTGGGGGCCTGGTGGAGGGTGCCCCTGCACTGCTGGGGGTGGGGTGGTGGGAGACATGGGTGGGGGCCTGGTGGCGGGTGCCCCACAGTGCTGGGGGGTGGGGGTGGTGGGAGACATGGCTGGGGGCCTACTGGCAGGTGCCCCACAGTGCTGGGGGGTTGGGGTGGTGGGGACATGAGTTGGACATGGGTGGGGGCCTGGTGGAGGGTGCCCCTGCACTGCTGGGGGGTGGGGGTGGTGGGAGACATGGGTGGGGGCCTGGTGGAGGGTGCCCCACAGTGCTGGGGCGTGGGGGTGGTGGGAGACATGGGTGGGGGCCTGGTGGAGGGTGCCCCTGGTGGCTGGGGGAGCAGGGGGACATGCGTTGGTGGGCAGTAGTGCAAGTTGACATGTGGGTTGGCTGGGGGGCATGGCCATGTTGGATGGGGTGCCTGCAGGACATGTGCAGGGTAGGCCCCTGTGGTGTGAGCCACCTGCAGGGGCCGTGGAGGGTGTAGAGGGAACACCTGGGAGGACCCACACGTGCAATTCAAGTGTGGTGCTCCCCGTGCACCCCTGTAATACACGTACCCTGATGGAATCGCGTGTGAAACTTCCCGCGCACCCCGAAATACACGTAGCCTGGACATTCGCGTGTGGAACTTCCTGCGCACCCCTGTAATACACGTACCCTGATGGAATCGCGTGTGATACTTTCCGCGCACCCCTGATATGCACGTACCCCGCTCAATCGCGTGTGTAACTTCCCGCGCAACCCCGAAATACACGTACCCCGCTCAATCGCGTGTGTGACTTCCCGTGCAACCCCGAAATACACGTACCCCGCTCAATCGCGTGTGTAACTTCCCGCGCACCCCCGAAATACACGTACCCCGCTCAAATGCGTGTGTGACTTCCCGCGCACCCCCGAAATACACGTACCCCGCTCATTCGCATGTGTAACTTCCCGCGCAACCCCGAAATACACGTACCCCGCTCAATCGCGTGTGTAACTTCCCGCGCACCCCAAAATACACGTAGCCTGGACATTCGCGTGTGGAACTTCCCGCGCACCCCTGTAATACACGTACCCTGATGGAATCGCATGTGATACTTTCCGCGCACCCCTGATATGCACGTACCCCGCTCAACCCCAAAATACACGTACCCCGCTCAATCGCGTGTGTAACTTCCGCGCACCCCCGAAATACACGTACCCCGCTCAATCGCGTGTGTAGCTTCCCACGCACCCCCGAAATACACATACCCCGCTCAATCGCGTGTGTAACTTCCCGCGCACCCCCGAAATACACGTACCCCGCTCAATCGCGTGTGTAACTTCCCGCGCACCCCCGAAATACACGTGCCCCGCTCGCACAGGCCCAATTGCTGTATGTTGCCACTTTTGTAATGCGCAGGGACGCTACCGCCTGCCTTCGTGTGGCGGACGTGTTTCGGCTTGTGCGTGTCTTTTGCTGTGCGTGGCTTTGCCCTATTCGATTTCATGAATACGTGTGGTTCGAGTGCGTGTGGGCGTTCCGTCTGCTTCCCTGCAGTACATCCCCAGTTACGCCCTTATTTTCGTGCGTTGTTCCCCATTCCGCGCGTTACGCCCCGTGTTCCGCCCACTTTCTGGTGTATGCGCCGAGGTTGTGCGCTTTCACAGTGCGCGTCGCGCACGCCTTTCGGGATGTTGCAATGACGTGTGCGCCATGCACGGGTTTGGCGCACATCCCGAGGAAAACACGCGCAGGGACTTCCATGAATCGCACGCGTGCGCGTTTTTTTGCGCTTGCGCCTGCTTGCGCAAAGATTT
Source organism: Ambystoma mexicanum (assembly GCF_040938575.1). NCBI lineage: Eukaryota > Metazoa > Chordata > Amphibia > Caudata > Ambystomatidae > Ambystoma > Ambystoma mexicanum. The sequence continues at coordinate 1,172,262,624 of NC_090922.1, forward strand.
TCGGCGCACGTTTGTTCCATGAATCGGCCCCAGTCTTGCATCAGTGGTAAATTCATTGAATGCTACAATCCATGATGGAGGGGGCAGGAACAATTGTACATAAGGTCAAAAGCATTTTTCGATAAAGCATGCCAATAGTCCTAAAGTTTTTGCCATGAGGCAACGGTGGGAAATAGTAGAACTGTCAGGCCTTATCAATTTACTAAAGGGATGTTAGAGAATGCAAACTAGTAAACCCTGTCTATTGAGAATCAACTCATGTTTTAATCTACTAGTGGAAATGAGTGGGCTATGGGGAAGCAGGTTGTCCTAAATAAGGCTCAGGTCACTTTCACCTTACCGTTCAGTTTCTTTTCTACGTTTTTTCGAGCAGGAGAGTACAGGACAGGCCCAAAACGCATAGATGAGTTTGGTTGCCTTTCAAACCTTGTTTGTGCTGGGCTTATTAGTGTGTACTACTTGTTTACCCTGTTATGGCTGTTTCTTCATTTAACAGTGGTTAATTGTCTTTACTTTCTTTACTTTCTCTCTCATAACAATGAAAAGACAACACAAAGATTATCCTCTCCTCTACTTTTCCCCTTTGTATGAATGAAAACTTATTTCATCTGGATACTAATGCAGCGCTGAGCCCTAATGCTGCTTTTTGATTACTAAAATTGTGCCTGGAACCTGATTTGCGACCTTGCTGCCAAGCCACGCCCACACAGGAAGTGCGACTTCTAAAAACAAACGCCTGCATTACTGGGTGCTTTCTTCTGGATACTAATGTAGTGCTGAGCCCTAACGCTGCTTTTTGATTACTAAAATTGTGCCTGGAACCTGATTTGCGACCTTGCTGCCAAGCCACGCCCACACAGGAAGTGCGACTTCTAAAAACAAACACCGGAACCCTTGTGGTGCTAAGCCCGTAGTGGAGACAAGGGCGCAGTGCTGTTAGGCTGTTGGGTGTGTTGTGGCGTCCTGAAATCCATGATAGCCTGCCACCGTGCAGAGTAATCTGTGAAGGGATATTGTATGCAAGCTGAAGGATTAGAAGTAAGCAATCCACCAAATTTTTATATAAAGGATCTCCTGGTTGGGGGGAGAGTCGGACTAAGGACACTCCTTAAAATGTCGGGCGTACCCAACTCAGGTGGTTATTTGGAACTGATTCTTTGGACATTATTGGTGCTATTTCTTATTAATAAACTGATTATTTCAGTTTTAGGTCACTAATGCTTTTAATTACAGGTTGAACTTAATATTGTTAAGAGTGTAATTTATGAAATAGTGGTTTCTTTTGTTTTTTACATTTTGATAGGAATGTTTTTTAATAACTAATGCCCCTTTTATAGATAACTCTTTTTACGGTGATATTGTTTGAAAACTCTCTGCCTATATTTTAACTTAGTTTGGGGCTGCTAAGATCTGTTCTCCCCTATAACTCTTAAGTAAGGGTGTGTTTCTATGAACGCCATTTATTGTTGGTCATAAGCACATTTGAACAAGCAATTTTGCACTTTAACCTATAGTCCTCCTTTCGTAGGCAGGGAATAATTATTGGTTTTGTTGGCAGTGTACTTTCTTGGATTCCTAATATCTGAAGTCTGCGAGGTGGTTCCTCTCCTCGGGGTTTATAGGACTTCTGTATCTTCCTTTCACATTTGCAAGTGGTTGGTTTACCCCCCTTTATTAGTATCATGGGCCTGAGCCCATGTTCACACAACACCAGGTCAAAGAAAGGAAAAAAACGTATACCCACACTGAATGTAAAATCAGGAACCTTGGTGTTGGGTAAAGTAAAAAAACTCAAAGAAAGGAGGTAAGAAAGATGTTAACCATACTAGCTCGGCCAAATGCGTATTAGAGCAACCTAAGATACTTACAGCCTGATTCATGGAATTATTTGCGTGAAAAATGCAGATTTGCGTGCCTTCCTGCCCAAGAATCCCTGTTTGAAGTATGGGGATTTTCGGGCAGAAAGGTGCGCAAATCTGTGTTTTTCATGCATATAATTCCATGAATCAGGCACTTAGGGGCCGATTCATGGAACAAACTTGCGCCGAAAATCCCAGTGCAAGCAGGCGCAAGGTGGCGCAAGCGTGAGAAAGCAAGCGCACGTGCACGCGTGCGATTTAAGGAAGGCGCTGCGCATGTATGCCACTGGTTGTGCGCCAAATCTGTGCGTGGCGCACGCGAGCGCACACGTCATCAAACGGCATGCGCTACGTGCACAGCGAAAGCGCACATAGCGCGGCGCACAAAACAAAAGTGGTCGGAACAGTGGGCAGAACACGCAGAATGGGGAATAACAAATGAAAAATAACGTGAAAACGAAGGCGTAACTGGAGAAGTACTGCAGGGAACTACACGGAACGCCCACACACACGCGAACAACCCGTATTCATGTATTCATGGATCCGAATACAGGAAACCTGCGCACGGCAAAAGACGCGCATAGGCGTCAACACGTCCGCCACAGGAAGGCAGGCGGAAGCGTCCCTGCGCACAGTATAAAAGTGCGCGCAAACAACAAACATGTATATACCACTACGATGAATGCCCCATTTGTCGCAGCACTGATCATGGGACACCGCAGGAGGAGGAGAATAGCCATGGCATGCATTTTTTCACCCATGACCAGCCTATTTGGGATGCCTGACAACCAGGTCTACGGCAGGTATAGGTTTCCACCTCGTATCATCCTAGACCTAGTCAGGGAGTGGGAAGATGAACTTACATCCCCCACACTCTGCTCCCAACCTTTGAGCCCCTTGGAGAAGGTGATCAATGTCCTGCATTTTTTGGCCACTGGGTCATTTCAGCAGACTACTGCCATAGTGGGGGGGGGGTCTCACAGGCCACGCAGTCACGTGCCTACACTGGGTCTTGGCAATCATGACAGCGCGCCCCTCAGTCCGCAGGTACATATACATGCCCAGAACACCTGCAGAAAGGCAGGCCGTTGTCCAGGACTTTTACAGGGTGCCACATTCCCCAAAGTGCTTGGTGCCATAGATTGCACCCATGTGGCCCTACGTCCACGTAGGGCCACTGAGCACATCTACCAAAACCACAAGCACTGGCATTCCATCAACGTGCAGGTGGTATGCAATGCAACGGGAATCATCACATCTGTCTATGAACACTACCCTGGCTCCACCCATGACAGTTTCATATTCAGAATGTCCGGCCTGAACTGGGCCCTGGAAGCTGGGCAGCATGGCGACACATGGCTCCTAGATGAGTACAAATGCCTATGCACATGCATGCATGTCACACACACACACAAATAAACAAACCCCAATAATCACAACCATCATCACCTCTCCAGGGGACAGTGCCTACCCTCTGAGCAACCACATGATGACGCCAATCCAGAACCCCACCACACCACCCCAGGTAAGATACAGCGCTGCCCATATTGCAACCAGGGCCATAGTGGAGCGCACATTCGGAGTGCTCAAGTCACGCTTCCGCTCCCTTGCCCGCTCTGGCGGGCAGCTACTCTATGCAACCCCAGTAGTGTGCAGGATCATTGTGGCAGCATGTGTCCTGCACAATGTTGCAACACGGCAGGGCGTCCCGGTGGACATGGTGGTGCCCCCACATCCCCAACCAGAGGCACAGGCGCTGCCCATGGGAGGGGACAGGGCACGTGGCGAGGCAGCCCGGACCCAGGTTGTGGCCACATCTTTCACCTAAACTCCCACCCCTGCGGAGTGCACACAGACCTGGCACATACCAGGTGACAATCGATGATGACAAAGAGACAGTCAACTGTCACAACCTTACCACCCTGAGAATGTTGCCATGGAAGTGCCACATTGTGTGCATCCCTAGCTACTTAAACATAACCAATCCTGTGTGACCAAAAGCACACATGCAATGTGTGAATCACACAGACCTGCAAAACAGGCCATTACTATCACTGGTATGTCACCCAAACCCTCCAAACCACAACATGACATGGCAAGCAATAGCTATACACCAACACAGTACCAATAAGGTACACATTGACATGTGAAAAATGTAAAGTGGCATCACACAATGATGCCTGACATGGAATCAGATGAAATGACTGACCAACAACCTCCCACCCAAAAGAAGTCATACCCAAATGCATTCCAATGTTGTAGTTGTAACATAACAATGAATGCCTGTCTACATGCACATTGTGCATTGCAAAATCAACACTGCAGCTTGTGTGTGCCGTGCCCACTTCATGCAACACACTGTTCAGCGCACAGCATAGTGAACAGCCATTGTGTGTGATGCACATCCTGAGCATCACATCCAAGCAACAAACTACATCAAAAAGCAAATTACGCATGCACAGGATCCACAATTGGTCATAGATCATGTGCTGCAGGGACACAGTGGGCACCAGAAGGCAAACAGAGTGTACATGTGGACATTGAAGGGTGTTGTACATGTAGTGGATCATAGAGCGAGTGTGTGGGTCAGTAGGGACATGCACTCAATATATGCATGTGCAATCAAGTGACCATCAGTTTCCTCTACACATCACATGTGAACATTCACCATGTGTACACCCCAGCATGTCAAGCCACAACTATTCCCTCACAGCTGAAAGGTAAACACAACACATGAACAGGCATTGATCAGCAGAATACATCATGTACATAGGATACTGCAATTACACTATCAGGGTGTGCATCACACTGTAGGGCAAGGCAACTGTCAACAACAAAACACCCCCATCCCTCACAAATCACCATGACCCACTGAACAACTGCACCTGGGTTATCTAGCCTTCATCCTTGAAGTTCACCTTGCCACAGGATCACCCTTCCCCTTTGTCACCATCTCCCACCTTGTGTGCAAAATGTGTCCAGCACCCTCAGAGGCCACCTTCACTTGCAAAAACACCACATCAAAGAGAACTCAAAGCAGGCCTACACAGAAGCCAAGCAAAAAGCCTGCAGGCAGCAAAACAAACCAGAAGACCCTCCAGTAGATGACTTGAAGTAGCAGTACGTCACAAAGCCCAAGTACCACCACAATGACGTAACAACCAAGGTAGCACAGTAAAACAATGTCACAACAGGATGTGTACCATGTGTGGTACATAACACAGAATAATGCACCACAAACTGATGTGTATTGTCACTGCTCCGTGTACAGGTGCAGGAGTGGCACGAACCAACCACCCCCACCGTGGCTGGATGCCTGCAAGGACAAACTCCCACAGGTCTCTGAGACCCTGGTGGGGAAGGAGGGTCAGGGATATGCAGTCGGGACAGGCATTGCTATACTGGATAACCGGAATGAGGGGCAGGAGAGAGGAGTAGGATTAACATGGGAAAGTAGGAAATGCACAAAACTGTACTACTCACATTAACACATACACAAGTACACCAAACCTGATCATCCTGCGCATAGTAACAAATTACTCAAATGGAAGACAAACAGAAACTTATCTCTGGGGTGAGTGCTGGACTCCTGCCTGCGCACTCTCAGGTCAGGTAACAGGAGCAGTTTAATGCTGCAAAGAGAGCCACAGTTACAAATCTGTGCGTGCCTATAACACACAAACACACCACCATATATGCCCCAAAGTAACAAAATACTCTACAAACAAATAATCTGGTGTGGATGCTTCGTACCCATATGTAACATTACCCCTGTGATGGTTCATACACAGTCAGTGCAATAACTCATGCGCCGCTGGGTCTATTGCAAATGGAAAACCAATGTGTCACGAATCACACAACATGCAATGTTCCCTGGGTAAGCAGCCAGACGCATATAGCAAGGAATGACTTCAGAACAAGTCGTGTTCCACCATGACCCAAATAAAGTAGGTAGTTCATGTGTAAAATTCTACATGGTAATGAATTGCACTGCACACAAGTCTGTCCCTTGCTGTCTGTCCCTGTGAGCTGCTTCTTTCCATGTCTTCGGAATGCTACATGGCTAATACAAGTGCCTCAATGGACAATGGTGGACCGGAGGGTATATGCCACTGGCCCTGCAGGTGCCCCAGACAACTTTCCCATCAACTAGCCATTAGTCCACCAACGCTTCTCAGCTGTATTGTGCGCTTCAACACCAATATTTGTGCTGCTACTAAGCATGCATGTGCAACTGGCCAGGTGGAAGGTCTGCTGTGTTGTGGCCCCCCGGTCCTGCTCACCTTGCCTGGAGTCCCTTGAAATACGTCAGTTGTTTTCGGATGTATGAGCGCAAACCCTGTGCCTCTGCTTGCGCACACATGCGCATGTCGGCACCACCAAACATGTCCAGCCAATGGCCCATGTCTGCTGGCAAAGGTGGTCTGGAGGCTCATCCCCCTGCAGAAAGGGCATGAAACACATGATTAATGCTTGAAAATCATCATTGTGTGTCTCTTCAGGCATTACATGACTGGACCATGTCAGAGACGTACAACACAAATCACACCATCAGTCTGTCTTTCACAGGCAAACTGTTGAACACACCATCTACGCCATGAATTGCAACAAGCACATGTACAGTTGAGATAATAAATATACTACACAATGAATAGCAATGAATGTACACATCAATCATGAAACTCCCCATCTAGCGAATGAAGAACAGTGGTCAATAACACCCCTATCATCCCCACTAGGGGTGTTAACACCAGTTTCACAGCAGCAGACATGCCACAGATATGAAAGTCCAGAGCCCTTGTGTAATAGGCTGTTACACCGAACCATCCTTGCGAGTCCATGGATAAGGGAAGCAGGAGTGGCATATGTGAGTCAAGGACCCCAAGCTGCAAACACATACACAAGACATGCTTGAAGGGCTCAACTGGAACAGACAGTGGATGCTCTCTAAAGCCACAAAGAACCACACCGTCACATGAAAGCACAATAGACAAACAATTTTAAACTATATTAACTAATTACACTAACTATGAAAAACCTAAATTACCTATTTAAACTAACTATCAACATGAAACTAAACTAACAAAACTAAAAGAAAAAGAAAAAATTGCCACAAACGACCCGTGGGGGGGGGGGCACTCAGGAGGGGGAGGTACAGGGTGCTGCTCAACAACCACATGCGACGATGTTGAGGAAAAATAAAAACCTCCATGGGCTCAACGCCTGCACAGCCCGACCTATGGGGGAGATAGATTGCCGTCCGAGTCTGGCTCTTCCTGGAAAGGAGGACGTGGCACAGGAGCCTGACCACGCCTAGCCGCAGCTTGCCCCTCGTCGCCAGCAATTCTGCCAGACGGGTGAGCCTGTTTCTGTGCGGCGATCACACGTAGGTCTGCATGCATAACCTCCCATGATACACGTGCTTCCTCTTGCAAGGTAGCACGTGTAACACAGAGTTCCTCCTGCAAGGCCTGGCTGGACAACTGCTGCACCTCCCGGCAAGCATGTAGCTCAGCCGAGATGGTACGCTCAAGCTGCGCAAACCTCTCCTCTGCCCGCTCCCTCTGGGACATCAGAAGGACACCCAGAGTGGATCTGAGGGAAGCATACTCTTGCCTCAGGGACTCCATGTGTTCCTCTGCGTGAGCAGCAATTGCTTTACGCAGAGACGACATTTCAGCCTGGCATGCCCTTCTGAGGCCGCCATGCCCAGCCTGAGCGAGCGGGCCGTGGACCGTGCCGCCTGCTCCTGGAGAAGCACCTGCCTAGCAGGGGGGAGAACGGATTGGGCCACATGCTCCATGCTCTCAGCGATGTTCTCCATTGCTGCCCCCTGCCGTTCAGAATTGGCAGTCATGTTTTGCTCCCACTCAGTATACTGCGGTTGCGCGTGGCGACCGCGTTGCTGGGCTTGACCCCTGCGGGACCCGAGGACTGGGTGTCCTCGTTGTGTTGGCACCGCCCGCGGCTGCACGCCTACATGCCCCCGTCGACGTGATGTCCCAGGCACATCAGTGACTGGTGTGGAGGGTGACCCTGCGTCCCGATCCACCACAGGCGGAGGTTCCAAGACTGTCTGACCCCTCAGTGCAGGTGTCGCAGACAGAGGAGTGTCCAAATCAGAATCACTCACCCCTGACATATGGACCTGATGCTCATCCAACTCGACATGGACGCCAGAGTGGTCATCATGGCTGGACTCATTGCCAGCCAGAGACAAGATGGACTGTAGCACATGTGGGTTTTCGTGGCCTACCACCCCATGACCCCCACTTGTGCCGGGTTGCTGTAGTGATGACAACCCTGTGCCTGGCATGACAACACCATCCTCTGGCTCCATTGTGTCATTATCTGAAAAGTAGAGAGAAAAAAGGTCACTACACATGTTAGAAGCACACAACACACACACACACAGACACCAAACACATCAAGCAGAAATGTCACACACAAAATAGAACCTGCCATGCATGCTGGGTCAACTTGAAATTGCTTCTGTGATTAGGCATGTCAAAGGTGTCAGTTTGCACTGAAGTGGGTCGATGCATTTCAGCAAATATGTACGTTACTCCCTATCCACATGTACACAAACTTCATGATGTGTGTCAGAAAATGTGAAGGCAGTGCAAAGTCAACTTCAGGTATCACTTGCAATGTGCATTCAATGGGTAGCATGTCTACAAGCAAACCACCCCTCCCCCCAAGTGCAAATGCAGGGATGCCTAGCATGGTATCAAAAGGCTGAACATAGACCTGTGTATTGACAGACAGTGTTGAATAGCATCAACTGCATCATGTGAGTCAAGTGACAACACAGCAAATGATGATGGGACAGTAAGCAGGACACATGATGAAACCTCTGGAGTACACCCACATGTGAAGAAGACACTACACCTTTGGACAGAGTCATTGGCCATTAAACAGGCTGAGGCCTGTGACCCACACAGACTGTCACACCCTAAACATGTGTGTGATGCAGGACTGAGCCACAGTGGAAATGGGAAGGCTGATGAAATGCCATGCAATGTAGGTCCCCCTGGACTCCTACTACAATGATCATCCAGTCAAGGACACATAGGGGCATGAGTGGAATACACATGGAGCATGAATGGGCACTCATGTCCCTGCGGGGCATCTGACCTCTGCACAGTCCAAGTGAGACACCCTTCATCAAGTACAAAGGATGTACCACACAGCATATGTCTGGCAGATTGGCTGCTGGAAGTTAGCATGTACAAAGGACGCATGAACAGGGAAGTACTCAACAGCAAAATTGAAGCATACCAGTGTTAAGGTGGAATTGGGGTGCAGAGGGGGGTGGAGGGGCAAGGGAGCATGCCTACATGAAGTACCCGCATGCAGGCCCAGGACATATGCACGTCAGTCATGCTATGACATAGTCCCTGGGCTGAGAGGAAGGTCACCCCACGCTACATGCAGAAGGGCCAGTGAGCTGGAACATGGACTTGAGGGGCATCCTGGTGACCAGCATGTGAGTAGGGTGCAATAGTGGTGATGCGGACAGTCCCTGTCCACTCCGCATGTCCACCAACCAGCAGAGCAGACATGCATCAGGGAAGCATTGCATTACTTGCACATCAGAACCATGTACACGTGACATGTAGTGGCTGTCATGCACAACACATCACACAAGTAAAACACACATGTCCACAAAAAACACGCAGCAACACTCACTGGACTGGGCATCAAATTCCGGCATCTCTCCCACTCCTTGGACCGATTCAGATGGTATGAACTCCACAACGAGTGAATCATGCGGAGTGAGGTCGTCCTCCTCAGGTGCAGGCCCACTGCCAGTCACCAGAGTCAAGTTGTAATTTGAGGCACGCTTAGCCTTAGCGCTGCGTTTGAGGTCATTCCAACGCTTTTTGCAGTCTTGCGCTGTGCGCACCTCATGGACGAATGCACTCACATGTTCCGCAACTTGCTTCCAGTGGGTATCACAGTGGGCAGCCGTAGTCTGACAATTAGGACCCACTAGAATGTCACGGCTGTGGCCCAGCACGTAGTCCATGAGGCTGTCCAGTTCCTGGTTGCAGAAAGGCTTCTTCCTTGGCGTGCTGAGGTCGTGGCTGTGTGTGGGGTCCCAGCCTGTGCTGCAGGTGCAACCATCCTCCTCTTGGACTGTGGCGCAGACCCTGGCTGGCAAATGCCGCCCTGATCACTATGGCCAGTAGCACCAGTGGATTGAGCCAAGGGAGTGGCAGGTGGAGGGTCGACCAAAGGCCTGACTTGCATCACTAGCAGCTGGGTGCCCTCTAATGGACCCTGCGCAGCAACATCTGCTGTGGCAGGGTCATTGACCGCGACTGTCCTGGTTGGCAGACTCACAACCAGGGTGTTGTTGGTTGCATCTGCCACTGCACTTGCCAACACCTGGCTGGTCGGGGCAGCAGGTGACATTACTGCCCCAGAGACACGTGTCTTGGTTAGGGCAGCCCTGCGTGCACCTACAGTTTCCCTCCTGGCCTGTTGGAAATCTTCCAAGGGCTCTTCAAGTGCCAACGCAGCCTGCGCTGGCAGACCCTGAGCCTGGGTGGTGGTGTTCACAGCTGCACCTGCAGCTACCACTACCCTTGAGCCTGTGGCAGTAGATGAAACAGACTGCCGGGTCACACGGGCACCAGTGCCAGATGCAGAAGCTGCATCTCCCGGAACCACAGGGGGTGGTGGCAAGACTGCACTGACACATGGCACAACATCGTGCTCAAGTGGCACACCCCTGCCTCTTCCCCCTCTGCGACCACCCTGGACACCCTGGAGTCCCCCTACTCCCTGGTCACCCCGGCCACGTCCCTGACCATCCCAGCCATGAGGAGGACGCCCAGCTGAGGCGCCCCTCACTTTGGTGGCCTCCCAACCATGGCACAGATGGAGTAGTGCCGGCACAGATGGAGGAGTGTCAATGGGAGGTGTACACCACAATTGTCCTGGGCAATTGGGGTGAAGGGGGTGGGATGCAAGATGTTAACAGCCCCCCTGCACCTGCAAGGCTGTATGTGACCCCAGTGATGTAGTGACGGGTCACGTAATGCTCAGGCACCCCAAAACTGCAGTAAAACCGTGCACGCAACCCTGCAGCCTATGTGCATGGAATCAACCTCCCGCAGCACACGGTGGCACCCAGTAACACAAAAAACGCGTACGCATGGGACACGCAGGCTACTACGACCTCGAAAATGGGTGCGATACACAGGGGCACCCGCAGTGGGAAAAATAGCGTGCACGACTCACTGTCTGACTAGCGTGATAAGGATAAACACGCATAGCCAATAACCCCGCCAAAAGGAGAGATACGTCCTCGATCCGCTGTGAAGTTGTGATGGCGTGTGAAACAACACGACGCAGCAACACACGTCGGTCTCCACGAAAGGCACATACAGAGAACTGCTAGCCCCGCTCACCTTTAACCCGTGCTGATTGAAACGCCAGGGCGCATCACATCACTTACACGTAGGCCCTTTCCTCAGATTACACACATTCACATGCGGACGTGCAGTTTTTTCACGCGCGCTGAACCACTATGCCCACCTCACGAGGGAAACAGCCGCGTGCGTAACGTCAGAGACGTGCTTACGCGCTAAGGGCCTTTCCTTGTATTACACGTAGACGTGCAATTTTTTCACATGCCAAATCACTCCGTATCAAGCTGGCCATGCATCAACACACGGAAGACCAAGCTCCTGCCCGGAAGGCCGAATTACTGCCCCCAGAGCCCCGAGTACGCTCCCACCTGCCATCTACTGCTGCCTGCCTGCCTGCTGCCCATGTGCCCTGCTATTTGCTGCCTGCACATCAGCCATCTGCAGGGGTGCAGTTGTTGTGACCACCCCTGCTGGAACTGAAGACTCCCAACTGGGATACCATCGCTCCACAGCCCAACCCCAGGACCCAGTTGCCCACCCACACCTGCCTCTGGGGTTGCCATGTCGGGCACACCACCATCTGGCACCACTGGCAACCCCCAGCCAGAGAGGCAGAGGGCCAGCACCTTCAGTGCCAGGGAAGTTGGTGTTCTGGTGGAGCAAGTCCTGGGGCAGTATGATGCCCTCTTTGGAAGTTCTTGCACTGACGGACCAGGATCTGGATGGACATCGTGACTGCCATTAATGAGGAGGGGGTGGCAGTCCGCGGCATCAAACATGTCAAGAAGCGCTGGGAGGACTTCAGGTCCAGGACCCTCGACAAGGCCCGGCGCCACTTGAAGCAGCGGATGCCAAGGGCCGCCGGGGCCACCTGTCCGACCACCAAATGAGGGTCCTGGAACGCATATGCCAAGTGCTCCATGTCCAGGTCCTTGAGAGGCAGACCCACCTGGAGTCGAGCGGTAAGTGTACATGCATACTGATTGGACGCTGTGCATGTCATGGTGTGCCAGTAGTGTGCAGGTTGCACATGTGTTTTTGTAGGGCCATGTATGGATGTGTATGTACAGGGGCGTGAAGCTGAGACATGCAAGTGCTCTCATGTGTGAGACACATGGATGGTTTATGTGTGGGGAAGCATGCAGGCCAAATGCAGATGTGGGAGCACACATGTTTGAATTCCTGTGTATGTACGTTAGCATGGTTGTGGTGTCACACATGGATGTTGGTTCCAGCTGCATGTACCTGCACTGTGTACATGTGCATGTGTGTGTATTTGACAGGTGTGCAACTGTGATGCAACATGAATGCATCTGACACTGATATGTAGAAGGCTGAATGCCAGATGTGACATGGATGGCGATCTCATCATTGCGACAGTTGGTGGAGATGTACACATGCATGTAAGTGTGGTGGCGTGTGTGCATGTCTTGTGCACTCCCCGTGTTTCATGTGATGTAAGGCTCACCTTCGGCTGCACATGCTGTTGTAATGTATGAATGGTGCTGCCTGGTGCAATATTGCTGTGGAATTGCTCATGTGTGTGAGTTGAAATGACATGTGTGTTGGGGATTGTGATGTCTGAAGTTGACACTGCCACTCATGTGCAACTGTCATGTGTGTATCAGTCCATTGTACAGTGCCCTGATGCCTGTGTCATATCTCTCCCTGTCTGCAGAGTCAACTGATGAAGATGGCGGAGAGGGTGCTGTGGAGCAAGGCGGCAGGGATCGCACCGCCAGACAGAGACGCCAGGCCCGGCTCCCCTCCCAGGTTGTCATCTCGTCAGGGAGTGAGGAGTCTGGTGCCGTGTCCCAGGCCGCAGCTGCCGAGGATAGGTCCAAGAGGCGGAGGTCGGAGTTGGACTCCTCGGCAGCAGAAGGGGCAGCTGAGACCCCACAGGGTCCGACGGAGGAAGATGGCACTGAGTCATCCAGGTTGGTGGGGGGTTTGGTGGAGGAGGAGGCCGTGGAAGGTACAGACACGGGGTCTGGAGGTGGGGTATCCGCTGGTGCTAGTGGTGCAGTGCAGGGGCAGGGACAGGAGGCAGCACAGGCCGCTGCGGGGGTGCCTGTGTGTAATCCTGTCCCCGATCCTGTGACTGCATCATCCCGCACCAGCAGGGATGCCTACGTCCAGACCCGTTTTCAGGGAGGGGATCCGCTTACAACAACTGGCCTTCCTCTCGCTGCAGACGTGGCTATCCGGGACCGGGTTGAGCCTGTCCTGAGTGGGATGGCGTTGCATCAACGAGGCATGCAAGGTGACCTGCAGTATTTTCGTGAGGACACTGCACGTCATCTGGAATTCTTCATTGACCGCGTTGACCTACTGGGACGGGTCACCAGGGCCGGATTCCTCCGTTTGCTGGACCTTGTCCGACCCCCTCCTCACCTGTACCCCCTATGCGCCAGTTGTCCTCCATGCCATCTTCCCACCCATGTATCACCTGGGTACCCTGTGGAGCTGCCTCTGACCCTGCGGCCGGGATGGTGGAGGACACATCCATGCCACAGTCGGGAGTCGGACGTCCAGCAGGGGTGTCCACCTCAACAACTGCACCCCAGCCGGAAGAGGACGTGCAGGCAGCAAGAGCCAGGGCACAGGCACAGCAGCAGCAGCAACAAGGTGGGAGCCATGATGGCTCGGGCCTTCAACATCGGAGGGGCAGGCATCGGACAGAGGGCAGGAGGACCCAGGATTGGAAGTGTCTTCCGTGTGGCAGCAGTTGGGCCAGGCCATAGATGCGGAGCGGCAGCGGGCGGAAGAGGCACGGCTCACAATGGTCAGGGTGGAGAACTCCATGCGGAGGGCTCTGAGGCGGGCCGAGTGCCTCTAGGCAATTCACAGGGAGTTGGAGGTCCACATGTCATTGTCCCTGCGAACCCTCAAGGCCATGGAAGAGGACCGCCTCTGGGACATCGAGCAGGAGTTCGATGATGCCCTGGCCCGGGAAATTGGGAAGTGAGCCATCGGACTAGCTCGCTGCCATTGTAAATAGTTTTTAGAGTTAGGTTTGCTTTTCCTTTGATTTGTGGTGAATGGACTATGCCACACACATTTGTATATAGTTGTTTTATTAGGTAGTTTCTTAGGTAGGTTTCATTTCTTTCATTGGGCTCATGGACCCTTGACAATGGATTGTACATAGTTGGACAATGGATTTATTTGAACTTTTATTTGATTTTGAACATGGATTAATGAATTTTTGTTTTGGACAATGGATTTTTCTTTTTACGTTTCCTTTGGATTCGCGTTGGTGGAGGGAGAGTTTGGACTATTTTTCTTTCGTATTTCTTTGGATTGGTTATACTTTTCATTTACTCATCTTTTGCACATGCTTTTCATTTGATGTTTTCTATTTTGTTATGCTTTCATTTCATTGCTTTATTTTTGTACATAATACATTTTGATATTTTAGTTCCATGTGTGGGATTCGCTCATTGGGTCAATGCATGTGAAAATGTGGGTTTACACAATCAATGCCAACCAGTGTGTGTGTGTGACGGACATGTGTTGATGTACATAGTTAACTTTTGGTTTGTGTCTTGAGATAGGCATGTCAGTGTGGGGTGGATTGGGAAATCATTGCGTCTCAAGAATGGGGTGCCGTGCTGTGGTATTTTGGTGTAGAAGTGGGCCATGATTGTGCAACTTTATTTCATGTAGGGGGGTACATGAGTGGGGGCCTGCTGGCAGGTGCCCCTCACTGCTGGGGGGTGGGGGTGCTGGGGGACATAAGTGGGACATGAGTGGGGGCCTGCTGGCAGGTGCCCCTCACTGCTGGGGGGTGGGGGTGCAGGGGGACATGGGCGGGGGCCTGCTGGCAGGTGCCCCTCACTGCTGGGGGATAGGGGTGCAGGGGGACATGAGCGGGGGCCTGCTGGCAGGTGTCCCTCACTGCTGGGGGGTGGGGGTGCTGGGGGACATGAGCGGTGGCCTGCTGGCAGGTGCCCCTCACTGCTGGGGGTTGGGGTGCAGGGGGACATGAGTGGGGGCCTGCTGGCAGGTGCCCCTCACTGCTGGGGGGTGGGGGTGCAGGGGGACATGAGTGGGGGCCTGCTGGCAGGTGCCCCTCACTGCTGGGGGATGGGGGTGCAGGGGGACATGAGTGGGGGCCTGCTGGCAGGTGCCCCTCACTGCTGGGGGATGGGAGTGCAGAGGGACATGAGTGGGACATGAGTGGGGGCCTGCTGGCAGGTGCCCCTCACTGCTGGGGGGTAGGGGTGCAGGGGGACATGAGTGGGGGCCTGCTGGCAGGTTCCCCTCACTGCTGGGGGGTGGGGGTGCTGGGGGACATGAGTGGGGGCCTGCTGTCAGGTGCCCCTCACTACTGGGGGGTGGGGGTACAGGGCGACATGAGTGGTGGACTGCTGGCAGGTGCCCCTCACTACTGGGGGGTGGAGGTGCTGGGGGACATGAGTTGGTGATCATATTGCAATGTGACATGTGGCTTGGCTGGGGGGCATGCCCATGGTGGATTCGCTGCCTGCGGGTCATGACCAGGGGTGCAGGTTAGTCCCCTGTGGTGTTGGCTGCCTGCAGGGGCCTTGGACGGAGTAGAGGGGACACCTGGGAGGACCCACACTGCCAATTCACTTGTGGCACTCCCCGCTCACCCCAATGGATACACGTACCCCGCTGTGACAGCAAAATCACGTGTGAAACTTCACGCGCACCTCCGAAATACACATGCCCCGCTCTGACAGCGAAATCGCGTGTGAAACTTCTGACAGCGAAATCGTGTGTGAAACTTCACGCACACCCCCGAAATACACGTACACCGCTCTGACAGCGAAATTGCATGTGAAACTTCACGCGCACCCCCGAAATACACGTACCCCGCTCTGACAGCAAAATTGTGTGTGAAACTTCACACGCACCCGAGTAATACACATACCCCGCTCGCACAGGGCCAATCGCATGTGACACCTCCCTCGAACCCCAGTAATACACGTAACCCGCTTGCACAGGGCCAATCGCGTGTGAAACTTCCCGCGAACCCCAGTAATACACGTACCCCGCTCGCACAGGGCCAATCGCGTGTGTTACTTCCCGCAAACCCCAGTTATACACGTACCCCACTCGCACAGGGCCAATCGCGTGTGAAATTTCCCACGAACCCCAGTAATACATGTACCTCGCTCGCACAGGGCCAATCGTGTGCGAAACTTCCCACGAACCCCAGTAATACACGTACCCCACTCGCACAGGGCCAATCGTGTGTGAAAATCCCCACGCCGTGTGTACATGTATTCGGAGGGGTGCGCGGGGAGTTTTACAGGCCTGTGCGCCATGTATGGGATTTCTGCGCTGTGCATGGCGCAGGGGAATGGGTTGGGGCTTAACTGGCGCTGCTGCAGGGTTGCTGCGCCACTGCGCCACGGCTGGTTTTGGATGTTAAAATGCATGAATACGCTGTGCGCGGAAATTGATTTTAGCGCATGCGCTGGCGCAGACTGTCGCACGCGCACACTGTGCACACTGTGCGCCAGCCGCGTGCGCCACTTGTGCGCTGGATTCTATGAATTACCCCCTTAGTTTCTTAACTATAAAAGAAAAAGTGAATGTAACTGAGACAGTACAACTCCAACCTCTCCCTTCCAATAGTTCGATGATTGATAACAATTCATTGTTGAAATTAGTACAGAATTTCAGGCGGCAATTGATGGGAACATGCATAGAGTTGGATATCTCTGCGGTAGACGAAACCAATATGAACAACATTATTGGAATAAATGTGTCAGCTACACCAGATTTGGATAAATTTGCACAGGTAGATGTTGAACCCAATGAGGGTGATGCGTCTTGGAATGGTACTGGAAATTCCTTTGAAAAACACCTAATAGGGTAAGGAGTGGTCCAAGTGAAGATTCACTTAAAGTTGGTGAGAAATGTGATGTTCTGACTACCATGATGGATGTTCTTCTGACCATCTGCACTAAGTTGTTAAAGGAACAGAGTGACATCAAATCTTTGGTACAACAGACTATCGATAACACCATATCCCTTGGGATTATGTTAGAGGAATTTTGGGGAAATGATTTGCACAGAAAAAACAGTGACTTAAATGAAGTAAATGTAGGAGATCGGAGTGAATTGGTTATGGCTGCTGAGAAAGAAAATGAGAAAATTGACTCTCAGTCAAAGACACATCTCAGTGAGTCATCTGTCTCTAAGGGAAATTTGGCAGAAGTAATAAATTCAAGTGATAGTGTTAGTGAAATAATTGTGTCCCAGGGTTTAAAGAGACGTACTAGACGTAAAAGAAAAAATAAGAGATCTACCCGAAATAGGGTGGCAATGGCTAAGTTTAAATGTCACAAGAATGTTAAAAAGAATACCTTGGCTTTAGTCTCTATAGCCCCTTTAGATTCTGAATGTGTAGAAGTGGGAAACCGCTTTGAAACATTGAATGCCAGCAGAAGTTGGATGAGGGAAAACAGTGGCAATCAAAAAGAGGGGTTTAGATAATTGGTTGAGGGGCAAAGAACATATGACAGATGAAATAGAATTAGGGGATGAAGCGCCTTTGGGAAATAATTTCAAATATGTTAAAATGTCATGTCTCTTACCTCAAAGGAGAGGGAGATATATATTAAGGAGATGGAACGATTGGCTATGTATAGTAATTCTGAAGCTAGAATGAGTAATTCTATCGGTAAGAAAGAAGAAATCCAATTTATAGTGAGGAAAAGTATTAAGGTCATTGAAAAATCCACAACCGATGAAACGATTGGCTATGTATAGTAATTCTGAAGCTAGAATGAGTAATTCTATCGGTAAGAAAGAAGAAATCCAATTTATAGTGAGGAAAAGTATTAAGGTCATTGAAAAATCCACAACCGATGAAAGCCCTTTTTTAAATAGCGCTTGGATATTGAATAAATTGTCACATATTCCACAGCTACAAAATATTAACACAGGGGACATTGATTCTATCATCTTGCCCAAAATTGGGAGTTGGGAAAATTGGGGAATTGTGCAATTTAGATCTGCGGTTTTTGTAGACCTCATACAGGAATACTCCAATAGAGTATGGGGTAACAACTATGAGATTGTGATATGCCACTCCTGAATTCAGCAAGATTTTAATGATAAAAACATGGAATCGGGAGTGATCTCTTCAATCAATACTGAGTCAGGACGTAATCAAATTGAAGTGCGATCTTCCGAGGGTAATATACCAACCATAAATTGAGATGAGGTATGTAATAAAGAATTCACCCTACTCTCTTGGAATAGTAGGGGTTTTAATTCCCTACTCCATATGGATGATATTCAACTGCTGTCGGACAGCGATATATTTGCCCTCCAAGAGACTTGGTTTACTGCAGAAATGTTACTGGATGGATATAATATATGGAATAAAGCAGCTACTAAAGGTGAAATGGGTCGAACGATTGGAGGTTTGTGTATTGGGATGAAAAACCACATCTCTTATAGACCGTATGAGAATTGTGTGAATTCCCCTTTTGTTATGTGTGCAGTTATTGATAGGGGAAGTCTATTAGGGAAACCCCTTCTCATTAACATTTACTCCCATCCAGCGGGGAAACATGTTGGAGATAGGGGAGATTATAAAACAAGCCATTGAAGGATGGCTATTGGAATCCCCTGACTCTAAAATTTGCATAGTAGGGGATTTTAATGCCTACTGCACCACTGCCAAAAGACAGATGGATAGGTGTAAAGAACTGTGGGATGGAATGCTTATCATTGTACCAGTGGAAATACAGAATTACTGCTTGGTAGGGGGAAACAATCCCCAAATCTTACAGGGAATCCGATGGTTGAAATTGTTGTCTAACTGGGGGTTAAATTATTTGGAACCTAACAAAGGGTTAGGTATTAGGGAAACATGGACAAATGGGAAGGTTGGGTACTGACTTGACTACATGTTTGTAAACAAAAGTCTAAGTAATTTCATTATTTCGTTCAAACATGTAGTCAACCCTTTGAGTGACCACACAGCCCTTAGGGGAAAATGTATTAATGGTAAAAAAAAATACAGAGCTGGGAAGTAGGAAAGATGATGAATATACAATTCACGGCGGGTGGAAACAGGATCACTTGGTCTGTTAAAAACTTCATTTAACAGTCTGTTTGACTGTCTTATCATTGATAGTCAGTATATTGCCCTCAATGGTCTCAATATGATCACTAATTTGTTGGGTTTGATACGGAGAACAAATAGTAACATTATTTTGAAAAACAAAAAAGGTAAAAATCATACTCACAAATTTGACCAATTGATACTGGATAGGAAAAAAGAAATGAAGCGTGATATTCGGGTATTTAAGGAGTTATGTGACTTAGATGATGAAGAGAGAAGTAAGAGATTTAGCAATATTAAGACACACTATAAAAATTGGTTAAAGGATTATAAATATAATACCAATAATGCTACTTGGAGGTGCATATATAGGATATGTAAAACCCATGACTCAAAAAAATGCTGGTACTTATATCGCCAATTTTTGATGGATGATGATAACAGGGAAAATAATGACGTGGACAGGAGGTTTAGAGGCACTATATTTCTAATCTCTTCTTCAATATAAGCCACATCTCCGTTATCCCTACCTGTCGTAATTTATATGGAACACAAAATTTCCCCTTTGGTATTATGGATATCCTCAAAATTATTTAAAAAATGAAATCTTTGTGAACCGCGGGCCCGGATGGGATGGCTAATATTGTTATCAAACAAAACCCTAAAAAATGGGAAGTGCTTTTTCTTCAACTCTTTACTTGATTATGGGAAACAGCTATTATTCCAGATAGTTGGAGGAAAGCCATAGTTATTCCTATTTTTTAAAAAGGGGACAGAAAATTGCCTGATAATTATAGATTGCTAGCACTGGCCGACAGCAGTTGCAAGATTTTTTGCTCCCTGCTAGTGGGTACTCAAAATAATTGGATAAAGGAGAAGGGTCTCTTTTCTGCACAACAAACAGGTTTTAGAAAAGGTTACAGCACCTTGGGCAATCTGATTATGCTGAAACATATTATAGCTGGCACAAAGGACAAAGGGGAAAAATGATATGTGTGCTTCATAGATTATTCGAAAGCTTTGGATTGTGTCAACAGGGACTTGTTGTGGGAAAAACTGAGGGGAAAAAAGATCTGGCCAAAAACCTTCATTTTTTTAAAGAAATGTATAGGGATACCACAGTGTCCATTTGTCTGGGTAAAGGAGGGATGTTATCACCCGAGATTAGCACAAATACCGGCCTTAAGCAGGGATGTGTTACATTGCCAATACTGTACAATGTGTAAGTATCAGATATGTGGGATAGTTTCACTGCTATAAATCGCTTCCCCCCATAGTGGGGGGAAAAGCAATGTGTGGCCTTATGTACGCAGACGATACCATTCTTATGGATAAAACCCTGGTAGTACTGAAAAGATTGCTGAATGGCCTCTATTCCTATTCACAGGCAAACAATCTAAATATAAATATCAATAAGACCAAGATTATGGTATTTGGAGTAGCAAAGTAAGAGAAGAAAAAATGTGCCTCTAGATGGCATATCAATTCCGTTACCCTGGAGGTTGTTGATGCTTATCCATATTCAAACGCTTTGAAACACATTGTGTATAGGCGCTATATAAATAAACTATCATATCATATCATATCTGGGGATGCCCATTTTGAGTAATCCCAGTATAAATTTCTTCCAAGAGCCGGTAGATACAAACATACTAAAGAAGTGAAATGTCATACGGAAATATATGGCCAGTAAAGGAGGCCACTCTATTGAAGGCTTTCTTGAGGTATACAAAGGTTGTGTTATACCTGGCATTTTGTACGCCTTGGAAACAGTGGAGGGTAAATATCTGAGTAAATTAGGTCAACTTGAAGGGAAGCTTTGGAGACCTGTTTTAGGATGACCTAACGCTGTGCCAATACAAGCAATAAGAAATGAGTGGGGGCTTATTTGCCTCTTGACTTTGTGGAAAATAGGATGCTCTAAACTGTATTTTAGAATAATACTGGGGGAGCGGGAGGAAGGAAAACTGCTAAACCTAATAGGAAAAAATAGAAGTTAAGGCAGGTTCAAGAATACTTATATTTTAAGTTTACAAAATACAGTACTGTCCTTCCGTGAAGATTTAGGTTATAAGGATCCTATGATGAAAGATGATGCTATCTCCATTTTGAAAAGTCTAAAGGAAAAAGCAAATATCTGGGATCTCTGTGAAAATCAAACATACCTCGACACTAAGACACGATACGCTGCCTATGCTCTCCAAGGTCTTAAACCTGCCATTCCGAGAGAATATTTACAAAATACAGGAAATAGGGCATTGAGAAGATTTATCTTGCAATTACGTTTGAATACTCTTGTAATGAATTAACTGGTGCTTGGACTAATATCCCCCGAGCAGAAAGATTATGTAGGCACTGCAAAATAGAGGTGGAGACTGTAAGACATATTCTCACCATGTGCACTAAATTAAAGGAATGGTATTACAAAGGGTATGTAAATATAGGTGGTGATTTCCATATGATTGAATCAGATTAATTTTGGTCATTTATTTATGAGGGGGAGATAAAGGATTTTATTGGGGCAGCCTTTTATATTTGGAAAAGAGCTATCTGTTAGTGAATTATTTGAAACTGTGTTTTTATTATGTGTTTTTTTTTCTTCATTTTATGGCTCGATTTTAATTGGAAGCAACTGATTGTAATATGTTTGTATTTACTTTTCTTTATGATAACGGTTTAAGGATTGAAATGTAATTGCTTTTTGGTGATTTGTTTGTAGTATACAAGGTTTTAATTAACCAAATTGTACTTTAAACTAAATAAAACAAAAAAAAATGAAAAATATGATGGCTGGAAGGTTTTGTATTGATCCTAACAAACTTGACAAATGGCAGTGCTTTTGGCAAACTTGCGCACCAACATTTTAGCGCATGTGTGGAATTGTAGACAAGAAGGGAGCAGTGATATGCAAATCAGTGTGGTCCTTCCACAAATTAGAGCAGTGGATCCTAAATGACTAGGCCAAGACCCTCAAAACACAAGCAACCTAGATATGTTTCAGCCTTGTTAGTCAACATCACTGAAATGCACTTTGATTCCCTATGGTGGAGTAGACAAGGGACCCACATGTGGACATACCCTCTCTCATATAAGGAGACCAACTTGTATAACTATAAATGAAAGAAGTGGACTGTATGAATTCAAGTTAGCAACTGCTGGTGCTCTTGCAAACTATCACACCACTGTTGTGAGCTCTTGTTCACTATTCCAGAAAAGGAACTTCCATGGTGGTGTGGAGTGTTGCCCAGGGAAACGCTAGACTTTAAATTTAATTCAAATCCCACCAACCATCACAATTCTTGATTATACCTTTTACCCTTTTATTCACTCCATAAGGTTTTTGAGAAATGGAGAAAACAAAACATGTCCATGCTGGATGCCTTACCACATGTTAGTGTGTATTTTTCAGGTTATGCCTTTTCTAAGTGCTTCCATTAATTCCCCTTGCTTGACCCTTTACCTAAAATAAAAAGAGATAAACTGATCATATTGTACTTGTCAATTAATCCTAAAAGAAATTCTTCAAGTATCACTTCAAACCAAATTTTCCTTCATGTGTTTTAGTTACATTCCTTTGTGTTTCCAAGTTACCTTTCCAATAGTCTCTGTGAGTTTCATTTGATTTCATTCGCTTGACAATGTCAGAAACGAGATGTAGTGCACACGCAGGCAGCCTCCTTGATACTCCACACAACATAGAATCCAAGATGGCAGATAGTGTTGATGTAGAGTTAGGTTAGCCCCCCGTATGAAACCACATTACATCAAGCACACATCAATGCTCATATCATACTACACCGGTATATTGGTACCCTTATAGGCCAGGCAGGTCAGTCTGACAAGATCTGTTGGAGAAGCAGGATGCTCATATTTGATAAATGTGTAAATGACAGAGACATATAGAGCTGTTGAGACTTTGACAGAGACTGGAGTGGTGGAGATAGCTGGAAAGGCTTTGTTGGAGAGTGTAGAGTTAGAGAGAGCTGGAGAACTGGAAACAGGACAGAGAAGAATGTGGCATATGTGTCATGATGCCTGCTCCCGAGGAGCCAGGTCAGGCCCAGCGTCCCCGGAAGCAGACTTCATACTCACCAAGCAGGACCCAGCAAACCCCTATAGGGGCTCTTTGGACCTTGTCCTGGCGCCTTTGGCGCCAGGCTCATAAAAGGCATCTGTCCTGGCGCCATAGGCGCCAGGCTCATCATGGCAGAACATATGGTAATGCTTGGGTGAACTCACCTGAGGCAGACCATGCTGCATACTCACCCGAGGCAGACCATGCTGTCTGAAGCTCCAAGCCAACTAAGGCTGGGGAGGAACTATTTTCTTTCAGGAACTCTTTTCTTACTCGGGTGGGGCCAGTGGAAGAACACTCACCTGAAGGTCTTCCAAGGCTATTTAAACCACGCCCGGATGGCCTCACGTGCTTCGCGTTATTCTGCATCTGCAGCAGGACGCTCACCGAGTCGGCTCCTGCAGCCTGGCTCCTGCCACGCCCGCCAGCACCTGGAACACCTGCAAGGAGAGAAAGGCAAGCATTAGGACATTACCTACCTTCATCCAGCATCCGGATTCTTCACTCCGTCGATCCTGCAAAAGAAAGTCAAGGGTTAGAAACGCATCTCATTGCTCGCTGCAGAGCCGCTTCCACTTACCTTCACGTGGCGCTGTCTAACTCTTCAGCAGTCATAGGCGACATCGGCCGCATTCCAGCACCTACGGAAAAGAAAGACAATAGTTAGAAGCGCTCCGCTTCTCACGCTGCCGCGCCGCTTCCACTTACCTTCACGTGGCGCCCGCAACCTTTTCAGCGCCCATAGGCGACATCGGTCGCATTCAAGACCTATGGAGAAAAAGGACAAAACAAGGTGAGCAACAAACTAATTGCAAAAGGACAGATTACTCACCTTAAGTCTTACCTGAATTTTGTTGGGACCTCAGTTCCCTTTTCGGGTCGGAGTGGCTTTTCTGGCTTTTCCGTACCCCAGCCCCTATGGGGAAATAAGACACACTCATTAAGGTGTCGGAGCAAACCACTACGGCACACCTTCATTAAAAGTACTCACCTGAGCTTACCTCGGCGAATCCATTCCTCCACACGGATTCCTCACCTAGTCCCTGAAAATTAAACAAAGGCCAAGGGACAAATAAGACTTGATCTTTTGAACTATATACTTACGGCAGCATTTTGGTAAAGGCAAGCAGAAATCGAACCCTCGCCAAATCCGAGATCCAGTGAAGTAACTGGAAATCTACGTGCCCCCTGCATCAGAAGCAGGATGGAGAGCTCGTCCATACAGAAATTAAGGTGAGAGTCTGCGGAAGGCACAGCTAGGGTTCGAGGAGGGTGAGAAGGGGAAAAAGAGGGGAATCTCACACACAATCTAGCAGACAGTTAACTCCCTTTGCCCATCTACAGAAGGATTATTTACGGGCCAGACAGACGAGGTTTGGGGTTCCAGTCCAGTCCATCTTCCAAGCACTACGCTTTACCGTGGAAGAAGTTGTAGCAGTCCAGAACGGGTCGGCGCCTCCGTGGGAATCAGGTGAGCGTTACAGAATGCAAAGCCTACCAATAACTTCCTACCCAGGCGCCATGGAAACTTCCGAGACAGACCAGCTGGCCCAGCTATTAGGGGAATTACGTGCCGAAGTTCATTCCGCTCGCCAGGAGACGAATGCCCTCAGGAGGGAGTTAATTGTGTCAAAGGAACGAACTGATGATCTTGCCCGCCAGCTGTTGCAGAGTCAAGCTGGTCAAACTCTTCTACCAAGTTCAGGGGGTAGTTTCACCCCTGTGGCGTCAACTAATCCAGTGCAAATCAATCTACCTGGAAACGTGCCACTGGCCTCGCCTGAACGTTTTACTAGAGATCCCAAAAGATTTGCAGTATTTATGAATCAATGCCGATTGCATTTCCTCTGCGAACCTGGGGCCTTCCCGAATGACCAAACCAAGGTAGCCTTTGTACTTTCTTATCTCAGCGGCAGCGCAGCTGATTGGTCAATCCAATTGGTTACTCAAGACGACCCGATCCTTCAGAACTTTCAAGCCTTCCAGACAAGTATGGAAGGACTTTTTGCGAGGCATTCTCAGGGACAGGCCCTGGACAACGAATTCCTATCTCTATGACAGGGTAATCTGGACCTCTTAGCTTACATTGCGACCTTCAATAGGTTAGTTGTGGAAAAAAGATGGCCCGAGGATAAGAGAATTACGCTATTCCATCGAGATCTACGTGGAGAACTTAAAGATGTCTTGGCCCAGGTCGTAAATCCACCCCAGGACTGCTCGGACTATATTGACTTAGTGGTCCAACTGGATCACAGGCTTCAAAACAGAAAAGCAGATTGTTCCAGGTTTGAAACCCAGGTTTTTGCCAAAGCCCAGGTTCACCCCAAGGGTGTTGATGCTACTGAACCTATGCAGATTGGAGTAGTCAAGGGACCTTTGACCCAAAGGGAGCGTGAAAGAAGACGGCAAATGCAATTGTGCCTCTACTGTGGAACTTCAGGACACTTCTTACGAGACTGCCCTGTAAAACCACCCAAAAAGGTGGCAGGAGCCATGGATAAAGATCTTGTAGAATCTGAGCCGGGAAACGACCACGCCCGACAAGCGTAGAGGTCCGCTTGCCGAGCTTAAAAACCAACTCTTTGACCTCGCACTTCACCATGCCAATGGTCCTCGTAAATCCAAAGCAGCCTGAACGGTTGCATGCAATTAAGACATACATCGATAGTGGGGCTATAGGAAACTACGTGGATCGTGAATTGGCTTCTAGGATGAACCTCCCTCTTTGCCCTAAAACCAATAAAGATGTCATCACCACTGTGGATGGAACTGAAATCGCCTCTGGGCCAGTAACTCACTCCACCACGGAAGTGACATTGCTGGGTCAAGACGGGCATCGGGAGGCAATGGTGTTTGACGTAATCAAGGCTCCGCAATTTCAAGTAATTCTAGGAATCCCTTGGTTGGAAACACACAATCCTCAAATTGATTGGCGAGCAAAGAGGATAACCTTTCCAGAGTGTGTACAAACCTGCTATCCACGAAATACAAGCATTGGCCTAGCTACCGTAACTCCTGTCAGTTTGCAAATACAGCCAGAGTACCAAGAGTTTCAAGACGTCTTCCAAAAGGAACAGGCCAATACTCTACCGCCCCACAGGTCATACGATTGCCAGATAGATCTACTACCCGGTGCAACACCCCCTTGCAGCAGGATCTATGCCCTTACCGAGCCCGAGAATCTTCATTTACGACAATATCTGGACCAGTACTTAGCCAATGGTTTTATTCGCCCGTCTAAGTCTCCTGCATCCTCAGCTTTATTCTTCGTACCAAAAAAAGAAGGCGATCTCAGAACTTGTATAGACTACCGCGCACTGAACCAGATAACTGTCAAAAACAGATACCCTTTGCCTTTGATCCCTGAACTCCTTGACCAAGTGAAAGATGCCTGCATATACACCAAGCTAGATCTCCGGGGGGCTTACCATCTAGTGCGAATCAAAGAAGGCGATGAATGGAAAACTGCCTTGCGCACTAAATATGGGTTGTTCGAGTAACAAGTTATGCCTTTTGGACTGTGCAATGCACCGGCTGCCTTCCAATATTTCATGAACGATGTCCTCAGGGAACTCATCGATGTTTGTGTTATCGTATACATCGATGACATTCTTGTATACTCCTCTTCAGAATCTGATCATTGAAACCATGTCAGGGCAGTCCTCGAGAAATTGCGCCAACACAAACTATTTGCTAAACTTGAAAAATGTGTTTTCCATGTCACGGAAGTCGAATTTCTAGGTTTTATCTTGACACCTAAAGGAGTCCACATGGACTCACGAAAAGTGGATGCTATCCTCAAATGGCGATCACCCAGCTCTGTAAAAGGTGTTCAAAGCATGCTTCGCTTTGCCAACTGCCAATTTTTATCGCAGGTTCATTCCGGAGTTTTCACGGGTGGTTCAACCCATCACTGCACTCTTAAGAAAAAATAAACGCTTTGAATGGTCTAAAGAAGCTGAGCAAGCCTTTCAAGAACTAAAAGCTAAATTTACTTCTGCACCCGTATTGAAACACCCGCGCCCGGATCTCCCTTATATCGTCGAAACCGACGCATCCAGTCTAGCTATGGGAGCTGTCCTTTCTCAAAGGGACCCAGAGACTAACCAACTGCATCCCGTTGCGTTCTGGTCCAGAAAATTCTCGGCTCCCGAGATTAACTACGCCATCACGGACAAAGAACTGTTAGCGATTAAATCTGCTTTTAAGGCCTGGCGACATTATCTCCTTGGCGCAAGACATACCATCACGGTGATCACCGACCATCGGAATTTACAGTACTTGAAAACCGCCAAGGCTCAGTCATCTCGACAGCTCCGTTGGGCTCTGTTTTTTGCTGAATTTGATTTCATAATCACCTACCGTCCTGGCTGTAAGAATGGCAAAGCGGATGCTCTATCCCGAATTGGAATGGGGGACACAGTCACTAACTCAGAGCCTGTGCCGATAATTCCCGAACAGAGGATCTTAGGTATGACTTCTTCACAATCGCTAGAAAATATCCAAACTAGAATTAAACAACTCCTGGACCCAACAGACTTGCAGGACTGGGTTCAAAAGGGATCTGATTTTACTATAGATAAAGATTTACCTTATTTCCGAGGACAATTATTTCTTCCACACACAGATTTACAAAAGCTAGTTGTTTCTTGTTATCACGATACACTAATAGAGGGACACCCCGGCATTGCCAAAACTTAGGAAAAGGTGAAAAGACAATTCTGGTGGCCTTCTTGGCGAAAAGATGTAAAATCATTTGTGATATCCTGTGGTGTGTGCGCCCAAAATAAAGGCCAAAAGAAAAGACCAGCCGGTCTTCTTCAACCGTTAGACATTCCACCATCGCCCTGGCACACCCTGTCATTGGATTTTATTACGGACTTACCCCCCTGTTCAGGATATAACACTATTCTTGTTATTATGGATTTATTCTCCAAGATGGCACACTTCATTCCATTAAAAGGTTTACCTTCAGCTTCGGTTCTAGCTAAAGAATTCCTTGAAAATGTTGTCCGGTTACACGGATTTCCATCTGTGCTGATTTCAGATCGAGGAAGCCAATTTATTTCCGACTTTTGGCGTAGATGTTGTCAATTGGCACAAATCGATGTAAGACTATCAACCAGTCATCACCCCCAGACTGATGGTCAAACAGAAAGAACGAACCAGACTCTCGAACAATATTTATGTTGTATGCTGCAACAATGTGAAAGTAACTGGAAAGACATTCTTTGGATAGCTGAATATGCATATAATAATTCTGTGCACTCTGGAACTGGGCAAAGTCCTTTTTACACTTTATATGGGCTTCACCCTCGAACCTCTGACCTGGATCCACCTCATGATCTCGGAACACCCGCAGTGGACCAGCTGCATACCGCAATTACCAAAGCCTTCAAAGAAGCAACTGAACATTTACAACAAGCCAAGAAAAGATACAAGAAAAGTGCTGATCGGCATCGAAGTGAGGCACCTCAGTACCAGATTGGGGACCAAGTCTGGCTGGCTACCAGACACTTATCACTCAAAGGACCTCAAACTTTTAATCCCAAATACCTGGGACCATATTCCATTACGGCCATAATCAATCCTGTGGCCGTTAAACTGGATTTACCAGCTCATATGCGAATACATCCTGTTTTTCATGTGTCACTTTTGAAACCTGTGCCACCTGGAACCAGACTAATCAAGCCTCCAGAACCCATTCAAGTGGAGGGAGAACCTGAGTTCGAGGTGAAGAACATTTTAGATTCTAAAATGATAAGATCAAGGCTTTTCTATCTAATCGATTGGAAGGGTTACGGGCCTCAAGAGAGGTCATGGGAACCCCATGACCATGTACATACTCCTTGGTTAATTAAAAAATTTCACTGGACCTTCCCAGACAAACCAAAACCCCCGGGGAAAACAACCTTGGGAGGGGCCTTGGGGGGGAGTGCTGTCATGATGCCTGCTCCCGAGGAGCCAGGTCAGGCCCAGCGTCCCCGTAAGCAGACTTCATACTCACCAAGCAGGACCCAGCAAACCCCTATAGGGGCTCTTTGGCCTTTGGCGCCAGGCTCATAAAAGGCATCAGTCCTGGCGCCATAGGCGCCAGGCTCATCATGGCAGAACATATGGTAATGCTTGGGTGAACTCACCTGAGGCAGACCATGCTGCATACTCACCCGAGGCAGACCATGCTGTCTGAAGCTCCAAGCCAACTAAGGCTGGGGAGGAACTATTTTCTTTCAGGAACTCTTTTCTTACTCGGGTGGGGCCAGTGGAAGAACACTCACCTGAAGCTCTTCCAAGGCTATTTAAACCACGCCCGGATGGCCACACGTGCTTCACATTATTCTGCATCTGCAGCAGGACGCTCACCGAGACGTTCAGCTTAGCCAGAAGAACTAAAACGGATTCTAGTACCATCACATACCTGTACATACAGGAGCACCCGAAATGGTGTGTAGCGGCATGTATAAAGGAATACGAGAATAAAACAGCCAAACTAAGATTGGCAGGGACGACTCAATTATTTATTGCACGCAGAAAGCCACACAGAGGAGTAGCAACAGCCACCATAGCACGGTGGGTCAGAAACATTATGAGTTTAGCAGGCGTAGACATGATAAGATTCGGGGCACACTCAGTCAGAGGAGCGATGGCCTCGAAAGCACTAGGACTAGGCGCAACATTACAAGACATCATGAAAGCCGCAGACTGGGCTAGTGATACGACATTCAGAACGTTTTACTACCGACCTATTAATGCAATGGCAGGAGTAGTAGTAAGAAGCTTTGAACAAGCTTAATGCTCGCCTCCGTCTTGACATAGAATGAAGATTCCCCCTGCTAATAGCGCAGGGAGCTCTTGATTCTATCAAAGACAAGGAGGCGAGCATTAAATTCCCATCCTGAATACACAATGAATGCAATAATGAAATACATGTTGTGAAGTACTGTCGATAATTAACATGGTTATTTCTTCCAGAATAGGGTGTGTATTCCCGCCCTAACATATGCCATTTTGTTTCTTATTGACTTAGGAGATGAGCAAAAGAACAGCTGAAAGCCCGAATCAGAGCAAGTCGCCTAGAACAGCTTCGAAAGCTTGTATGTGAGAGATCGAACTGTTACAAAGCAGGAAGTTCAGCAGTTGAGTGCGCAGTTAAAGAGAAAGGACAAGTTCAAGCAGTCAAAGAAGAGGAAGGACAGAGGAACAGGAAGGACTAGGTCACATGGCCAGAGACTAAGGGACTACAGGATTGATGGGATTTGATGTTTGTTTTCAACAAAAAAAAGAAAAAAAAAAATTAAATTGAAAGTTTACAAAGTTATATTTGTTGAAACTGCTGGAGAGTAGATAATAAAGAAGATGAAGCTTAATGCTCGCCTCCTTGTCTTTAATAGAATCAAGAGCTCCCTGCGCTATTAGCATGGGGAATCTTCATTCTCTCGATGTTGCTTTTTTGGAACAGTTTGTTAGCCCAGTGCCACTTTAAGAGAAACTTCCTAAAATAAGCTTGAGTTTTGAGAAATGTCAAATGTGTAGGAGCATTGACAGTTCAGAGTAGTTGGAAAGAGACTTTGATTGTGATAGTGAGTATGTTGCAAATTAACTACTGCCCTACATGAGTTAAAGAATGAGTAGTGGATAAAGCCCCTGCTTAACCAGCTCACCTCTGCAAACCAACTGTCAACACAATCATAAAGGCAAAACAGGCACACTTAAGAGATATACCTCCTTTGCCTTTTGTGGGAAAGTGGACAGATGGAAGGTTATACTCTCAAGAGGGGTGTGAAATAGTTGAGTGACAACTCAAAAAGCAAAGTATAAAAGTCCAAAATAAAGGAATGTCCAAAAATAAGTTCTATAAATCTGTATAGCTTTATCAAACAGACCATGTACAATAACAACTATCTAAAAAATGCTGTAAAAACGCACCGCTATAGAAAGAACACTGAAAATATCAAGGCTGCTCAGAGTAGTTTGCAGGTCTTGAAGCATCTACTTGAGCTGTGTCGATTGGGCAGTCAACAGGTTCATATCATAAACACAAGGATCTTAGCTGTTCAGGCTCTAGGGTCTCAAGGGCCCAGTTTAGTCCGTGTCTCTGACTCCCAAACCTGGGGGAGGTGGGCACACACTTTCAAGGATCCTGCAACATGTTGAGGTTCTAGGCAACAGGGTGTGTGGCAGAGATGTAGGTCTTGGCCTAGCATCAGAGTTTACCCACAATGGTCCCTGCGGATGGTTAGGGGACAGAGATCACCTCTGCCTTGGAACACCTGCCTTCACCTCACAACTGGAGAAAGGATCGTCACTCTTATCAGAGTCTAGAGAAATCCTCTTCTAGGGTTGGATTCCAGATATGATTCTCAAGATGATTCAAAGAAGTGGTGTGAGACTCTTTTTTTCTACCCCGTTGATTGGACTAAAGCTAGTCTGCTTTATTGGTCCAGTCCCTGCTATTCGAATGAGTGGGCTTTGCCCTTCTGACATCACACCACAAGTCCTTTGCATAGATGTGACAATAGGAGAGAGAGAGAAGCAGAGAGAAACATGATGTTGGAAGACTTCCTCCACCGTAGAGATGTCTCCATGGCTTCACTCACTATACTTAGACCCTTTCTCAAAAGGATCAAAGGCATTTAGAAATGCAGCACCTTGGTGTGTGGCCCAGGCCACTGTAAATGGGTGTTAGATTCCTGTTCCCAGGCCAGCTTCCTGTAGAGTGGCTGTCACTTGTAAAAGGGTGTTACCTTTCCTTACAGAGGGACAAAGAAAGGCAATCCCCCAAGGCTACAGTCCTGCCATTGGGCAGGAGGAGCCTTGTGTGGAACAAATACATATAACCCTTCAATAGCTGAATTGGGCACAAAGGGCTCACACTTGTGTCATATTATTTAATGAGGCTGGAATAACTATGAGAGATGCTGACGACCATACGCAAACTCAGGTATGGCTTGGCTGTCACTGCAGCCGTCATGAGGGCACCTGTGTCCTGAACATGCTCTGTGCCACTGTATGGCAGGCGCTGCCATCAGTTAACTGAGGCAGCAGTGCACAGCTGTACACTATGTTTTTCACATGGAGTTTTATGAAAGGGAAATCTGAACACAAGATTTGCCTTCCTCAAATGGAATTACACACATCATTTTATTATTTAATGCCAAGCAAAACAGCCAAGATTTTCACACCTTTGCCAGTTTGCAATTCATCACAGTGTGTACCTGCATTATGGATTGATTTGAAGAACAGAGATGTCAATTTCAATCAGATGGCAGAAGCAGTTCCACAAACGGTGCCGGATGCCAGTGCAATAGCGCAACAATGAGAACAATTAGTGCATTAGTTTATAATAGTGTACACAATTGGTACAAACACCAGGGACAGAACAAAACAAACAGAAAAAAGTATATAAGACAACAGGTAACTTACAAAGGTAACATTCACTTAAGGGATCGAGTGCTTCAAATAAAATGGGAGTACTAATTAAATGTACACAATTACATTATTAAGCATCTCTGGAGGCATGGGAAGACACAGATATGGTGGATGTGGCAGAGGGCAGGGGAAACTCCCTTTTAATAAAGTAAGTGAAGTTTAAACCAAGTTTTGAAGTGAACCAAGGTACGGCTGACTTTGATTGTTATGGGTTGTGTTTCCAGTGGAGTGGTGCACGTGGGGAGGAAGAAGGAAAGTGAAAGGAGACACAGGTAGGTATGAGATCGTGAGGTTGAGTGCAGAGGAGAATTGGCGGGAACAATATGGTAATTAAATCGGACAGGTTTTGGGAGTGCAATACCATTGATAGCTTTTTAGCCTAGGAGAAGGCATTTTAAAATGGAGCAGTGGAGAGCCAACAAGCATATTCTTGGTAGTACAAGTACAGAAAGATTCCTTCTCTTGTAGTAGATAACACTAAATAAATGAAGAAAATTTCAAAATTAACTTTTTGAATGAACCTGTTGAATTTCAAGGGGCCAAAATGTGAGAAGGCACAGGACTGAGTTCTGATGAACTTTACATTAGCAGCAAGACATGCTGAAAGAATCTTTTCTAAATAAGACACTCTACATTCATCTAGAAGATGTTTCCATGTGTTTTTAAGTAGAGCATAAAAAGAAGAAAATAACTTTTCATCAGCTTCTAACACTAGCGTTGTTAAGATATAAATGTGAAAAAGGATGTTTTTGAATTGTAATGATATGATATGATAGTTTATGTGATAAGTCACTTATAAAGCACTTGTACAAAAGTATTTTTAGGTGCGACAAGACAAGGAGGGGAGGACAGAAGAAGGACAAAACAATGATCTTACTAGGCCTTGTGTCATTCAGATGGCACAAGTGCGGGGGAAGGAGGTGGTGAAATGCCAGGGGGAGGGGAGATGAGAGAGTACAAAGTAACTTGCAAGTACTGCCAGGAGGTGGCTCATAAGTGAGTCAGGGGACTGTGGGGTTGCAGATACAGTCACTTAAGTGGTTGGGAGGCCGGGGCAGTGAAACGGCAACTGGTCATGCAAGAGACTGCCCCCATAAATTCAGTGGGTGGCCAGGTTCCTAAGCACATCAGACAGGGACATCAGCAAGGGAGAGAGAAAGTGGAAGCAAAAAGGAAGGTCTTGAGTTGCGTTTGAGAGAGGCAGGGAGGCTGTTCCAGAGGGAGGCCCCAGCCAAGGACAGAGATCTAACCCCCACTCTCTACTTGGACAATCGTCTGACCCTCAGAGAGTTGGAAGTGGATGAGCAGAGGGCTTCAAAAGGAAGATGCTTAGGAAGAGAATGTTGGATGTAATGTGAGCCCCGGCCCCAGAAAGCCGTGTGGACTATGCAGAGGGTCTTGAACTTGACCCTCACAGCCACATGGAGCCAATGGAGAGATTTCTCGGCTGGAGAGATGTGATCCCTGGACTCGAGGCCAAGGACAAGTCTTGCAGTCCTGTTCTGGATTAGTTGTAAAGGGCAAGGTGTAGGGGCAGACATATTTAGAAAGTGGATATTGCAGTAGTCCAGCCTAGAGAGGACCGGGGCACTGGAGACAGTAAGCTTCTGGGTGAAAGTGAAAAAGGGAAGAATACCTTTGAGGAGGTGCAGCTGATAGTGTAACTTCTTAGAGACATCAGAAATGTGAGGAGAGAAGGAGAGTGTGGAGACAAAGATGACCTCAAGGTATTAAGCCTCACAGGATGGTGCAGGTAGAGGGCCCAGGGAGGGCAGTCAGAGTGAGAGAGGGAAGGCGGGAGCAGGTGTCCCAATGAGGAGAATCTCAGTCTTACTGGCATTAAGACAGAGATCGTTGGAGGCACAGCATTCCAGACAGTCAGGTGTGAGAGAAGGAGCAGAAGAGGCTGATGGTATCCTGAAGTAGAGCTGGGTGTCATCCGTATAACACTGAAAGTTAGAGAAGAATGTAGAGATGCCTTGGGCCAGAAGTGCCAAGTAGTGTTTAAAGAGCCCCAGAGAGAGTTTAGACCCCTGGATCCCTGGATAACACCACAAGTAGAGTGAGAGATAGAAGAAAGGAAAGACCCAAATTGAACCTGAGAGAGTATATCAGTGAGAAAAGAGGTCAACCAGGTTAGAGCCTGACCAAAGATACCCAGGTTGTCACAGAGATGTTTGAGCAGGATGGCGTGGTTGACCGTGTTGAAAGCAGAGGATAGATCTAGGACAATGAGCACAGAAGCAAGCTTAGAGTCAAGATTTTTCAGAAAGTCTTCACGTGTGTTCAGGAGGGCAGTGTCCATGCTTATTGCTGCTCTGAAGCCAGACTTGTGTTCATGGAGACAACCAACAGATTCATTATGTAGATTAAGCTGGGAGATGGACACCTTTTCCAGTGGTTTGCCCAGGAAAGGAGTGATGGATATTGGGTGATAGTTGGCCTGAGAGGAAGGATCGGCAGAGGGCTTCTTAAGAAGGCGGTGCTGTCACGACCCTTACACCGAAGCCCCCCTGGCCTACCCATGGGCCAGGGGGAGCCTTCACCCCAGTCTCCTCTAAATCCCAACCGAGGCCTTCTTGGGGCCAGTCCTGGCGCCTTTGGCGCCAGGCTCATACTTAATAATGAGTTTGTGCTTGGGAACTACTTTTTGTTACTGTCATTCAATGTGGAAGCATCCACAGAATCAGGCTTCTTGGAACCTGGCTTGGAGAAGGATGGTTTGGGTGTGTGACCTTGGAACTCTTTTACCTGGACTTCTTTATTGAAGCTATTTAAACCACGCACGACTGGACTGACACGCTTGGCGTTAGTTTGCAATACTGCAACGTGACGCTTACCGCGTTCAGCTTCAGCCACGAACCTCGGATAAACTGCATCTGCAGAAAAAGAAAGAAGACATCGTTAGAAAAGGTTGCAGCTTACCTGAATTCCATCATTAGCAGTTCTCAGCTCTTCCGACCGGCATCCTGGAACCAGCGCTCCTTCGGATTGACGGACCTGCAGAAAGGGAAAGACAGGGCTTTAGACATTTTACACAGTTAACGAACTCCGCCAAAAGGCTTACCTTCCCACGCAACATCCCTGGAATACTGCACTCCGGCGGAGCACCGCGACCTGTGAAGACAAAAGATAACAGGTTAGCAAAGGCAAGGCACCTTAGCGCTGCATTAAGCGCCAACTTGCCGTGTCTAGGCGCTCCAAAAACGCTAATACTTACCAGCGAACCCGAATACAATCTTCGCCACGAATTGGACTTCCATGTACCTAAGGAAGAGAAAAAAGACATTGTTAATTCCAGAAAGGCATGCTAGGACAGCAAAACATCATAGCAATAAGACCAACCTGAAAGACTTACGTCGGGCCGGCATCAGTGAAGTAACTCGATCGCCATTGCCCGCAAAGCACCACGTGCCCCTGCTGAGACAGCAGGACGGAGAACCCGCCAACATCAAGAACAAGGTGAGAGGAACCCCAGAGGGACCGCAGACATACCGGGTGGTGGGAGGCTGTTAATCCCAGTTACCCGGTCCTAAACATTGTTTAGTTGTATTTCTGGCAGGATTCTTCCGCTGGTCACTACTAGGCATCGCTGGGAGGGATACCTGGACACCGTTTGCTGGGTGGTGCCCCCGTGGAACCAGGTGAGTGTAACAGGTGCACAAGGGAGTGGTTAATTGTAATTGTAATTGTAATTGGTTATTTATAACATGCTTTATACCCAGAGGTTTCTAAGTGTGGACCCGGAGTTCGAACTTGTGTTTCTCTGCGTCAAATTGCTCCAAGTTGAGCGATTTGCCCTTGGGCTATCCTCCCGAGACAGGAGGGGAGGGGAAGGTTCCAGTGGCAAAAGAGTGATTGCAGAAATCTGCCAGGGCTGGAACAAAGGTGTCAATGTGGTCCTTAATGGTTCTTGAGGAGCAGGGGAGCACCTGCTTTGATGAGACTTTCATAGGTCGGACTAGTCTAGAAACATTGTCACGAGTGAACAGGGGGACAGAGGAGAAAGGAAGAGGAGAAATGTCCAGAGAGGGGCCTGGAATGATAGAGGGAGAGGAAGAGGAGGTAGAAGAAGAGAAAGTGGATAGAATGTACTGAGATTTAGTGGTGAAATGAGATGCTAAAGCTGTGCTAAGGGCCTGGGAGGGAACAGGAGAGGTGGGTAATGCAGGAGGATTGCCCAGCTCCGTGCACATTTTGGAAATGTTCTGCCAAGTTTTTAGAGGCCGTCAAGATGCGGCCTTGGATGTAGTCTCTCTTCTTGGAGAGGACAGAGAGCCTGTATTGCCGTTGGAGCATGCGGCAGGCCTGTTTGTCAGAGGATGTGCTTCCACTTCCTCTCAACTATCCTACTCTTTCGCTTTAGGGTAGTGAGGTCGGAATCATACCAAGAGTTGCTCTTGGATGCAGGTTTCAAACGGATACTAATGACAGGGGCCAGGACATCAAGAGTGTTGGAGATAGAGAGATGAAGGTTGGAAAAGGCTGTGTCATAGTGTGAGCCAGCCATAGGTGTTGGAGGAGGAGAGAAAGTAGCAGTGAAAGCCTCCACTGACACACACTTCATGGGCTGGATGACTGAGAAGGTGGGTGGCATTGCTGGGGTCCGGCTAACCTACAGGCAGCGAGGGATAGGTGAGAGGAGAGAAGAAAGTTGTCAGTCCAAGAAAGAGGAGTGCCGAGAGGGTTGGAAAGGGGGAGGTCTGATGAGATCAGAGCATCCAGGGTGTGCCCTAAAGAGTGATCGGGACAGAGGGTAGAATAGTGAGAGAGAGAGAGAGAGAGATAGAGAGAGAGAGAGAGAGAGAGAGAGAGAGACAGAGAGAGAGAGAGAGTTGCAGAGGTTGTGAAAGAACATCGAGAATGCACATTTGATTAAGAAACTGCGGTTTCAGAGAAACCATTCACTCTACCAATACAAAGAAAATGTAATCTGTTGATGTTAGCTAAGTAGTACACTCACCATTCGCTGCAGCTAAAGGAAAATCAAACAAAGGGACTTGTTGGAACCTTCTTTTAATCATTAGATTTGCAAAATGTCTCTGAGAGCCACTCACATGAATCATTTATACTAACACAAAGTTTAGTTTCCATATTCAAAGCTACACAGAAATTAAGCTGACTATCTTATCTGACCTTACACTTTTCAATATATCTTTGTAATGCAAGATGTTTATGAAAAAGGACAACTATTCTGACATCAGGAAAGTCTCTGCTTCGAAAGGGCACCAAACATGAAGTATAAATATTGTATGATAATTAAAAGAATATATGAATATTAATCCTGTTTTCATAGGAAATCCCACAAACTCATTTTTCAGGTCCCGGAATTAATGAGGATCATGGGAATCTTAAAATCTGTATTTCATAGATGTATAATGCAGATTTTACTATTCCCATGATCCTCATAAATTTCATTGATGTATAATATTCCTCCTGGACAATATTGACGATTATATGATTCTGAGTCCAAACTGTCTAAGAGGTTTATTATATGGGAATGTAAAACTGTTTGTCAAGGCAATGGAATTATTTGAAACATCAGAAATTGTGATATCATTACGACATAGCGGTGGAAAATAAGAGGGTATTTAAGTTGAAATGCATATAAAGTCGAAGGAGCTCTGCAAATTAGCAGTCTGCTGAAAGGGACCTCTCTGTCCACTGGATGAGAGCTGAGCTGGGATAATATCTGGATATAGGAGATATCATGGGCCTTATCCAAGAGGAAGCTTTAAACATATTTTACCTGAGGAAGACCTAATGTCCTTGATGTGGATGAAATAGAGACCAGAATGGCCTACCTGATAGAGATATTGCCTGGATCCATGATGGTTCTGTGCCTTTAGTAAGTGTAAACGTGAGTCTAAAAAGCCCAAATGAAATTTGATATATGCACTCTAACATCCTCTCTCTGCTAAGTCCCTGAAGTGGATGCAGCAGGAGATGAATAACATTAGCGGGAAGTGATTCCAAATGGAATGTTTTAGCATGTAAGTGTGAAATGTTTCCTAGTGTCTGAGCATATTCAAATGCAAGGGAAGGTTAGTTTAAACTGGAACACAATAGCATTACTGCACAGGGTGTGCTGCCCCTTTAAACCAAAGTCAACTAAATTGAGTCCCAAGCATTTAGACAAGTAGAGTCAGTAACTGAGCGGTATACCGATGGTAATACCGCCAGGATACTGCCTGCGCAAATATCATTACTGCTACTCGGTCCAGCACTATTAGCGCTGTATCATGAATATTTGTTTGTGTTGTTTGTTTTATTTGCTCATAAAGCACGCCAAACCCAAAGGTATCTGGGTGCTTTCCTTAGGTACAAAGTTACAATAGAAAATACAGAGCGAAATACAATGAAATACAAGGTGTACACAAAACTATACAGGGATATACAAAGTGCCCACAATATTCAAAATGTACAAGTTCAGGACATAGTTGAGGGAGAAGTTAGACGCAGGCCCGGGTGACCTTTGAACAGATTGTACCTCAGTTATGGCATGGTTGGAAGGTGGCTGTGTCAAGGTCACGTTGTTGAACAAGAGTCCTTAGAGTCCTTAGTTTGATTGCCAGAACAGCCATGTTTTTACTTTGTTTCGGACAGAGAGGAACATGGGTTCAGATCTTAATGCAGTAGGTAGCTTGTTCCAAGTCTTAGCTGCAAGCACCGGGAAGCTGGAGCCTCCTGCTTTGCTGAGTTTGCATTTTGGGATGTTGAAACAATGGCATAGTTGGTTCTAGTGGGTCTAGTAGATTATTTTCTAGAGAATTTGTTCATCAAATATTTGGGGGCTGAGTTGTTGAGGCACTGTGAGTGATCATGAGAGTTCTAAAGGTAATCCTATCTTGGATGGGGAGACAGTGTTTCGTCAGGTTTGCGAGGTGTGGTTGGATCGGGATATTGAGGCCACATCTCAGTGCATTATTTTGCAAAACTTGTAACTTGTGAAGATTCTTCTGGCTGGTGCCCAGGTAGAGAGTGTTACAATAGTCCAATTTGGACAGTATGAGAGCTCTTGCGAGGGTAGTGAGTCTGGTGGGAGTCAAGAAAGGTCTGCAGGCATTTATGAGTTTTGCTGTGTAAGCTGTTGAGGATGAGGTGGCATTGATTTACCTTTGAAGGGTTAAGGCAGAATCTAGATAGAAGCCTAGGTAATAATATGTTGGCCCTAACTTATTAATGCCTAACTTGTTAAGTCAATGAGTAGGAGCTCTGTTTTGTCACCATTAAGACAAAGACTGTGACTGGCCATCTAGGTCTGTATTTTGCTAAAAATTTTGTTAAGGTAGGTGGAGTCTGATTGGTAGTCGCCTGATAGAGTGATGAGTATTTGCATATCATCCGCGCAATCGGTGTATGATATGCCTAGCTCATCTAGATGGTTGAATAGGAGATTAGTGAATATATTGTAGAGGGTGGGGGATACACAAGAGCCCTGTGGGACTCAACATGTGATAGGGGAGGGAATGGCTGAAGCGGTGGAGGAGAAAACTCTCATGGATTTGTCTGCCATGAACGAATTAACCCAGGCTGCAGCTTTACTGGAGAAGGAGGCATGTGGTGAGGTGATTGGTTAGAATGTTATGGTCGACTAAGTCAAACGCTGCCTATAAGTTCAGTAGCAGGCGTAGAGCAGGTTTTCCAATGTCCCTGGCCTCATCTATTTGGATTTTCAGATCCAGGAGGGCTGTATCTGTCCCATGCTTTGGTCTGAACCCTGATTGTGTGAGGCCTAGGAGATGGTTTTGGAAATGGATATATGCGGCCTTATCCAATATTTGTAGGAGAAAAGGCACAATGGTGAGTGGCCTGAAATTAGTGGGGACGTTTGGATCAAGGTTAGGTTTTTTGATGAGGGGTATGACCCAGGTATATTTGAGATTTTTGGGAACAGTGCATGAGGCGAAGGACACATTTATAAAGGAAGTGATAAAAGGGGCAAATTATTTCGCACCTTCTTTTATGATGGAGGCTGGGCATATGTCTCCTTGGCACCTAGAAGGTTTAAGACTTCTAATGATAGACTCAACCTCTAGTGTGGTGACAGGGGTGCATTTGAATTCTTTGACTCGTTTGGAAGGTGAAGCAAGTTGGGGACTTGAATCAATCTGATTATTGTTTGTGTTACAAGTTTTGGCGGTAGTTGAAAGTCTAGTTCCTTTAGCTTCAATTTTTGATTGCAGTAATTTGATTTTGTTACGTAGGGCCTTTTGGATGCTGATACACCAGCAGGCATCTTTTTTGCAAGAGTCAGGTGGGGTAAAGGGGGTTTTGAGTTCTTTAAGGATGGTAAAGAGCTCCTTTGAGCTTGATTTGGCGCTGGAAATTCTAATGTAGTTTTCATTTTTGTTTCTAAGATGCACATTTTGTAGATATTAGAGGCAGTTAATAATGTATCCTTATTCTGCGTAGAAGGTTTTTTTCCATGACGCCTCTGTGTCTCTTTTGGCTTTGCGGAATGTATTTAGTTCTAAGGTGAACCATTTATTAAGGCATGCTAGAGGTTTAGCTTTCCTTGATTTGAGTGGGGGTAGTTGGTCAAGGGCCTTCAATGGATTTGGATTCTATAGTTCTACCATAGCGGAAGGGTCTGAGTCAGGTGGCATCTGTTGGAGGGTGATAGGTTGAAGTAGGGGGAGCATGATTTCTAATGTGATTAGTTGATTGTTCCTGGTTAGAGCCGACAGGGCTTGGAGGTCCTTAGGGGACACTTGTTTGGGTTCATTGATTTCAAATGAGGTGACATTATGGTCTGACAATCCACATGTTGAGTTGTTGAGAATTTTAGTATTGCAATTAAAGTCTACTACCCAATCTAGAAGTCTGCCTTTGCAGTGTGTATGGTCGGTAATTCACAGAGAGAAGTCTAATTCTGAGATGGTATTTTGGATGGCTGAGGCATTAGTGTCTAAGTTGTTGTAGAGTCTCAGGTTTAAATCACCTAAGAGCAGGATTTGTGAGCTGGGTTTTGTGTTCAGGGAGAGGAGGGCAGTTATGTCTTCCTCAAAGGAAGATAGTGGGCCCGGAGGTCTGTATAGGGTGTGAATAAGGAGTGTCCGCTCTGATCAAATAGGAAGTTTCACTGAGAGGAGATCTCCAGAGGGGAAACTGGTGCTGTCCACTTCGCTAATGGCCAAGGTGTTTTTGGCAATGATGGCTACCCCACCACCTCTCTTAGTGGTTCTATCAGATTTGATGATGTTATATTCGTCAGGGACTGCTAACATGAGAACTGGACCTGCAGCAGGGTGGAGCCATGTTTCAGTGACCACTAGAAAATCTAGATTGTTGGTAATGATGAGATGAGAGATGTCTAATGCATGAGCAATTAATGATCTTGCATTGATAAGGGCCCCCTTGAAGGTGGATGCTTCAGGTTGAGGAAATAGTGTAGGGGCATTAAGTGTGAGAGTTGGTGGTGGTGGCAGAAGGGGAGTGTGAGGGCACTTGGTCGTATTACTAGAGCCATTGACCCTAGACAGGGTAGGTGAGGCTTTCTAGGATAGCACACAATATCAGGCAGGCTAGATGAGGCATACAAGAGAAATGCGTAGTAACAGGTAGCCAAGAATTGCATACAATATAACACAATATTAGGGAAATACGATGCAGCATACAGGCATAAATCACAGTATCAGAACTTACAAATTATGATAATCAGGAATGTCATGACGTATCAGTATAGCGTAGGTGTGCCCATCAGGAGTATCATGCACTAACAGCACAAGCTAGTTGGGGCGTTCTGGGCTAGCGAACAGTGTCAGGTATATTCAATATGGTATACAAGGTGGCACAAAGTGGCAGGCGGCTAGAAGTGGTGCTACGGCAAACCAAGACACAGCAATTGTATGGTTTGATGTATAATAGGCAGCGTGTAGATACGCCTATTGGTATTAGTGTCACTTTTCGCGTGGCAAAGGAATAGTCAGAGTACGAAAAGTTAGTAAGAGCAAGTTATTAGGGGATCTCCGAGCAGGAAGAGCACTTCACCGTTCGGACTTTACGGCATGGACAGGCGCAGACAGGAGTCGCCTTTTTGAGGTGGCCCGTAGAGAAGTGGACCGGCTCTCGCCTTCCGGTGGTGAGGTGTCCACAATATGCTGAGCCGCAGCCTATCCACGGCCGGATAGGTTGCTTAACAACAGGTACACAAATCACGGTCCGCAATTTTGTGGACACTCCTCCTGGTAAGTGTGCCGAATTCTGGGCATCAATCGAGGCAAATGGAGTCCAGGGTGTAAGTATTCCACTCACAGGCAGATTCTACGTGACTGAAGAGGGGTCAAACCTTGGTAGTACACTTACCAGCACCAGGTGAGTGCGAGCAGGAACACTTGTTATGATTCACAGCCATGCTTCTCCTGAAGCCGGCACAGGGTCTGGTTCGAGCTCCTGCCCTGCACGGCAGACTTGCGGAAGGTAGTGTACAGAGGTAAATTCCCATTCCCCATTGAGTCCATTGGACCCAACATGGTTGGGGGCACTATTACCACAGTTGGTAATTGTGCTGGCGGTAATAGCGCTAAAAATGACTGAAAACGGGCGGTAAGGGGACATTTTTACCTACAGCAGAAAGCTGGAGGTAAAACTCCCACTTACCGCTTGACTTATGATTGGGCCTTAACCCTTAAATGCAGCGGTAATTGCATTACCGTTGCATTTCAGGGTTAAGGCCAAACTTGTGATGAGGCCCAAGTTTAACCTAAATCAACACCTGTGAAAGCCTAGTCATTTAAACAGAGATAATAGGAGGAAACGTTTCTTACCTGAACCACTTCCATTCCCATAGAGAGCGATGCAATTTAAAATGAACAGCTATATTTTACCAATGATGTTTTTCAGAAGTGAGAGGGTCATGAATTAGGTATGCCGAAATAATTTAAGGGAATTAGAGGGAGAGTTGTTCTTTCAGAACATCATACTGTTATGTATATGCATATGTACATACATACACACGCACACATACATGCATACATAGAGGGAGCCAATCAAGCTCAAAGAATGGTGTTCTAGGATTATGGAAGTCTTAAGTCTGGTGAGTAGTATTTCAGGATTTACTATGTCACATACCACTTAATCATGACGTTGTTTTCATTTATGCCTATATAATTTAGGGTGGCCTTATTAATTTCTTGGTTTCTGACATCGGTTTGGTCTAAACCCTTGTTGCCAGCCTTGTAAGAGTCTTGACAAACTGCTGGACAACTGGAATTGAGTTGCTGCCAAGCTTTATAATATCTTCACTTAATCACGGATATTAGAATTACATATATCTTTGTACTGCCACATCATTGTTATTATTTTTAACATAGAATTTGATAAACACATGGTTCAGGGATGCAGGAACGTTTCTGCATTATAGTGAAGAATGTCAATTTTATTTATTTGTGATGCAGATATAAACAAGTGAAAACTCAATAGAATGCATGATATTCTTATTTCATGTGTTAATTCAATAAAATCTGTAACATACTTACAAATCTTAATTAAATAAAAAAACATATCAAGTTAGTGGCACATATTGGGGTAAACATCTGGAATGATTTCAGTCACTAGCCTTATAGTGGCTAAAATTAAGAACAAGTGTC
This sequence comes from Ambystoma mexicanum, assembly GCF_040938575.1. NCBI lineage: Eukaryota > Metazoa > Chordata > Amphibia > Caudata > Ambystomatidae > Ambystoma > Ambystoma mexicanum. The sequence continues at coordinate 1,172,307,017 of NC_090922.1, forward strand.
GCCCTGATAGAATTTTTGCCCAAATGTAGTTTGAACAACCATGATATTCTGAATCCATAAATGTTTTGGCCTTTAAGACTGAATTTGCGGGATGATGTAAGGATTAAACAATGTTATCATTAGAACCAAATTTGCATTATCTATTTTCCTGTGGAACTTTACTTCTGGGACATATTACTTCAAGGGTAGGCAAAAGGTTGAGCCTTGGAAATAACAAGATGTTCTTCCATTTTGGAAATAGGCCTTTCTTCAAATAACATTTAAGAGTTTTGTAGGGTTTTCCTTCCACTGCTTCAAAGTATGGTTAATTTTATATCCCTAAACACATACTTACTGGCTCACCATTCCACCTTGAACTTAAACAGGGATGTTTTAATCCCTGTTAGGTCAGATGTAAAAATATCCTTAGTACAACTGATAACGGTAAGAATCTGCTCACAATTCACTTCCCAGAGATTTAAGTCCATGGAACACCTACTTTCCAATGTCTCATTAAGATCAATATAAAAAGAATTGCAGATAGGGGCAATGATGTTTCTGTAACATGAGGAAAATGCCCATGTTACCAATACTTGTAAGGAAAGAAGACCCAATTTTGCCAAATTGAATCATCCCTTATATGTAAGCTCTCATCCGTAAACATTAAACAAGGAACAACCTTACATTGATATTAGTTCAGCCCTGGCAGGAGAGAAGAATGCCCACATTTCCGAATCAATTTCTTTATCTGGACGTCAAACATTAGAGCCTTAGAGGGTGGCCTTGAAAAAATTTGACTCTTCTGTGTATGGGCATATATTGGAAACTTCAAATATGTCAATTGATCCAAATACTCTACATGATTATTGTTCAAGCTCATCCAAAAGATGTTTGCTTTTTACAATTGGAGAATGAAATATGGTTGACTTTATACAATTAATCAAAAGATAATTATAATTCATTAATAAGCCAGGTACTTCAAGGATATGCTGCAGACCTTTAAGGGTTTGATCAAAAATATCAAGTTCATCAGTTTAAGCCAACCAATGTAAGGGTACCCGGCCTAATCTGGGCGGGAATGAGCTAGCCTCTTTGAAAAAGTGGCCAGATCTAAAAGGGCAATTTGGTAAAAATTCACCTGTTCCAACCTAGCCCCCTTTTCTAAAATTGGGATCAAGTATGACTGTTTCCAAGAGGCAGGACTTCCCCCCTTTGATAATATACTTTTAACTAGAATAAAGAGAACAGATACCCAAATCCTGCAGCCAATGAAAAGTTTGATTCATCGATCAACAATATGATGTCATCCAAATCAAAATGCATGTAACACCTGCCCAATTCCGATTTAGCATAGTATTTTAGATTGGGATTGGTAGGAACATACAGTTAATGCAAATATTTCAGCTAACACAACTCGGCAATCAGATTAACTTATACCTCTTTCCATGAGCCCAGAACTCAGCATTAATGAATTCCCCAAAACACGAAGGGCTTCATCACAACTTGGACTCTATCCCGGCTGTAATTGCACCGGGATACCGCCCAACGCAATTAGCGTTACTGCTACTATGTCCAGTGCAATTTGCACCAGATCACGAGTAGTGGTAAGGAGGTATATCCCCACTTCTTATAGGATCCATTGGACCCAACGGGGATGAGTGGCGCAATTACCGCCACACAAATATCGCTAGTGGTAAAAGCACAGAAAATGGTCATACCGCTGGTGCATTTACCTTCATCTCAGAGCTGGAGGTGAATGCATCAAGGTAGGGCCATACTCGGGATTGGGCGGAGTGGTAAATGCGGCAATAATAGCTTTACCACTGCATTTTTCTGCTCTGCCCAACTCCTGATGAGGCCCTAAGTATTTGGTTTGATTGGATGACTTGAAGCATATATTCGCAGTCCCACCTGAAAACAACATGTTTATAATCTTTTTCTGAATTTTCATAATTTTGTTTTCGGGTCTTAATACAATCAGACTTATCAGAGATAATGCTTTCTACTGTAGATCCAATATTTCTATGAAGACAATTATTAATCTCCTAAATCTGATTATCAGAAATATGTTTATTAGGACCACAGATGGCAGCAGTCAACCTTTGAGGCAGCTCATTTGATGAGTCAAATCATAAAAGAAATTGTAAAAGGAGACACCTAAAAAAAATACCTTGTTCTCTGTTTCACACATTAGAGCTAAATGGTCACTGTTAACCCCTGCAATGACTTTAAATTTAAAACAACAGTCAAATAAAGGACGAGTGACAAAAATATAATCAATAATTGACAGGGAATTTCACCACTTAAACCCCTTGCTTAAATCTATCCCAGAAACAGCTCTCCATGTATATGTAGGTATGTGGTCATACAAATAATGTCAATACTCACAGTTCATATCAACAGCAATAATTACGTATTCAGAGCTACGGTAGACAGACCAATATTCAGAATTCTGCCATGGAGTCCAGCAGGAGTGAATCATCTGTAATAGACAGATAACAATATACATCAATAATGAGCATACTGCCCATATATGAATTGTTAGCACCATTCACAAGACATTCACTTACTAGAAGGACAGGATGGGATGATTTCCAATCTCTTCAGTCAAAACGCAGGTCATTCCTTATGGCCGTAATAAGAACTTCTTAAGCTGGACAAGGCAAACTGCCTGAGAAAATGGCCGCTAAGCTTTGCCCCTCTTATACGCCCTCATATCTTTTTGAAAATGTGAGCAAGTGCAGGGCTTAACTTGATAGACAAAAAGGGGGAACCAGTGGCAGAATAAATCAGGAACAGTTATCTGTAGTCCTGGGCTGTGCAGACAAGTGATGATTACCTAATCTAAGACAACACGGTTCTCAGAGAAGTGACCAAGGAAATGGTGGCGGCTTGCCCTAGGGTGCTTAACTTCAGTTTGCGGATATGACAAAGCTGAGGCACAGGATCCAGAGGCATTGAAGTACTTTGTGGAGCCTCTGAGAGCAACCTGGGTGAGTGGAGAGAGGCACCTGGATCCAGGGAAGGCAAGAGGAGCCTGCAAAGCAAAGCGGGAGAGCAGAACGGTAAGCACAGGACAGAGGAGCTGGAGGATGAAGTCACAGAGGCCATTAGCAGCCAGCCAGCCTTGAGCATGGACAAAGAAAGAGAAATGATGGTGGTAGCTGATGTAATGGCACAGGCATAAGGAACAATATAACATCAGCAGTGACAGGGAACAGGTAAAGGGATACGTGTGCTCCATACAGGATTGTATGAGTTGGAATAAAAGAAAAGATATAATCAGAACAACAGGCACCACACACCACTCACATATTCAGAAGAAGCAGGAAAGGAGATGTAGGGAGGCAGTGATCAATTGGAAACATAGTGGGAGCAGAGAGAGGAGAAAAGAACAAAAAAGAGATAACATACAGATACAGTTCATAACATATATAGGAGGGAAAACCAGGCATCAGACAAGAGTGGTTCTTTGCAAGAGGTATTGTGTAGCAGTTTGATAAGCTCAATGAAGTGGTGGCAAGTATGAATGCAAGAGCGAATTAAACACATATAGAGGTCAGCCCCTCACGAAGGCCCATTGACTCTGTTGTTTTCATTTCTCCTCCTTGCTCCGGAGTACAAGGTCCTGCAGCCTCTCACCTTCCAAATCTACATTTTCCTGGTCTCCTTGTCTACACAGGGCTGTTGCAGCCACTTGGTTGAGGTAGGTGATATTATCCATGTCCTCTGCACCTCGTGGGAATTGTGGGTGCATTTTTTGGGAAAAAATTGAAAAATGGAAAAAAACAAAGAAAATCACTTCTAAATTGCCATTATTTGAAGTGCTTCCATATTGCGCCATTTGGCAGTGTTTACAACATCCTGCTGCCTGCTGCACCACGAATTTGGGAACTTTTGGGACTTTTTGTCTGCAATCTGTGTGCACCATGAGGTGCTTTCAACATCGCTACCTGGCCTCTTCTCCATCTGAGGCTTTGTGTGCCGTCCTGGCTGCCTCTATGGTGCTCTGCCATTGGCTGGGGACTCTCTCTTCCTGACCAACGAGGGACCAACAGGCTCTAGCTGGCCCCTACCCAAGGCCCGCTTTTAAGGCTTCTGACAGCTTCCCTGTTTGCTTCCTGGGATGCTAATGCAACAGCCTGACCCTGCCTGGGGTTGCCATCTCTTTTCTACTATGAACCTGGACTTACACGACTGTCCCACTTCCCCATCTATTGGTTAATTTCCCTCTTTCTGCCTACCCTTACTATTTTCACTTCACAGACCTTCACTCTACCTTCTTCCTGTGTTTTAACTGGTCTTCCCTTCATGCTCTTATCTGAGCACTCACCTATGATCCCACCTCATTTCTTTTACCAATTGGTGCCTTAGCTATTGCCTTGAATTTCAATATCTGGGTGTGTTCTGGTAAAGTCTGTGTTTGGGAAAGTCAATTTTGGGTGTGTTTTGGGAAAATCAAATTTGGATGTGTTTGGGAAAGTCAATTTTGGGTGTGTTTTTGGAAAGTTAATTTTGGGTGTGTTTTGGGAAAGTCAATATTTGGTGTGTTTTGGGATAGTCAAATTTGGGTGTGTTTTGGGAAAGTCAAATGTGGGTGTGTTTTGGGAAAGTGTTTTGGGAAATTCAATTTTGGGTGTGTTTTGGGAAAGTCAATTTGGGTGTGTTTTGGGAAAGTCAAATGTGGGTGTTTTTTGTTCACCTACATTGCTACCTGCTAGCCCAGTGACCGCTCCATACCTCTGATCTTGTATATTTCTCCTACTGCCTCCTCTCTCTACCTGCCCATGGCATTATCTGTTTCTCCTATCTATTCCAACTGTTTCTCTGTAAACTTTCCTTCCCTTCTCACTAGGTCTGGTAAGAAGAAATTCAAAAAGGATATCTTTGTTTCTAACCCTGGTCTCCCCATCGCTGATATCTATTCCAGCGCCTCTGCCAGACAAACCCTCACTGACATCCTCTTTTTCGTTCCTTCACAAGATCTCTGGACCCCTCATATGATCTCTGTGCTCCGTCCTGTCTCCTCCGCTCCCATTAATGGAGGCACCCGCTGGGAAGTACGTATGGATCTCTTTGACTCCTCTAGAGCCTTTATCAACATCTATCTAAATGGTACTGTCATGGTTCAAGGCCCTCATGCTAACCGCCTCCTCTTTGATAGGCAGTTCCCTCGCCTCATCAACTTCCTCTCATCTCCAGCTGTCCCCTACTCGCTTCCTCTGGCTACCTTGCCTTCCTCCACCTCCTCCTTTGCCCCATCTGAGGCCCCTTCCACACCTCCGCAGGGCGTACCTATGATCTGTACCCCTCCCAGAAGGTCTTTAAGTCTGGCACCCTTCTCCATCTCGCCACACTAAATTCTCGCTCGGCCGTTAAACACTTGTCTAACATCTGTTACCTCCTAGAAGAACTCAACCTGATGTCCTCAGTCTCACCGAGACATGGTTCACAGCCAGCTATATCACGGGTTTTGACACTCTCCTCCCCGACGGCTACAAGATCCTCTCAGCTCCCAGATCCAACCGGCCTGGAGGGGGTCTAGCCCTTATCTTCCCTCGTTTGAATGCTCCTCGTTTGAATGCCTTAATGTTGCACTCTCTACCGGCCCCCTGGTCAAATCACCTCTTTTCTCTCTGAGTGGGCTGACCTCTCCTCTTCCCTATTAGCCTCCACCACTCAACTTCTCCTCCTTGGTGACCTCAACATTCATCTTGATTCTACCTGTCCCTCATCTTGACTCTTTCGTGACCTCTGCGATTCACTCTCCTTCTACATCCTTCCCTCTGGCCTGACTCACTTGGCTGGCCACACACTTGATGTCTTCATCCCATCCGGCCTCCCCTTCTCTTCCCCCTTACCACTCTTCTCTCCTGGAGTGATCACTGCCTCCTCTCCTCTCATCGATCCATCTCCTCCCCCCAAGCCAAGCCCACTCCTAGATTGCCACCCACCTTCTCAGATATCCGGCCCACGAAGCGTGTGTTAGTCGAGGCCTTTGCTGCAACCTTCTCCCCCCCTCCTCCACCCCAGGCTGACTCACACCCTGACACAACCCTCTCTCTTCTCTACTCCTCTATTTCTGCTACTCTTGATACTCTTGCCCCCGTCATGAGGATCCGTTTGAAGTCCAAAGCCAAGTGCAATTCCATGTATGACTCTGACCTAACTACACTTAAATGGAAGTGTAGGGCGGCGGAAAGGAAATGGAGGGTTTCTTGCTCATCCTCTGACAAACTGGCCTGCCGCCTGCTCCAAAGGCAATACCGACTTGCTGTCCACACTAAGAAGAGGGTCCACATACAAGCCCGTGTCTCTGCAGCATCTAACAACTCGGTCGAACTTTTTAAAATCTGCAAGGAGGTAGCCAACTCTGCTGCAGCTTCTACCCCTCCTCTCTCCTCCCAGGATCTTTGCGATGCCCTTGCCCAGTGGCATAACACAAGGTCTGGGGGCCCCCCTGCAAGCCATGCTGAGGGCCACTCCCCAACTCAGCAACAAATCACGAGTACCGCCACACTCTGGGCCGCCCTAGATTACCACGCTTGCGCAATATGCACAAACGTGTTGCTGAAGGGGTATGCCACACACTGCACTAGGAGAAAGAGATAAATGTTTTTTAATGCAATATACAACACACTTTCTGAGAAAAAATGTACTAAAAAGCCACAGTGTTTACTATTGTTGTGTAGGGTAACAGCAATCCAAAACATGCAAGTCACCAACAGTGCACATGAACATTAATGCTTTGCTATTAAAAATGCCATGCCACAATGAAAACATGTTCAACTGGCTGCACAATGTAGACCAGTGTAGACTCATAATAACATTACAGTAACATTAAGACATACCTAGACTGGTTGCACCAAAATGCCAGTTGAAGCAATAAGACTCATCAAGAAGAGAGCACACATTCAAGCCTGCGTCTCTACGGCCTCTAACAACACAGCCAAACTCTTTAAAATCTGCAAGCAACTGGCCAATCCTGTTGCGATTTCTACCTCTCCCGTTCCCTGAACAGGCCCTCTGTATGGCTTTGGCCTCTCGCTTCTCCGCTAAAACACAGGACATCCTGTCCACTATCTCCTCTTCCTCTCTCGGCACCCTCTGGCCATCTCTCCCTCTCTTCCTCCTTTTTCCTCTTTCTCTCTAACACCTGACAAGGTTTCTAGACAAGTTCCATTTATAGAAGTGTCGTCGAAACAGGTGCTCGGCTGCTCCTGCAGAACCATCAAGGACCACATTGACACGATCCAGCCTTGGCCGATTTCTGTAATCATTCTTTTGCCACTGTAACTTTCCCCTCTCCCAAATTCTTGGAAAAGCTGGCCAACGGCCAGTTTACTCTCCACACTGAATCTGTTGGTTGTCTCCATGACCATCAGTCTGGCTTAAGAGCTGCCAGAGGCACGGAAACTGCTCTTCTGAACACCTGTGAAGATCTGATCTCTAACCTTGATTCCAGCATTCCTTCTGTCCTCAACATCCTGGAACTTTCCTCTGCTTTCGACACAATCAACCACACCATCCTGATCAATTGACTCTGTGAGAACCTGGGCATCATGGATCAGGCCCTGGAGTGGCTAACCTCCTTCCTCTTGGACCGCCCCTCGCAGGTCCAACTTTGGCCCTTTCACTCCGCACCTCTCTCTACATGTGGTGTTCTCCAGGGCTCTATCCTCTCACCCTGCTTTTTCAACCTCGACTTTGCCCCTTTGACCCACCTGATCTCTACCTTCTCCTCTAACTTACAGTGTTATGTGGATGACACTCAGCTTTCCTTCAGGCTCCCTTCAGCCTACTCTCCTCCCTTGCTCATCCTGGTGTCATCTTCAACTCCGCTCTCTCTTTCTCTCCTCACATCTCGGATGTCGCCAAGAAATCCCACTACCAGCTGCACCTCCTCAAAGGGACTCTTCCATTTCTCAATTTACCCCAGAATCTCACTGTCTCCAGAGCTCTGGTTCTCTCTATGCTGAACTATTGCAACACCCACTTTCTCAATCTGCCTTCCTCTACTCTCCACCCTCTGCAACTAATCCAGAACAGGACTGCAAGACTTATCCTTGTCCTCAAGCCCAGGGAATGTATCTCTCCAGCCATGAAATCTCTCCACTGGCTCTTGGTGGCTGCAAGGATCAAGTTCAAGACCCTTTTCATTGTCCACAAGGCTTTCTGGGGCTGGGATCCGCACTACATCCAACACTATCTTCCAAAATACCTTCCTTATCGAGCCCTAAGGGTTAGATACTTCTCCAGGCAGAGAGTGGGGGGTAGATCCTTCTTCCCTGCAGGCGCCTCCCTCTGAAATGGCCTCCCTGACCCTCCCAAACTTGAGCCGGACCACCTGAAGTTCCGGAAGCAGCTCAAAACATTCCTCTTATCCTCTGCTTTCTCTCTCTCCCTCCCCTGCTGACCTACCTGTCTGCTGCACCAACTGGTTGCTTGGCTACCCTCTGTCTCACTGAGTCCAGGCTATTTCTTGATCAGCCACCCTTGCACTGCCTCCAGGCCTACCACGCAGATAGGAGCTATAACTGTAACCCTACAGTCCCTTGTTCTCCTTGCACTACCCAGATCCGCGCTGCCCTGGTGGTACTTACTCAGAGCATTTCTGCCCTGTTTTACCCTCCCATCTCCCCTGCACTTCCCCCCTCCTTTTCCCCTTGCACTTCTCCTTCTCGCACTTGCACGATCTGAATGACACAAGGCTTAGTAAGATCATTTGTCTTGTCCTCCCTCAGTTTTCCTTCTCTTGTCTTGTCGTGACTAAAAAGACTGTACAGTGTACAGGTGCGTTATAAATGACTTATCATATCATAACATATCATTTTATCACAGATGCCCAGAAAAATATACAGTGCCGCAGTAAGAAACGGCTATACTGGCAGAACCCCAATGCCAGTCTAGCCAGGTAATTACACTTAGCAGGACTGCTTTATCAGAAATGCCCAGTTAAAACAGTCATACCAAACTGAGGAATGACTAGACTGGCTGCACCAAAATGCCGCTCTAGCCACTAATGCCACATATTATGCCTGCTTAGCATGGACGATCATTATGATTTATTGCACAAGCTCAACCCCCCACACATCCCTTCTCCCTCCCATCCCCTACCCCAACCTCCAAAATCAGCTAATTGGCCCAGAATTACCTCCACGTCCCTCTTCCTTGTCCCAGTGCTTACGTATGAGGCTCCTTGCCTCACTGGTAAGTACTGGAGGAAGAGTGGAACTAGGAGTAATGAAGATTACAGGTAGCTAAGTCAGGCATTACCTTCATGTACCTCTTCCTTATCCCAGTACTTGTGTATGAGTGCCTCATACACAAGTACTGCCTCATACACAAGTACTGGGATGAGAAAGAATAGGGCTAGGTGTAAAGAAGATTACCAATAATTAATCAAGGCATTAAACACAAGTAGTGGTGCAACATTGAGCTGACTGGGTTTCAGCATTAGCCCCCCCCCACTGAAATTGTGGGCTATGTTGACTTGACCTGGCTGACCTTCAGAGCAGTTCCCGGACAGAAAAGGACACATATGTTAAACGGCACCTGGGTTTTGCTGTTAACAAGGGCCCGACCCAGCAATTACTAATGTACATCAGTTCACTGTTAGTACCTGCATTCAAATGCCAAATTTTTTAAGCAATTGAAATTGTGATGTGGGTTTAGTACTTGCATGCCAGGGGAGTGATTGGAAGGGTAGAGTGGAAACAGAAGACCAGTCATTCTCACAGCAGCCCATAAGTGGGTTCTTTCAGACCTAAAGGGGAGAGTTAACTGCTTGTAACATTGAAGCTGCACTAGAATAGTCTCATTAAAATGCGTAAAGAAGTTAGATGCTCCCACACAAATAAGTTTGCTCCTCCTCACCACACGTGAAGTTAGCACCTCTCCCAACATTTGAAAACTTAGCCCCCCTGAAATTTAGGTTTTGTTGCTCCCCTGAACACAAGCACAAACACCATTCACCATATATAAACACACACTTGCCCTATCAAAACTTCTGATCTAAGGTTGTCTTATGGTTGAAAACGTAGGCCTTCAAACACATCCAGGTGTCAAGTCCTTTTATATTCCTGCCATATGTACATACTGTTCCTACATGTGTTTATCTGTATATATGTATATAATCGTGCTATTACTATTACTGTGTGTATGTATATATTGTTGTTGTAACTAAGCTTCACATATACATGTAACTGCTGCGCCCTGTTACCTTAGGGTATGCTCGCGCATTACAAATAATAAAACAAACAAACAAACAAACAAACACGCACACGCAGCCATCCATATATTTAAGAGTGCTCTCTTACACCCAGGGAGCCACCCATACATTTAGGTGTGCACCCTTTCACCATACAGACACACCCAGGCAGCCACCCGTACATTTAAGTGTGCAACCTTTCACCACACAGCCACACCCAGGCAGCCACCCATACATTTAAGTGTGCATCCTTTCACCGTACACGCACACCCAGCCACCCATGCATTTGTGTGCACCCTTTCTCCATACACTCACACAGGCAGTCACCTATACATTTAAGTGTGCACCCTTTCACCATACTCTCACACAGACAGTCACCTATACATTTACGTGTGGACACTTTCACCATACAGGCACACCCAGGCAGCCACCCATACATTTAAGTGTGCATCCTTTCACCGTACACACACGCACGCATACCCAGCCACCCATACATTTGTGTGCACTCTTTCACCATACACTCACACACGCACACATCATGGGTTGAGGGGAGCCATAATACTTCAAAAATACATTGGACCTCATTAGGACCCTGGCGGTGACGGTATGAATGGTGCTGGTAAGGCACCTGCAACGTTCATACTGTCCCGCCGCATTACGAGTTCTGCTCCCAGGTTCTGACAGCCCGCCAGGTCTTACCTGGCAGGCTGTGTGGCACCCGCGAGCATAACTCGTAATTGCGCCAGCACCGTTATCGACGGTGCCAGTGCAACCATGCTCCCCACCCCCATTCTGCCCTATTGGGCAGAATGGGGATCAGGAGCCCGGCAATACCGCCACCCGCGAGTGCAATTACCGGCCCATTCATCTTGTAATGTGCCGGTTATTTCCCAATCGCGGAAGGCGGTTCCTGTAGCAGGCATGGCGGTAGCCGTGCCTGCCATACAGGCACGGCTACCGCCATGCTCGTAATGAGGCCCATTGTTTCTTTTTGAAGTCACTCTGACTTCATAAAGAAATTATTTCCGTTAAGGACTGAACCATAACGGAAATAATATCTTTATTAAGGCAGAGTGACTTCAAAAATAAACTATTTATTTTTTAAGTCATAGGGTTTCCCCACCCCATGACATGAAGGCCTCCAGCCTAGGGTCTTCATGTCATGGGGTGGAGGTAGCCACAGGACTTTTTGTATTCACTCGGCCTTCATAAAGAAATTATTTCTGTTACAGAAATAATTTCTTTAGAAATGCAGAATGAATTGAAAAAGAAAATTAAAAAAAAAAGAAATTGCAAAAAAACCCTTTTTTTTTTTACTCCAAGTGGTGCCCCATTCCAGAACATGTGGTCGTGGGGCCCCCCCGCACCGCAGGGGTTGCGGGGGCCCCTGTTACGCCAGCGCCCTTGCCTCTCAATTTATCTCTAAAACCCTGGACATCCTGTCCACCCTCTCCTCCTCTCCCCCTTCTCCTCCCTCTCCTTCTCATCCTGCTGACCCTCCTTCAGCTACCCCTCCTCCTCCTTTCTCCTCCTTTCCTCTTTTCTCCCCAGATGAGATATCTAGACAGGTTCGATCTATGAAAACCTCATCAAAACAGGTCCATCCCTGTTCCTCTAAAACCATTAAAGACCAAATTGACACCCTTGCGCCAGCCCTTGCTGATTTCTGCAACCTCTCCTTTGCCTCTGGCTCTTTCCCCACCCCTCTTAAACACTCCCTTGTACATCCTCTCCTCATGAAATCCACTGCTGATCCGTCATGTCTGGCAAACTATCGCCCAATTTCCATTACTCAATTTTTGGGCAAGCTCCTGGAAAAGCTGGCCATATCTCAGCTTAATCTCCATTCTGACTCTGTTGGCTCCCTCCATGACCACCAATCTGGCTTCAGAGCTGCCAGAAGTATGGAAACTGCTCTCCTGAACATCCGTGAAAACCTGCTCTCCAACCTCAATTCTAACATTCCCTCTATCCTCTCCTCTGCGTTCGACACGGTCAACCATACCACCCTGCTCAATCGTCTTTGTGACAGCCTCGATATCACTGATCAGGCTGTGGCCCGTCTGGCCTCTTTGCTCTCTGATCGACGCTCCCAGGTACAACTTGGCTCCTTCCTATCTTCTATCTCCCTCTCCACATGTGGTGTCCCCCAGGGGTCTATCCTCTCGCCCTGGCTTTTCAACCAATATCTGGCAACTCTCGCTTACTGCATCTCAATGTTCTGCTCAAATTTCCAGTGCTATGCTGACGACACACAACTCATTTTCAGGCTTCCTTCAGCCTCCTCCTCTCCTTCCCTCATGTCCGATTGTCTAATCTCCATTCAAAATTGGTGTGCCGCCAATGACCTATGTCTAAATGCCAACAAGACTGAGATCCTCCTTATTGGTACACCATCTCCATCCCCTTGGCCCTCCTCCCACCCCCACTTGCGTGGCTAAGAACCTTGGGGTTATCTTTGACTCTACACTTTCCTTCTCCGCACACATCTCTGATGTCTCCAGAAAATCTTACTTTTTACTACACCTCCTTAGAGGTACTCTACCTTTCCTCTCCTTCCCTCAAAAGCTCACTGTCTCCCAAGCTCTGGTTCTTTCCAGACTGGATTACTGTAACAGCCTCTTCCTAAATCTACCTGCCTCCACTCTCCGCCCTCCACAACTAATCTAGAACAGGACTGCAAGACTTGTCTTTGGCCTCAAGCCCTGGGATCATATCTCTCCAGCTTTAAAATCCCTTCATTGGCTCCCAGTGGATGCAAGGATTAAATGTAAAACCCTCTGCATTGTCCACAAGGCTTTCTGGGGCCTGGGTCCAAAAGACCTTCAACTATCCCTCCGTAAATACCTCCCCTCTTGAGCCCTTCACTCCTCTACTTCTAACTCCCTCAGGGTTAGTCGTCCTGAAAAAAAACAAACTGGGGGTAGATCCCTGTCTTCGGCTGGTGCCTCCCTTTGGAACAGCCTCCTGGCCACCTTGAAACTTGAGGAAAAACATCTTTGGTTCTGGAAACTTCTCAAGACCTTCCTCTTTGCCTCTGCCTTTGCCCCCCTTCTCCCCTGTTGATCTGTTTCTTCTCATGGCATTGTGCACCTGGCCACCCTCTTTTCTTTCGGGCCTAGGTACCTGCTCACCCTGCCACCCTCCTGCACTGCCTCCAGGCCAACATCTGCACTAGGGTTCTGTATCTGTACCCATACAGTACCCCTCCCATCTTTCTTCTGCACTTATCAGATATACCTTTCTGACTAACTTTCACCTGCCACTTGCTGGCTGCACTACCACGGTTTAAAGCCCTTAATTATTATTTATTCTATTTAATATTTATTTATGTTTTCTCTCCTCTGCTTCGCACTTTCCACTCCCCCCCATTTTCCTTTCCCATGCACTTGCGCTTTCTTAAATGTCACTGGGCCTAGTAAGATCGCTGTTTTTTCTGTTTTTTTTCTCTCCCTTTTTCCCCTCCCTTTTTGCCTAGTCGTGCTCAGAAACACTTGTATACAAGCACTATATTAATAAAATATCATTTCATTTATCATTTCATTTCTCAAGTGTTAAAGCAGAGATGAACAAGTTCATGGACAGACTGGAAGAGGAAAGGGATTGAAGAGTAGAGGAAATGAGAGAGAAAGGCTTTATCCTTCAGGCCCAAGAGGATGAACTGCGTGCTGCTAACAATGAGTTGGAAGACAGAATCTGATGCTGTAATCAGAAACATAGGAAACATCAGTAATACCAGAAAACATCAGCCAGGCTGTTACAGAAAGCCATACACACAATAAGCCAGTAACTTCCAGCAGCAGAGCTGAATGCCGCACAGTAATTGGTCAAGATAGGCAGGCAAGCACATTCCCAAGCCCAGTATTTCAGCAGAAAGGTCATGTAAAGGCAACACAGAAGTAACTATCTCTTGAGCTAAATGACAGACACTGCATACTGATTGGTTAAGCATGATCAGCCTAGCCCCGTTCCCAAGCATGTGTACAAAAGAAATAAAACAAATAATGTTCCTAGCCAGTGCATTGAAACTTAAACAGTGAAGGGCACGTTCTGGTAGGGATAAAGCAATGAGCAATGGAAAAGCTTGTGTGTTGACCTATAATCAAGGAGCACCACTGCCCCCTGTAGGAAAAGCCCCACTGAAAAGAGATACAACCACCCAGACATTAATCACATAAGACACTGTAACATATAAAATAGAATTGATTATGCACCATCGGTCGTCTATGATTTATGAATGGACCTAGCAACATGTACACATAGTCTTTGGAAAGAAACAAAGTCCACAGACACTGTAGTTCCCCATTGATAAGGTCAAAGGCTGAGCTGGTGAAGTCATGCACACACCATGAGAAAGGAAGTGTGGAAGGGGAAGCAAGTAATGTTTCCAATGAGGAGTTGCAAAATTAGTTGTCAGTGAACAGTTCAAAATGGTGGGAACGGTAAATTGGTGCCAACTGATGAAGCCTTTGGAAAAGGACGTCATGTTATATTTTTGAGATCACATAGGGATTGGTTGAAACCTATTAAGTCACTCACTCCTAGGATACGCCACATGAAACAGCCACTCAGCAATTAAGTTTATCTGATACAAAGTAAAAAGAGCTAACATCCAATCAGCATCATGGGAAGGAAGAGGGTTCTATCAGAGATTAATAAATTGAAGTCATGACCTGGGCATAAGTAGAGGAAGCCAAGAGTGGTAAGCATTGTATAGATTTACATATAGTGTAAACGTTGTTGCCCCGCAAACACAGGATGGGGATTTGTAAATGATCTGCAACATTTGTTTGTCTTTTTGATTATTCTTTGCCTGTGGAAAGTGTGATCAACTTTTGTTTTTCTCACATCTCATGCATTCATTTTTGGGTCATGTGGGATGTTTTTACCCATGCATCCGAGCCCTACCTCAAAAACTGTGCAGTACTGGCATTGAAAACATCATGATGGCCAGAGATTCCCAGAAAATGCCCAGGGAAATGCATGAAGAATAGGCTGCCACTCATTTTTGCCGATGTTATGGGCACAGAAGGGCACTGCCTAAAACCACCATTGGACTACCCACACAGTAGCCTGAAACCATTGGGAATGGCAATGCTGATTGCCAAAAGCAACCTAGAATTGTGGGGAATTCATTTTCTTAAATCCCAAAAATGGGTGCATTACCAGTACTCACCACTATCAGAAAGCCGGCGTTTTAAAACAACACCAGACTTTTTTCTCTTTTTGTGTAAAACTGAATAAATGAACCCAAAGCAGGCCAAAGAAAGACTTACTGAGAGGTGGATCCAATGTAAAGTTATATTCTGAAGTGACTTGAAGGTTTATAACAAGACTGGCTGAGCTGTGGATTTCAGCAGTTTAATTAAATTTGGACTGAAAGACACTAAAAATCTAAATGTTTAAAATAAATGAGTGACCTACTTTTGAGTGTCACATAGGTTGCAATTGTTTAAATGTCATAGTTTTAAACTTAGAATCAGCATTCTAGCTGCATATGTAAAATGGTTAGTTTTATTTGAATGCAGAAAACTGGGTAACTAAAAGTGACATTAGCTGGGGGCTGGCTTAAGGAACTGAATTCTGCCTACCAGCTACCCCCGACAGGAGTTGAGACTTGCACAACAGCTGTGTTCCCAGGCCTACCTGCCTTTTGCTGCTCCCACCAAAAGGGATATGACACTTCTCTGATTGGATTACCAAGGGACTGCTAGAGACTAAACATAGGACCCAGGCAGAGGGTTTATTGAAGTGGCCATAAATGGCTTCCTCTTGAACAATGGGCCTTCCAGGGCCCAGGCAGATGGTTTATTGCAGGGGTAATAAAAATGGCTTCCTCTTGGCAGAAACTGGGAGGGGGAGAAACTGGAGACAGAGGCTGAGCTTGAAGAAAGTGGAAAGACTGATTTCTGTACCATGTGACCTGAAAAGACACACCCCTGTAGCCAGAATATGGTTTTAGAAAAAGATGAATAACTCATAGTACGGACTTGTCATAATTATTTAAATGATACCATAATTCTTGTGATTTTTCTGCCCACATTTTAAGAGGTTTTTAGAACTGGTGGCATGATCTGGGGGCAAGCTAGCAGTTAAGAGGGTATTACTTAAAATGTATGCATGTTAAAAATCTGACACTTCATCAAGTAATGTCCATACTCCTTGCGCACATGTGTATAAATTTGGGGTAATGTCCGATATTACGAAACCAGTTAAAAAGTGCAAATGTTGCCATTTCTGAATGCAAGCTCCCAGGAAGAGCAGATTTGGACAGGGTATACCTCCTGTGATATGTGATGGGTGCATGTAATTTTAAACAAATGTGTACCTGTGCAAATATGTCTTTTGGGTCAAAATATAGATTGTGTGTAATTTGACAGGGGTGGGTTCTCTGTACCATAAACAGACCTCATCATGATGACACTTCATTTAATTCCCCCAATCAAGGGGAAGAGGAGGAAGTGGCCAATGACAAGTGGAGAGGGGTAGGGCCTAGGAAGCTAGCCTTTCCACCCATTTTCAAAACACATAAAAGCAGACAGTCAGGACAGATAGGGACATTCAATTCCATTTGCTGCGGAGCATGCTGCCGGACCATACAACATCCAGAGATCCAGACTTCAAATCCATCAATCTCCAGAATCTAGAGAGGCTAGACCAGCAGAGCAGAGCTGACCCAGACCGCTGTTAGCAGAACAAGAGAGCTGACCCAGATCACTGTGAAGAGACCCAGACCAGACCGGAGTCCAGTCCAAAACCTGACCAGATCCGTGGCGAGGCCTAATTCAAAAATATATTGTGAGTACCTAGCAGAACTGCGCAGAACCAATCTCTTAGTTAAAATAATCTAATCCAAGCTATTTTTAATCTAAGTAGAACTGCCTCCTAACTGTCACCTGTCATTTTGTAAAGCTGTCACCTGTCATTTCTAGTTGCTAGCTGTCACTTGTCACTTTGAACTTTAAAATTTCAAATCTGAAAAACGACCTTTACCATATCGCTCATATCTCCGTGACCGTTTGTCTTAGAGACTTGCAGTAACTTTCCTCGGAAAGCTGGGAATCTTGGCTTTTCAACGAACCTAGAACCACATTCCTATTCCATACACTTTTGCTGCAATCGCGAAAAACGCACTCGCGAATTTACCGCGATTTGCAAATTTCTCCACGTGTGAAAACAGCAGTTTCCTTGCTAAAAATTCGTTTGCCTCTTAAGAACCATCCCTGAATCATTGCTAGAGTGAGCCTGGACTAATATTAACTAGATACCACTCACCCTGAACCTCTAGAGGGAATTAAAAGCATTTTAGCATATTTTTCACTTCATTGCCAGCACATATCAAAGCATTTTAGCATATTTTTCACTTCATTGCCAGCACATATAAAAGCATTTTGGGCCTGTGTTTCAAACTTCTGTAGTCTAAGCTTGCTGGGGTGAACTGAATTACATTTGATTGCATTTCTGAGAACTGTGTGCTTTCCTTCCATTTCCTTGCATTGCATAAAGGGGGGAGGGGATTGCCAGAGAAAAGTGATTACATTGTTTTGTTGAAATCATATTGAGTATTTTCTGTATTGCATTTTCATTCAACATTACATCCATCTGAACTTATATAAAGCATTCTCTACCACCTTATTCTTCTGTTCCTATTCACAAGTGTGCTAGTGCCAGACTATCCATTATTGATTACTGCTCAGATTCAGTGTGATATTCAATTATTAATTTATTATAAAGCATGATATATATATATATATTGTTTAAATTATCAAATGAACCTTTAAACTTGCAAAACAGAACTACTTCTTGGCTCAGTGGGGTCAGGGGGATTCCAAGAGAGGGGTGTTATATAGGGGTAGTCATCCAGAACGCATGAACTGGACATAAAGATATATTAATAAGGGTTTCCATTCAGTATCCCAGACTAGGCATTGACTTAGCTGTAGTGTTGAATTGAATCCTCTTACAAATTGGGGGCTCGATTGGGACGTTTGGGTTAGATCTATCACTTGTGCAGATTAATACAGTGTGCCAGCTAACCAGATACACATATCCAGTCGGATCACCACGCTGTGTTACGCTGTAAAGCACTCCTCAAAGGAACGCTCTAAGGAAAAGGTCTGTTTTGCAAAAATAAAATACAAACTTCTGTAAGTCAGGAAGGAACTCAAATCTCTAGAATGACGACCTTGGTAGACATGAAAATAGCCAGAGAGCACTTCTTACATAAGTTATTTGTGAGAGGTGAGTGGACTCATCAGGACCAGACGATCTGGTTGCAAGCAACCGCACCCCAGATCTCGGAAACAGGGTCAGATATATGGAGAGATCAGGGTCCCTTACATGTGGCCCTGAGTGAACTATACATGGCTCCTAAAGCTAAGGATGAACAAGACAAGATGGTTAGGATAGCGGCATACCTGTACCTATATATGGGAGACATGCAGGATAAATGTACTGAAAGCCAAGATTTGGCGAATAAGCGACAGATGGCGTTAGAGAAGGTCCAATCTGACCTGGCCTCTTCTGAGCAGAGGCTGCTCAGGAGCCAGGAGTCAGAAAATGACAGCAGATGGTACATCACTAAAATAAAGGAGGATATGGATGTGCTGCAACAGGAAAAGGCGGACCAGGATACCAGATTTCTGGCCTTGCAGAAGGAGTACCAAGAAGGTTTGGACTCCCTACTGCAGAGCCAGAAAAAGCTGGAGCAACAATTAGACTTCAATAGGGCATGTGCTGAGCAGGTAGTCACCCTGCAAAGCCACCTAGATAGGGAGAAGGCAGAGAGCAATAAACTGATTTTGAAAGACCTGGATACCCAGGCAGAGTTTGACCAGGAGCGCCAGAAAGCTGGTGCCGTCTAAAGGCAAAGGGACGACCTGGCGGCACAGATGCAGGCTCTTAGTCAGGAAAGGGATACCTTAGGCCAGGAAGTCTGCCACTTAAAAAGGAAAATGGAAGGAAATCACCTGGCCCTCCAGGGACTGGGTGACCTCCAAAAAGAACACCATAACTTGTTAGAGCACACCAGGAAGGTGGAGGATGCTCTGGCAAGAAAGGAGCAGGCCAATAGGGACACAGCTCAGGAGATAACCCTCCTGCAGCAAAGACTGGCCCAGTGCTCCAGGACCAATCAGGAAACGCAGAGCAAGAATGAGGCTCTCTGCCAGCACAATGATAGGCTCCAACAACAGGTAGCGATGCAGGAGAGACTGATAGAGTCTAGTAAGGCCTTAACTGAGGAACTGAAGGTGCAGGCTCTTGCATTGCAACAGGGAGCAGGGGCGATAGAGACCAGGTTCGCTGGGAAAGGGAAACTCCTGAGCATAACCTCAGGAGCCCTAGTACCAGAGGCCTTTATCTCTCTCAGTCCCTGGACTCTGCCACCCCCATGTCCCCTGGCGCACATGAGCCCCGGGCCACAGGGATGGCAGATTACTATCCAGTCAGAAGCATGGGGCTCATAGGCCAGTACCTCCCAGGAATGGATGGGCGGGCATCCGGGTATGGGCACCCAAGCACAGTGCAATTTAGTGGGGAACCCCAGGAGAGTAGGCCCATTAAGGGCATCCTGAAAACCTCTGCCCAGTTAGGTCAGTGGGGGGGGTACCCATCAAATCCTGGCAGCAAGGAGGGATCTGAAGACTCCTCTGAGCGGTACAGGACACAGGAGACCAGGTCCCCACATTCTGCCAGCCATTCCCAGGCTCGCAGAATCCGGGAAAACCTGGAAGATCAGACAGGAACCTCTGGGAGCAGTGCCTCTGAGTCATAAGATGAATGGACCAGGGTTACCCGGACCAAAAGGGCCAATAAGGCAAAAAGGGCCTTGATTAAGGACCCATTGAAACAGATTAAGGCAATCAGGAGTGTCATCACGCCTTATCATAAGAACGCCAAGTACTCTGTTTGGGAACACTTGGAGCTCTATGAGCAAATGATGGAGACTTTTCATTTGAAGGACAGCCAAAGCTGTATCCAATATGTAAAGTGGACATTCTCCCCAGAGTACTCCAGTTTCTTTGCAGGGCTGGAGGACCAAAATCATTCCAGGTGGTCCACCTATAGGGCAGCCATATTAAAACATTTTTCTGTTCACAGAAATCCCCAAGAGGCTCGCAAGGCAGCCTACAATTTACAATGTGGGGAGGATCAGGCCCCACAAGAATTTGTGCAGGAGTTAAAGCGTGCTTTTGCACAGACCACAAGAAGGGTGCGCACGGATAGCAGAGAATTTATTAATACGTTTTTCCATGCCTTGCCCAAATACATAATGACCCAGCTTGTGAGGGATTTTCACGAGAAAAGATCTTTAGACTGGGTCATTGAACAGGCGACCCGGATCTATGAAGTGCAGAAGCCAATAGAAAATAAAAATAATGCGCCCAAAAACCCCAAAGCCAACAACACCCCTGCTGCTGCCAAGGTGGCAGAGGTAAAGGTCACCCCCGTTTTAGAGTTGGAGATGGGGGGCCTAAAAACCTACCTGCACCTAATAATGCTAGGCCCAGAAGGTCCTCGGGCCAGTCACAAACAGGGAGTCAAGGAGGTAGTCCCACAAATGGGGTCCCTCGCTCTCCTGACTATGTAAGTCCCCGTTACAAGGGAAGTCGACCCATCCTGGGTTATGTGTGGACTCCTCCAGCCCAAGGGGGGGGATCCAGCCAAGCACCTAACCCAGGGAACTTCCCTCCCAACTTCTCACAAGAGGGCAGAAACTCACCAAACCCTGGGCAGAACTTCTTCCCCAGGTATCCACCCAACTTCCAGCCCCAAACTCCTCCACCCTTCTTTCCCCAATTCCCTGAGCCCAGACAACCGAATCCGGGAGAGGGGAGGCCAAGGGCGGAGGGGTATCCAAATCTTCCCAACCAGGGGTACTACCAAAGAAGGGATAGCTACCCTTCCCGGGACCAGCCCAGGGGAGAAAACAGGGCCCCGTATCAGCCTGAGCGGGTTTCCCAGTTAGAGCGCCAGGTTCAAAACATGGCACGGGATCTGGGTCACATACTGAGGGCGCAGCAGAACCCTCAGATGGGCATGCCGGCACAGAATGCACCAAACTCTGGGCCTGGTGCTCCAGAACAATGACGGGGGCAGCACCCCGATAACTCACCGGTTCCCAGGGAGGAGGCACAAAGGGAAGGGGGGTGTAAAGCCTTGAAGGAAGCTTCCTTCCTCACTTGTAAACAGCCCCTGGAAACCCAGGAACCAGAAACAAAATCTCTTGCCCCTGAAAGTCTGCCTCCTAAGAAGCAGAGGGGGGGTAGGAGAAACAAAAGACCCAAACAGACTCAGTTTGAGGAGGAGGTACAGATCTTCCAATTTGAGGGAGAGGGATCCTCAGAGGATCCTGGGAAAAGGATCTTCTCCTTCAGAGAGGGGGGAACTCCTCCCAAAGAAAAATGGGTCCCTAGGGATGCAAATCCAGACTGGGGAGATGTGGAGACTGAGCTACCGCCGCCCACCATCTCATCCCAGAACCAACAGCAAGAAAATCCCCTGGTTCAAACCCATCCTGGTGACTGCCCCCAAAAAGGGAGGGGCGGCCTGGAACCGGAACCAGGGGAACCCACAATGGCTCTGATCTCCAGTTGCCAACTTTTTCTTTCAGATTCCCAAGACTCTCCACAGAAGTCTGCCCAAATTTCTTCTCTTGCGATGTCCAAAACCAGAAAGTTAGCCCACCAGTTGTCCAAAAATGTGCATTATCTGTGCCCCCTTGAGGAGAAGGAGGGAAGATACTATGCCCCGGTACAAGTACAGGGACAGGGTACAATTTTGGCACTGGTGGACACGGGATCTCAAGCTACCCTTCTGTCCAGAAGGGCCTTTGATGAACTGAATGCAGGAAGGGGAGGGAATTACCAAATTCCTCTCACCTCACTTCCTGGACAACTCCAGAACTTTGACAGGAAGGAAATTCCCGTCGAGGGGACGGCAGATTTGGACATTAAAATTGGGCGACACAAGTTGAAACACCCGGTCATAGTTGTGACTCCAGAGGGCACCCCTTGTTTACTGGGGAATTACCTCCTGAGGAGGTTGTCACCCTTAATAGATTGCGTAAACAAGGTCCTCTGGACCCAGACTAGCCGACCAATAAAATTAAAACAGAGTGTCAACCATGTTAGTTTAAACGGCACCTGCCACATGGTTGAACAAAAATCTGACCAAGTAGAATTTCACTTCCAGAACAACCAAATTCCAGACGTGACAGTAATAGCAGTAGGACAACAGACTGGTGATGGGGGGTCCTCTCTATTTCTGAAAATCAACCTTCCTTCCAGCCTAAAGTGGTATTCCACGCTGGAAGGAAATACTCTGAAATTCTATACTAATCCACAATCAGAAACTCCCACTCCTATAGTCCAGAAAGATGTGAAATCAGCTCAGAGCCTGGCTGATATTCAGCAAATTGGAGAGCAGTTGTTCATCCCTGTTCAGTTAAATGATGGGAAGGACTCTGTTCTCGCTCGAGTGTGCGTGAACAATGGTAAGAGCTTCATCAGCGAAGCCATGTTTCGCCAACTCCCAAAAGATCCAGCCATTCCCACCTTCAAACTGATAGACAAATGGGGAATGGACCTGGAAGCACCTAATTCCAAACATCTCCTGCCAAGCAGGTGTATGCTCAAAATCTCCATTGGCAACAAGAGCATAGTCCATAATTGTTGGGTCGTGCGAGACGTTACTGCCGCATTTTACTTAGGCAGTGACATTCTCAATCGCTTTGCCATTAGTTCGGACATAATAAACTTCAAAGCTTCGTCCCGATTAGCGGATAATCCCATGGGCTTTGATGATCCAGAAAAAGCATTTAGGTCAGCTCAATTGCTACCTTATGCAGTTGAAATTCAGATCAAAGAGGAAGTCACCATCCCAGAAAGGACCCGACAATTCTCGCTGGAAGTGAAAGTTAAAAGAGGACAATATTTGCAAAACCCTGATGCTTACATACATCTAAACGCTTCTCTCCAACAGCAAGGGTTGGGGGTAAACCCAACACCATTAGTCAACATAGAACATGACACCATTCTAATAGAGGTGGATAACAGCGACTTAAAGAGTATTACTCTAGCCGCAGGCACCATTATTGGAATGGCGGTTGATGACCGACATTTTTCCATCGATTTAGGTAATGAACTGTTAGGACCAATCCCCAAGGAATGTTTTGACGGTGACAGTGAGGACAATACAACACCAGACAGGATTTTTACCCGGCATGGGGGGAACTTCCTGGTGTACACTTCCTGCCCCTATGGTAAGGAAGATGTGACTTGTGACTTCAGGAGGAATGAGGTGATTTTCCAGGTCCATGAGGGCTGCCTTTCCCACCTGAATCCTCCGGTCCAAATCAGCACTCTGACCAGGGACTTCTCCACCCAGCTGGAGGAGGCCGCGGAGATAGCCAAACCAGAAGTCTTTCCAGGCTTCAGGCAGATGGTGGAAGAGAGAGTCAACCTAGCTGATGCCTGTGTGACTCTGGAACAAAAGCAAAAGTTGAAACAAGTTTTCTTGGATTTCCAAGATCTCTTTGCGGTAGACTCATATGACTGTGGTCGCACTGACATCCACACAACAACAATCCCCACGGACCCTGGCATGACTCCTGTGTTTGTGAAGCAATATCGCTTGCCTCTCGCATCAATGGAGTCCCTTACTGAAATAATTAAGAACCTTGAGTCCAGGGGAATAATCCGTCCAGTCCACAGCACCTTCAATAATCCGGTGCTGGGAATATTGAAGCCAAACGGCCAGTGGAGACTCTGCGCCGACCTCAGGGAGCTCAACAAACGGGTCCATACTTCCCGATGGCCTCTGCCCTACATTGACCAAGGGCTGGCCCAGATCCAGGGGTCACAGGTATTCACTGCAATAGACCTGACCAATGGATACTGGACTGTGCCTGTCAGTAGGGAGGACCAATACAAGCTGGCTTTTACCTTTGGGGGCCAACAGTACACATGGACCCGGACTCCCTTCGGATACCTTAACTCCGGTAATGAGTTTAACCTTTTCCTACATAAGGCCATGCCCGACCTGGGTGCGAGGGGTAACCTGGCTTAAGTAGATGATGTCCTCATCAAAAATTCATCTGTGGAGGAACACATAGCGGAGATCCGTTATGTTCTGACCCAGTTGAGGGCCGCCGGAGCAAAACTTTCCTTTCAGAAAGCACAGTGGTGTAGAACCCGTGTTAATTTCTTGGGGCATGAGATTACTCCTCAGGGTCTCTGTCCCCAGGAAAAGAAAGTGGAAGCACTTCAGAAACTGAAAGACCCCACAACTTTGCGGGAACTAAGGAGCCTCCTTGGACTGACTAATTACAGCAGAAAGTTCATTGAGGGCTACGCAGAGATCACCAGACCCCTGATTCATCTCCTGAAGGGGGGAGTCAAGTGGGAATGGGGTCCAGAACAAGCTGAGGCAGTAAAACAACTCGAAAGAAGCCTCTCACAAGCGCCTTGCCTAGCTTACCCTGTCAGAAACAAGGAGTTCTTCCTGGAGACGGGGTTCTCTAATACGTGCTTGACGGCAGTATTATACCAAAAGCATGACAAGGTCAATAAAGTAATCTCCTATGCGAGCAAAACTTTATCCTCTGTGGAGGAAAAATTCAACGATAGTGAGAAGGCACTCCTGGCAACGGTGTGGGCATTGAAGAATTACCGCCCGTTTATCCAGGGGGAACACATCATAGTGGAGACTCCACACCAGCCTCTGTAATATCTCCATAGTGACAGAATCCGGGCCGGAAATGTGAGTAATTCCCGAATTACTTCCTGGATTCTGTCAATGCAAGGCTTTCCTGTGGAGGTCAGATATGGCCAAAACAAGAAGAGTCCCCTCGCGCAAGGTCTGGCTGACTTGCATGATTGTGCCAGAGAAAACTGTCTCGAGGACGAAAGTCTAAAGATAAAGGACAACACGGAGGCATACCTTAATTCCCCACACAAAGTTTTTGAAGAGGACAAGTGTGAGGGAATGCCCACTGTCTATGTGGATGGATGCTCTTACCATGTTGACAACGACGGGGAGAAAGAACTGGTGGCCGGCGTAGGGAATGCATGGGTGAATGAGTCCCCAGAACCCTCCGCTGGATACAAAATTGGCCCCCGAAGTAGTCAGGTGGCAGAATTGATGGCTGTGCATCAGGCCATCCTCACTGCTGTCCAGCATCAACTCCACGAACTGGTCATAATCACAGATTCGGATTATGTACGGAACGGGTTCGTGGAGCACCTGGTTAATTGGAAAACCAGAGGCATGTTATGTGCTAATAACAAACCCTTGAAACATGGGAAGTTGATCCAAAACATTGACGATCTGGTCACCTCGAATGAGATGACCATCTATTGGAAAAAGATCAAGGGTCATTCCAAAGTAGAGGGACCAGACAAAACTGGAAATGACTTAGCTGATCAGCTGGCCAAAACCGGGGCCATCCAAGGGGATCTAATTGAGATTGAGTCCATGTTGGGGGAAATCCAGGTCACTGCTATCACTAGGTCCCAGACAAATGCTCACAATGACCTTTCAATTGCACAATGGAGTAAGGAGACCCCTGATGCTGATTTGATTACCGCTCAGAAGGGGGATCCAATTATTGGTCAATTTTACCAGCACCTTGAGGACCCTGAGAACTTTCCCCTGACGGATACCGATTACATTGGGAAAGAGGACCTAAGAGTGTTGATGAAATGTCCAAAAATGTTCCGAATCCAAGACGGTTTGTTGGTAAGGAAATCCAAAGCTGGCCACGATCAGTGGGTGGTTCCTACCTCATTCCGAAGCCTGATGTTAAGTCACGCCCATGATGCGGCCACCGCCGGTCATAGGGGGTTTCACACAACATTGGAAATCTTAAGAGAGGTTGCATACTGGCCACACATGGGGCAGGACCTCGACCAATACTTGAAGGGGTGTCTTGTGTGTGCGCAATTTCAGCCGACGTCCCTCAAACACTGCGCGCCTCTCCAAAAGAGGGGGATGACACTGCCATGGTCAGATTTACAAATCACTTTGTAGGCCCTGTGATTCGCTCTGCTAGGGGGAATAAGTACATGTTGACTGTGACATAATTGTTTACCAAGTGGGTGGAATGTCTCCCAGCCCCAAATTGCAAGGCAGAAACTGCAGCTGCCCTGATGATTAACCACATCTTTTCCCGTTTCGGCCTACCTCAAAGGATTGAGTCAGACAGAGGTAGCCACTTCACCAGTGAAGTGATGACAAAGATGTGGGAGATACTGGGGGTCAAAAGGAAGTTGCATATTGCTTACCGGCCAGCTTCTCCTGGAGAAGTAGAGAGATACAACCGAACCATTGTGAGCATATTAAAGGAGTTTGTGGCAGATTCTGGGTCAAGTTGGGATATCCGATTACCTCTGGTCCTAATGGCCATCAGATCTACCCCTTCATCTGCAACCAAAATGTCACCATTTGAGTTGATGACTGGGCGCAGGATGGTGCTTCCTCAGCATTTGCTCTACAGGACCCAAGAGCAGAAACTAATAAATGCCTCCACAACTCATGAGTATGTGGAGAATTTAAGGAAACACCTTCAACATGCTTTTGCTTATGCTCAGCGGAATCTAGGAAGATCAGCTGATAGCATGAAGACCCACTATGACCTGAAGACTTCCAGGAAGGAATATCAGGTGGGGGACCGGGTCTATCTATACAATTTCCAAAGGAACCAGGCCAAACAGCGAAAATTTTTGCCTACATGGAAGGGACCCTTTGAGATTAAAGACAAAATCTCCCCTGTGGCCTACAAGATCCGCATCCCCAAAGGCGGTTTGGCAGAGGGGGAAGACAAGTGGGTGCACATTAACCAGTTGAAGTTTTGCCATCCCAGGCACACTCTGCAACAACTGGAGGAATCCTCTGGAATCCTAGAGGGTACTGTCTCAGATTAATTCAGTTCTAACTTAAAATATCCTACATATCACCTATCAAATTCTGAGTTTCTCAATGTGGGTGTTTTCGTTTTTGAATACAAAAAGAAATGTGCATGTCCATATGTTTTGACTATAAATTTATGTGCCACCCCACTATATCAATGGTGGGGGAAAAATGTCTATGAATAGGTATTGCCGCTCTTCCTTTGTCGTCCTAGGAGAAAGAAAACCTGGAGACGGGCCAGGGAGGACGATCCGGAGACCGGGAGCAGAGACGCAAGGGGCCCAGTGTACCGCCCAATACTCCCATCAGGACCGGCGAGGAGAACCGATCGATCAGTACTGGATGGAGGAAAAGATGCTGAACTGTGCCATCTATTGGAAGAAGATGAGGAAACATCCCAGATCTTGCGAGTCCCATCAGTGAAACAGAATGGCCATCGCAAGAGGGGGGCTTGTGGGATGTTTTTATCCATGCATCCGAGCCCTACCTCAAAAACTGTGCAGTACTGGCATTGAAAACATCATGATGGCCAGAGATTCCCAGAAAATGCCCAGGGAAATGCATGAAGAATAGGCTGCCACTCATTTTTGCCGATGTTATTGGCACAGAAGGGCACTGCCTAAAACCACCATTGGACTACCCACACAGTAGCCTGAAACCATTGGGAATGGCAATGCTGATTGCCAAAAGCAACCTAGAATTGTGGGGAATTCATTTTCTTAAATCCCAAAAATGGGTGCATTACCAGTACTCACCACTATCAGAAAGCCGGCGTTTTAAAACAACACCAGACTTTTTTCTCTTTTTGTGTAAAACTGAATAAATGAACCCAAAGCAGGCCAAAGAAAGACTTACTCAGAGGTGGATCCAATGTAAAGTTATATTCTGAAGTGACTTGAAGGTTTATAACAAGACTGGCTGAGCTGTGGATTTCAGCAGTTTAATTAAATTTGGACTGAAAGACACTAAAAATCTAAATGTTTAAAAGAAATGAGTGACCTACTTTTGAGTGTCACATAGGTTGCAATTGTTTAAATGTCATAGTTTTAAACTTAGAATCAGCATTCTAGCTGCATATGTAAAATGGTTAGTTTTATTTGAATGCAGAAAACTGGGTAACTAAAAGTGACATTAGCTGGGGGCTGGCTTAAGGAACTGAATTCTGCCTACCAGCTACCCCCGACAGGAGTTGAGACTTGCACAACAGCTGTGTTCCCAGGCCTACCTGCCTTTTGCTGCTCCCACCAAAAGGGATATGACATTTCTCTGATTGGATTACCAAGGGACTGCTAGAGACTAAACATAGGACCCAGGCAGAGGGTTTATTGAAGTGGCCATAAATGGCTTCCTCTTGAACAATGGGCCTTCCAGGGCCCAGGCAGATGGTTTATTGCAGGGGTAATAAAAATGGCTTCCTCTTGGCAGAAACTGGGAGGGGGAGAAACTGGAGACAGAGGCTGAGCTTGAAGAAAGTGGAAAGACTGGTTTCTGTACCATGTGACCTGAAAAGACACACCCCTGTAGCCAGAATATGGTTTTAGAAAAAGATGAATAACTCATAGTACGGACTTGTCATAATTATTTAAATGATACCATAATTCTTGTGATTTTTCTGCCCACATTTTAAGAGGTTTTTAGAACTGGTGGCATGATCTGGGGGCAAGCTAGCAGTTAAGAGGGTATTACTTAAAATGTATGCATGTTAAAAATCTGACACTTCTTCAAGTAATGTCCATACTCCTTGCGCACATGTGTATAAATTTGGGGTAATGTCCGATATTACGAAACCAGTTAAAAAGTGCAAATGTTGCCATTTCTGAATGCAAGCTCCCAGGAAGAGCAGATTTGGACAGGGTATACCTCCTGTGGTATGTGATGGGTGCATGTAATTTTAAACAAATGTGTACCTGTGCAAATATGTCTTTTGGGTCAAAATATAGATTGTGTGTAATTTGACAGGGGCGGGTTCTCTGTACCATAAACAGACCTCATCATGATGACACTTCATTTCATTCCCCCAATCAAGGGGAAGAGGAGGAAGTGTCCACTGACAAGTGGAGAGGGGTAGGGCCTAGGAAGCTAGCCTTTCCACCCATTTTCAAAACACATAAAAGCAGACAGTCAGGACAGATAGGGACATTCAATTCCATTTGCTGCGGAGCATGCTGCTGGACCATACAACATCCAGAGATCCAGACTTCAAATCCATCAATCTCCAGAATCCAGAGAGGCTAGACCAGCAGAGCAGAGCTGACCCAGACCGCTGTTAGCAGAACCAGAGAGCTGACCCAGATCACTGTGAAGAGACCCAGACCAGACCGGAGTCCAGTCCAAAACCTGACCAGATCCATGGCGAGGCCTAATTCAAAAATATATTGTGAGTACCTAGCAGAACTGCGCAGAAACAATCTCTTAGTTAAAATAATCTAATCCAAGCTATTTTTAATCTAAGTAGAACTGCCTCCTAACTGTCACCTGTCATTTTGTAAAGCTGTCACCTGTCATTTCTAGTTGCTAGCTGTCACTTGTCACTTTGAACTTTAAAATTTCAAATCTGAAAAACGACCTTTACCATATCGCTCATATCTCCGTGACCGTTTGTCTTAGAGACTTGCAGTAACTTTCCTCGGAAAGCTGGGAATCTTGGCTTTTCAACGAACCTAGAACCGCATTCCTATTCCATACACTTTTGCCGCAATCACGAAAAACGCACTCGCGAATTTACCGCGATTTGCAAATTTCTCCACGTGTGAAAACAGCAGTTTCCTTGCTAAAAATTCGTTTGCCTCTTAAGAACTATCCCTGAATCATTGCTAGAGTGAGCCTGGACTAATATTAACTAGATACCACTCACCCTGAACCTCTAGAGGGAATTAAAAGCATTTTAGCATATTTTTCACTTCATTGCCAGCACATATCAAAGCATTTTAGCATATTTTTCACTTCATTGCCAGCACATATAAAAGCATTTTGGGCCTGTGTTTCAAACTTCTGTAGTCTAAGCTTGCTGGGGTGAACTGAATTACATTTGATTGCATTTCTGAGAACTGTGTGCTTTCCTTCCATTTCCTTGCATTGCATAAAGGGGGGAGGGGATTGCCAGAGAAAAGTGATTACATTGTTTTGTTGAAATCATATTGAGTATTTTCTGTATTGCATTTTCATTCAACATTACATCCATCTGAAGTTATATAAAGCATTCTCTACCACCTTATTCTTCTGTTCCTATTCACAAGTGTGCTAGTGCCAGACTATCCATTATTGATTACTGCTCAGATTCAGTGTGATATTCAATTATTAATTTATTATAAAGCGTGATATATATATATATATATATATATATATATATATATATATATATATATATATATTGTTTAAATTATCAAATAAACCTTTAAACTTGCAAAACAGAACTACTTCTTGGCTCAGTGGGGTCAGGGGGATTCCAAGAGAGGGGTGTTATATAGGGGTAGTCATCCAGAACGCATGAACTGGACATAAAGATATATTAATAAGGGTCTCCATTCAGTATCCCAGACTAGGCATTGACTTAGCTGTAGTGTTGAATTGAATCCTCTTACAGTCATTGGATTCATTTTGTATCATTTGGATTTGGGACTTGTCTTACAAGGTGTTGATGAGGGATGCCAACAATCGGAGCAACAAGGGAGGAGAAGAGACAGCACGGTATCAAGGAACCAGTGAACACGTCGCAAAGTGATGAATGATTAGCTGCAAGCGAGAGAAGGAGCCTTCACAAACAGATCTTGGGAAAATTCAAGATCACTGCAGAAGAATCAGTAATAGGATACGTCAGCAAAGACAGAACTTTTAGAAAAACTGAAGGGAAATCCGGAATAAAAAGGGAAATATGGGCGGGCAGGATGGCCCATTATAGACAGGTGAAAGCGTGGACCAAGGCAAAATGACGGCTGTAGTTCAACCACAAAGAAGACTGATACCTAAAGGAGGCATAGATACTCGGCCACAAGGAAACTATGGGCCTCATTCCAAGTTGGGCGGTAAGGGATACCGGGCACCGGTAAGGAGACCGGTGCCGGTAAACCCTTACTGCCCTACTACGAGGTCCCTTAGCGGGTCCCTCCTTTAACACCTGGTCTGACCTAGCGTTGTGGACGGGACCCGTTAAGGGACCAGGGCGTAAATAACGGGCTTGACATACGCCAGCCCGTTATTTGCGCCCTCCCCATTCCCATTGAGCCCTATGGGGGCTCAAATGGGAATGGGGAATGGCATTTTCAATGGGGATTTACCGGTCCTGCAAAGGTCGGACTACACCGGTAAGTCCCCATTGAACTAGACCGGTGCCGGACCCGTTATTGGTGGCAGTCATGGCACAAATAGCGCCATGACTACCACCAACCTCGGAATGAGGTCCTATGTAAGTTAAACCAACAATGGTGGGAGGTGAGATATAGAAGTGAAGAGACCAGATGTTAAGGTCTGGTCAACACACCCAAGAAAGAAGGTTAACGGACAGAACAAATACTTTATCCAGTGCAAGGTCTCACCGCAAGGAATGGCGGACAGGAGGGAATGAAGAATACACTGGATAGTTTTGTCTCAAACATGTTAAAATATCAAATCATACCAGGGGGCATCTCGGACCATAAAGCAGTGATGATATTATTAAACACAGCTTTGCA
Source organism: Ambystoma mexicanum (assembly GCF_040938575.1). Lineage (NCBI taxonomy): Eukaryota > Metazoa > Chordata > Amphibia > Caudata > Ambystomatidae > Ambystoma > Ambystoma mexicanum. Next base: position 1,172,338,784 of record NC_090922.1, read on the forward strand.
GAGGCGGCACACGAGGAGGTGGAGGATAAACACTAGCAAGATTAAACACCCACAAGACAAACAAGCCCTTAGGCCGATGATAGAGAAATGTTTTAGTGTGAATGAAGGCTTTGTGAGCAAGGTGAGCAGCCTGTGGGCAGCTGGGAAAATGTATAAAAGGGGAATACTGTTGCAAAAAAGCTCAAGGGAGAAGAGAGAATATAGGGAGCGGCAGGTGAACTTCGAGAAAGAAATAGCCCAGCTCAGGTGCATTTATGACAGATACCCATCAAGGACTAATTTGATGGCAGTTATGAAGGCAAAAGACGACTTAAATGTGTTCTTCACAGAAAAATCTGAATATGCTGTACTTAGACTGAAGGCTCCCCAATACGAGCAAGGGGAAACATCAGGGCATCAATTGGCAGCCCGACTGAAGCAGAGAGAAGAGCAAGCAGCAATCACTCTCATTAGGGACGCAGAGTCAAGGGAAAATATTATGGAACAAGATAAAACAGGCAGTGCCTTTAGCAAATTCTACAGGCACATAAAGGCGGCAGGCTCCTCCTGAGAGAGGAAGAAATATTTTTGGGCACTATAACTCTCCTCACCCTGGGAAGTGAAGACAGGTGCACGTTGGTGGGGCCATTCTTAGTAGAACTAGTAAAGGAAACCATAAGCAAAATGACTATGAACAAGTCACAGAGAGAGGATGGCTTCCATATAGAATTTTATAAAGTGGGAGGGATAAGTTAGCAGAAAAGCTGACACTGCTCTATAATGAGGATAGAAATGTAAGAGTTCACTAGGGCATTAATAACAGTGCTGCTTAAACTAGGGCAGGATCCCATGAGCTGTGGAAGTCATCAACCAATATCCTTGATTAACGTAGATATACTTGCAACAAGGCTTCGGAAAGTAATAGCGAATTTATTGCACAAAACTCAAATGGGGAACATGTCAGATCACCCGGCCAGGGATAACATGAGACTATTATTGCATATGCTTTGGCAGAAAAGGGATGGTAATACAGGAGTACCGCTCTCCCTCGACACTGAGAAAGCATTTGATAGGGTTGCGTGGGGATACCTCTTTCGGACAGTGGAGAGATTTGGCTTAGTTAATGTGTACATAAAGAATGATAATTACTATACTCTCACCTTAGTGCAATAGAGAATGCAGGAGGACATCTTTCAGACCAATTTCAGATCAAGTGGGGGACGAGGCAGGGCTGTTCACTATCAGCGCCATTATTCATGTTAGCATTAGCACCTCTATCCACAGCAATTTGGGAGACAAACGAAATAACATGGATACCGACACTGTTTGGGGAAGTTAAAGCCCTGCTCTATGCAGATGACATGATGTTCAGATTAGCTAACCCCAGTTCTGCCATACAGGCACTGGTAAGGGTCATACAGACTTTCTCCACATTTTCTGGGTACAAGATCGACTGGGATAAGTGTGATGTTGTTAAAATATATTTCACATAATACTGCTTGATAACAAACATTTGTCTAAGCGTATTTGCATTGCACTAAAAATCACATTTGAACGAACCTGAAGAAGGCTGACTATGCCGCCATTTTAGAATCATCCACCATTTTGTTTAACTCCTGTTTCTGTCTCATGTTAAACTCTGTGTTTTCAGCTCCAGCAGGGAAAAATTAACTTTGCACTGTGTCAACACAGATAAACATATTGTGGCTGCTGACAGTGGATTGTTTGTCCTGAACTAAGAAACCTTGGAGCTAAACTAGAGTTGAACTGAACAGTAATGTGGATGTTGTCTGTACCAATAGCGTCATCCTCGTGCAAACAGTGAATGGTGAATAGACTAAAACTGTAGTCCTTTGCAGAAATCTTTGTGATCCTTCCTTGAAACTGGGCTAACTTTAAGCTTGAAAACAAATATTACTGTTGTGGTATATGAATAGAAAAACATGTTTAGTGTTTGAGGAAAACATTCAACAATGTATAGTTGTTTGAACCTGCATTAGTAATTATACCTGGCTATGAACCCTTAATTAATATGTAACTTGAAGAGGGGCTGGACGATGTAACTGGGACTGTGGAAAGGGTATATAAACCCATGACTTTGTAATGTCCAGCACTCTCCCCCCTCACAGTGCCTACTGTTACACACTGCGAGGCGCTGAGAGCCAGATAGCTATCTGTCCAATAAAACTGTACATGTACTTTGAACTCGTGACTGGCGTATTTCATCTTTGCAGGTATTAAGCCTCGATATTTGTTTTGTTCATACAATCTGAGGCCGCTGAACAAAAATACATACAAAATCAATGTAAATGGCCCGGAGTTCAATTGGGTATGAGATACTTGGGTATGCAACTAAATAGGGCTTATAAATATGATAAAAGATAACACAGAAAGGGTGTGGAATAAAATTGGCCTGGCCAAATGGTCATTGTTGAACTTGTCCAAAGGGGGATGAGCTCAAATTGTAAAGATTATGGACATAGCACAACTACATTATATATTCAATATGTTTCCCCTGGAAGTTCCACCTCCTTTGATGAGAATGATTCTGCGTGAGATAAAAGACTTTTGTGTGGAGAAGTTTGACACCAAGGCTTAAATTAGGGAAATTATATGGCCCTGACAGAGCAGTTGGCCTTAATTTACAGAATGCAGAATTGTATTACCTGTTGCAACAGCTCCCTCAGTTGGCGGCATTCTTTAAGGAAACAGGAAATTAACCCAAATTGTTTATGCTGGAGCAGATTGCGGCGCACAAAAAAGGGGTATCCGTAGAAATAACCTAATACAAATAAACGGAGGAAGAAATGACCACATTTGTTTTACCAATTTATTTCAAACTGTTTTTAATTTTTAATTAAAATATAGGTGTGGGGTGGGGTAAGGTTATTAGTTAAGGTAGGGGTTGAGTGGGGGATACAGAGGGTTTCCTCCTGCATTGAAAACAAAGAAAAATGAAAAATGTAAAAGTAATTGGTCATTTATCCATTTTTTCCAAAAGAAATGTCATGAACATTGTAAAAAAGGACCACAATGATACAATGTTAGAATAGTGATGTCAAAAAGCACCCGATTTTGGAAGCCGCTGTAAAAGCATGGGACGGAGCTCACTCACTAGTCAAGGTTGATAGTCATTTGCAAAGAGAAGCCCCACTCTGTAACAATAGAATCATTACAATATGAGAGGGGGCATAGCATGGGCAGATGAGGACGCAAAAGGGATACTGCAAATCAAAGACACACTGGATGGAGGAACACCACTTACTTATAATACCCATGTGTCTAGACATCACCTAAGCCCCTTTGATGGGTGGACATATATGTAACTACTGCATTGCGTCACTGGCGTGCAGAAAGACCGCCAGCAAAATCCTAGAAGTTCTCCGGTGTCGAAGGCAGGGGAGTTGCTAGGTCTGGAAAAGACCCGGGGCTAAGCTGCTGTCGGAACTGTTGGGACTGGGGGCTAGCTAGTCTTTTGGCTGTAGCTCCTGAGATTCTATCCGGGGCTACAACCAAAAGATCAGGGGCTATATCCCCCTTAGCCCCCCCCTAGCAACACCCCTGGTCGAAGGTAATCAGAAACTGGAAAGGGGAGAAGGCGTTAATAGGAAATCTCCACCCAGCAATGAGGGATTCTATGTATCAGTGCAGCACAAGGGAAGGAACAGTCGAGGGGTGGCAGAACATACTTAACATGCAGTTCGGGGACGAATCAGTAGACAGTATTATGGTGAACTATGACAAAGGGAGCAGAGAGGTGAGACTTAAGTTAAGGCAGTTCAACATATTACACGCATGGTATTGGACTCCTAAGAAGATGCATACTGTAGGTCTTAAGCAACAAACTGCATGTTGGAGGTGCAGTGAACAAGAGCCTGATCTCTTGCATATATTATGGACTTGCAAAAAAGCTAAAGCACTACTGGGCAGCAGTACATAGCCAAATGCAGATGACATTAGAAAAGAGGATCGCACTAATCCCTGAACTTTGCATATTGCATGCTATGTCATTGAAGAGTGGCCTAAATAACAAGGAGCCACAGTGGCTCAACACTGCTTTGATGGTGGCTAAACAAGGTGTATTATGACTATGGGGGACTCAAAATGTGTCCCAAATAAAGACTTGGGAGGCATAGTTGGCGCAAATGACAGCGTTTGAATGGCTAACATATAGAACACACGATAAGGAGGAAGTGTTTCTACAAATATGACGTAATATCCAACGCTCATCAAGAAGCTTGACTGAGGCCCAGGACATAACTCTGGTGCAAGGAACTGCATAGTACAGCGTTGAGGGTCAGGTATGGAATGGGTACAGCTTCACTCTAGTACCAATCACATAACTGCATAAGTGACCAGAAGGTTTAGCTGAGTCAAGGATATGTTCTTATTTAATGCTCTGAGATTGGTGAGAACCCATTACTGTTAATGTTCAAAATTAATTTGTTTTGGGGTTAGTTCTATGTCCTCAGCTTTGTTTATTTTGCTTTTGTTCTCTGTTTTGGATTATATCTTTCATCAGACTATTTATTCTACCACTTTCTAAACCTTGCATTGGAATCAACCGCAGATGATACATACTGGATAACTTTAAGGCTGATGTGTAAAGTATATGGAGAAATACATAGAAGGGCAGCTGGGAGTGTGATGACAAGCAGTGGTACAGATATAATGGTAAAATGCAATGAAGGCTATGACAATATATTATGTTATGTACATGGCAGTGTGCCAATGGATGTTTTAACTTTTCGTGTCTATGAAAATATTCACTAAAACTCATGAAAATGTCCCCTGGTACGTTTACAAGCTGGGTGAAGAAATCCAGAAAACCATCAAGGCAAGGCATGTTCATTAACCATACAACCTGAAGAATAATTATGTCTTGTACACTTGAACAAACAGGGCTTTCAGAATGACCAAGGAAACTGGAGAATGCACAAGTATTCCAACATGACATAGTTAGCACCTGGTCCATTTTTCTCCCTCACCATGTCACCTTTTTTTTTTTTTTTTTTTTTTATTCAAACCGTTGTTTTATTAGTTCGATCAACAAACTTTTACAACTTTTTTTAAAAATATATTTAAAATATATTTTCTTCTTATAGAACATTTAAAACACTTTTTTCTATTTACTGGTTTTCCATGTACTACAGCCCAATGGTTCCGTCTATTAAGGTTCATTTCTACTATTCCATTTTCAACATATATAAGCAATTCATTAATTATGCATCATTAAAAATCCCTATATTTCCATATTATTGCTAGATCTTCATACAACAAACATTCATGACAAGATGTAATACGACAAAATTCATGCATAGGCTTAGAGAGCTGGGATAAGGTATAAGGTTACACAGAAGCTGCATTGATTTCAAAGTTTCCCAAAATAAAGAGATGATATGCAGTTACAGTGCTAATAGCATCAGCAGTGCGCTTGGCCATTATTCATTTGAAGTAACCTCTCCAATTCATTGTCTATAGACTTTAAAAGTCGACATAGGGCTAAAATGAAACTTGTTCGAGTCCCCCACATACAGGCAAGCCATAGCCATTCCCTAGATGTGTCAGTTGATACACAGTATGGTGTAATTGTTAATATGCGTGCTGACTCAAAGTGTGGACAGAATATAACCATGTGCTTCAGGGTTTCCAGGATCGCACCATTCTTACACAATCTACACCCTAAACCCGCTAGTTGTTTCCAGTGTGGGCTCCAGGCATATATTCGCTCCAAAGTATGGAATTGATTCAATTTAAAGCGAAAATAGATCTCCCTTGCTTTGCTACAGGGGAATTGAATTATGTAAGGTTTATGCGGCCGTCTAGATGAGCAAAAACGAGCTGCCTCCTTGTAGCCCTTAAGTGTCGCCATACCAGTTACCGTTCTACACCAGTCATTCTCAATAATCCGATGTTTTACATAATCTGGTCTATATTCCAAATCAGCTGGAGTAAGTTCAATTTCATCAAGAAGAGCAAGCATTTTCGCATAGTAAACCGTGAGCGAAGAACTTTCAGTTGCGATCATTAATTTACCCAAATCATCATATAGACAATTTGCGGGAGGGTATAACATCCTAGCGAAATTAGCCAACATGCGCCAATTTCTACGTGCCGAGAGGGCAGTTATACCAAGTTCCTGCCTTATCACAATGTTGGGTATAGATTTGGCCAACCTCAGCGCCCCCTTCCACATAGAACCTTGAAGTTGGTCGAGATAGCTATCAAAGTTTACTATACACATATCCAAGGCAAAAAGAATGATGGACTCTACTTTTAAGATGTAAAATTGAAGTAAAGGAAGCAAAGAAAATTTACAAAACTTTAGATAAACGATCCGCATCTGTGTGGAGAGGGGAGCAGCTTTCTTCTTTAATACATCCCTCCACATTGCCATAGACTGCGAATCAGTTATAATGTATCCAAGGTAGCGAATCTGAGGAACTATAGTTAATGGGAAGTTGTCAATTCTCCAATCACGGGTGATATTCCTCCTCTTAAAGTTCCTGAATACTACTATGTTGGATTTCTCCACATTACATTTTAAATTGTGCGTACGACAGTATGATGAGAATAGGTCTAATTTAATTTGCATGCCTTTAGGCGTACGATCAAACAGTACAATGTCGTCCGCAAAGGCCAGCCATTGGATTTTAAGATGTCCCAGCCTTGGAGGATACGAAATTTGTTTATTCCATATATCATTAATTCCGCATAGGTAGAGATTGAACAGCGTGGCAGCCAGATTACATCCCTGCTTGACCCCAGTGTGGATCTTTATTGGATGTGTAGTTGCACCATCGTTGCTCACTCTAACCAAATAGGAGGTGTTCGTGTGGAGTTTTGATAAAAGTTGTATAATGTACAATGGTATGTCCATCGCAACAATTTTTTTCCACAACAATGCACGGATAACACAATCAAAAGCGGAGGTGAGGTCTATAGATGCCATATATAACGGTCCTGAGTCCTTGATTTTGTGTTTGGCTAGAAGATGCGCCATGATTGTGGCATTTAGGGGCGTGCCCATCCTTGCACGGAATCCAGTCTGATATTTTGACAAAATTTTACGCTCCTCAATACACGCTTGCAATTCGCCCAACAGCAAGATGGCAAACACTTTCGCAGCGGTATCAATCAGTGCTATTGGACGAAAATTGCAAGGCTGGGATCTTGCACCTTTTTTGTAAATTGGCACAATAATGGAATTTAGCCATGACGGAGGGGTAAAAGAAGTTGTCAACATGCCGTCAAACAGTTCTTTAAAGATGCAAGCCCACATTGCAGGATGCCGTTTGAGAACACACGAGGGTATCCCGTCTGGGCCTGCTGCCTTCGAGTATTTCAGGGAAGATATCGTGTTCACTATACTCGATATATCCCAAGGTGCAAAGGAAGCAGGGGCCAAACGGGTCCATTTAAATTCAATTTTTTCAAATGTATGAGGGAGGGCAAACTTTTGTTCAAAGTACATCCGCCAGACCTGTGCCGATATCGAATAGGACTGGTCAGCGGGAAGTACAGTGGATCCTGCCCTGAGCAGACCCCAGGTAGAACGTCTATCTCTGTGACAAAGTGTGTTAAGCATTTTTAAGTTATCCTTAATGTGTGTAAAGTGTCTGTGATCTCTACATTTATTGCGATAAATATTCAGCACACTTTTTTTCTCAATCAAGTATTGCCCCCATGTAATTGAGGTTTTAAGGAGTAACCGCAAAGCTACCCTCTTAACTCTTTTTGCTTCAAGGATAAACGCGGAGTTTTGCTGCATCTCATACCGAGAAGAATGCGGTGCGCTAGCACTCAGGGATTGCATTATCTCAGTTATTATATTAGATATAATGTAAGCTTGTTTATTCGAAGTATTCTGATCAAAGATGGAGCTGTAGTGTAATTGCAAGCGTAGAGCGAGCATGTCATTTACCTTATTACAAAGTTTATTGTCCCATCGAAGCGACAGTCCTGGGCGATCACCTATCAAGTGACCTTGTTGCAGATCGATGGAAAGGGGGGAGACACATAGGTCCAAGTTTAGCTGTATCATATGATGGTCACTACAATTAGGATCATATATTGAAATAGTGTCAGAGCGCGCCTGAAGGCCTCGTGATGTGGCAAAGTAATCAATACAGGTAGCTCTATCTCCTCTTCGCCAAGTATAACAGCAATTACTGAAGGAAAAGGGGAGAATATCAAGTTCCCAAGATTTCAGATATTCCAGCCACAATCCACCTCTATGGCGCGCTTGAAGAAATAATCCAGGATTTGCATGGGCTAAATTAACTTCAATACAATAGGCATTAAAATCCCCTCCTAGAACAATTTCACATGAAGGATGTTGAGTCAGAACCTCATCAAAAAGTGTGTCCAACTCTTGAAAGGCATCCGATTGATTAAGTGTTACTGGGTTGTGATATAAAGATACTACTAAAAGAAGTGTTACCGGCGGGCCCCAAAGCAAAAGTAGAGCAGCCAACATTACATTTGCATGAAAGACATCCAATACCATTATGTTTAAATGTATATTCAAACAAATCGCCAGCCCCCCATAAGGCCGACCATTTGTACTACGCTTCGCCCTAGTTTGAAGAACGGTAAATCCGGGCAACAAAAGTTCATGGACACACATGGTTTCTTGACATAGCATGATGTCGCATTCGGTTCCTAAACATGGTTTGCAGAACCAGGATTTAAGATTGCTAAAGCCGCATGAATTCCAGGATAGAATAGCTAGAACTACAGACTACTTAATGAGGGGTATTATTCATGGCTGAGTTTCGGGTGTTTTGGAGAGCGGATAACCATGACCAGTCCTTACTGGAGTTGGATAAGCTTACCAATTGGGCAATCACTTCTGTATTTACACCAGTCGATGGAGCCCCTACGGCCATATTTGGGAGTTGTGGAGGCGGGGGCGCCAGAGGCGTTTCATTGAAAGAAATAGCATCATCAATTGAATCGAATGGATAAAGCATTAATCCAATGAAACGAAGCTCTTCGGTGAACTGCACAAGGAGATTAGTAATGATGGCCGATTGCACCTTGCATACCATGCGATGATTTTGAAATGGTGGCAGTGTAATCCATTCAATGTCGTTAGTGTGCAGTGTGCGAAGCCCAGGTATACGGTTGAAGGCTTGCATTAATGCTGAGCGATTAAGTCGCTTTGTGCCATTGCTAAATGATATGATTTCCCAACCTATGATGGTTGCGGATTGCTTGGTTGGTTCCCCTGGTACCTTGGATCCCTCCGTATACCCCTCTAGGACAGCCCCGTGGAGATTTTGCTTAACCCATGCAGCCTTTGTGTCCGGCAGGTGGGAGATTTTCCTAACATCCCCACGAGTAGGGTCAGAATGGGAAGGCTTCAAGAGTTCATCACTGCATTCAGGCAACTCAGCGGCATTCACCGGGGCCCTCACCATCTCAACGGCGTCATCGAGAGCCCCTACTACCTTTCCTGTTTGCGATGTTTTATTCTCAATCGGTTTGAAGAAGTTGGGTAGTTGTGTTTGAGATACAAAGTGCTCAGTCTCTTCAATTCTAGGCTGCGGCATATGGAGAAGAGATTTTGTAGAATTTTTATTAGAACTTTTTTCTCCAAGGTCCGTTTCATTCCCAGGGATTTTCATCATAGCAGACTTAGTCTTTGGATTGTCTGCAATGTTATTCACAGATTTTTTTTTTTTTGCCTCACTTGGTTTTGGGTTAGAGTGCAATGACTCTTGGGAGGCATTAATTTCCTTTTTTCGATCAGCTTTTCTTTTCAAGGCACGAAAGAATAGCCTTTTCTCCTTCCTTGATATAAAGGACCGCTCCGTAGGAGGGAGGGAATTTTGAGCAACGTCAGATTTCATATGTAGCGGTGTGACTGCACTGGCAACAGGTATTGGATCAGATGAGTTGGATATCTCAAATAGTTTAGTTAACGCTGATGGGGTATCTGGATAAGAAACCTGACCCCCATCAATGCAAGTTTGAGAGGGCTTCTTTCCTTCCTCCCCGTAACTAGGTTGAAGAAAAAACTGAAGCTGCTCTATTTTTTCCGCGTGGGATGCCACTGCCTTACATAGCTGGGCATGCGTAAGGATGTGGCATGTATTTTCAGATTTAGGGGCATTTAGTGTTTGTGCAAAGGATTGAGGAAAGGCGTATGTGACCCGGGGAGGCATCGTGATATTAGGATCACACCCTGGCAAGTCTAAACCATCTGTTTGAGTAGATGCCGAATTATTTGCTGGGACCTCTTTTTGCGTGTATTTGCGCTCACCTAGATCATGTCTAAGACTATCTGCAAAAATGAAACCTTCTAATTTGTTAATTTTTAATAGGATTTCTGTCAATACATTTTTGCAATCTCTTAATTCGTAGTGCGTGTATTCATGTCCACGGTCAAGCAGGTTTAGTATTCTTGTTAGTACCGGGTAAGATGCTTCAAGGGATTGCATATCACTAGTTGGTTCCAGGATATCAAACCCCAATGGGTTAATCGGAGACTTTTTGTTAGGGGAATGGAGAAGCTCAGACATCCCTTTGTTGGAGCCAGGTACAAGCAAGGTAGGGGAAGAGGGCCGGTTGGGGGATGATGGCCACGAGCTGGACACCGGGAAAGCGGCGGAGGGGGATACCTTAATAGGAGATGCTGGGGAGGTGTTCAAATCCACCATGTGAGTGGCATCTTTGCGATGAATATGAACATCAGCCCTTTTAAACCCCGGAAGGGTAACTGGTGTTGAAGGTCCCTCTGATAGCCTTACCCGTTTTTCAAGTGTGGCAAGTACTACTGGAGCTAAAATCGAGTTATCAGAGGGCGAAGCAAAGATATCATCAGTGGGATGAGAAGGCTCCGTTGATATGGTGTCCATACGCATGCTCAGGAAGCTTTTACGAGATGGATTAGACGGCAGCTTCGTGGGGGGTATATTGCATGCTAAGGGGAGAGACCCACTATGCGCAGGTTGCAGCGCCTGAGCACGTGCATGTGAGAATGCTACTTCGTGTTTAATTAGATCCTTTTTGTGAATACAGGCTAGCTGGAAGACAGAACCAGTCTTTCTGTCAACTGGTTGTAGCCTGTAGTTTGTTATCAAATTTGACACATCTTTTTTGCTGTGCTTTGAGTAGCACAGGAAATGTTTAACCCAACACTCACATTTACCCCAGACATTCCTTTAACAACATTTGATTATTATTGATTTATTATTATTATTACAATTGTGGTAATTATTGAGCACGGAACGAGCTGTGGGAAGAAATGGAATGCTTTGCATCCAGGTCTCCAACCAGTAGATGGCGAGCCACAGGTAGCTTGCCTAAGGCTTCCCAGTAGTTCCTTTCATCAAACACAAAATGAGCACTGTCTGCGTACTTTGTTGTCTGTAGTCCATAGGCCTCTTCCCCATCTCCCTCTCCTCTCTCTGAAAAGTAATCCGTCAAAAGCTGTGAGCACAGTGAGAGGAGGGCTTCATTTCGGCTTTAAGGGCTCAGGGCAGCATCTTAACAAATGGGTTAACTAGCAATAACAAAATTAAATGAGAAATGTGTGTTGTGGCCTATGTCACCAAGAGGTGCAAATAATGGCTGATTGGAAAGGGATGTGGTAATTAAGTCTGCATGTCATGTGAAACAAAGTTGGGCCTGTGATCTTTCAGTTTCACTGTGTTTGTTTAGATTCATTTCTGTTAGCATTACTGGTAATTGTAGGCTTTCAATCAGAATGGGTAAAATAAAGCTACAGCTGTAAACGCCTTTTGCTCAGCATGTGTGTACATAGAAAAAATACAATCTGTGTGAGTCCCAGCTTGTAGGAAAAAGCTACATCTAGCGGTACATGTTGTTGTTTATGTTCAAATTTTGAAAGAATTGATTTTATTTCAATTTTTTTTATTTTTTATTTGGAAATACTGAGTTATCTCTTTTGGTCCCCTGATTGTATTAAAAGTTAAGATTGAATTTGACATGATATGGAGGAATCCACCTCTATGTGAGTACCAATACAAGAATTCAAACGCTAACAGCAATTTTACATTTCACAGTAAATGTGAAAAACTACTCGCTATGCTGGATTCTGGTGCTTTTCCACTTACGTTTATAAAACTACACTGGGATGTAAAATGACATGTGCTATCAATTCAAGGTGAGAGTTTTGTTTCAACCTATGTTTTATGAAACAAGAGTATGAATGAAAAGAGTAGGTGAGAAAAGTGAGCAGATGTTTGTATGTATATATTTTGATATGTACAGGATTAATACAGCCTTCACGTAGTTCCAACTTAACAGAGTACTGTGCAAAACAGGGTGGTGAATACAGTTAGAGAACACTGAGGAGATCCATGGGATGGGAGAACAATTAATAGGATTGATCCCCTTTGGCTATACACGCAAACAGGGAGACCTAGAGAGATCTGTAGGTGACCTGTGTGCATATTTTCAAATTCTAGAAGCAGATTTACAGTCTTTCAATACTGGGTTACACTGGTGCAATTTATTAGCACTATTTTTGCTGAAAATTGAGTAAAACACCATACAATTTACAAGTATTTCTCCCTATTTCTAAAGGGTTATCCCTACCTAAACAAATATCAACTTAGGTGCTCGCCATCAGGATGTTTGTCCAAATAAAAAGTGTCTGTCCTCTGTCCAAAACCCTACTCTAACCCTACCACTAATCTATAAAAGGGTTAAGCATCCAACTGAACATAGTACCAGAAGAATGACTCCCTTCTCCTGGTGAGTGGCCTAAGTCTTTATCTCCTTTACAACAATCCTCTAGTTTCTGATTCAGCAAAGAGTGTATGGTCAGGTGAATGACTCCTTTCTCCTGATCCACCTTGCACAGCCTTGAGGGCTGTATTCGGATAGTATTTTGCAATGGTCCTCAAAAGTCTCTTACTTTCTTCCCAAGGGCTCCTGAAAACGTGCGTAATATTTTCATCAACTCTTCTTGTCTTATGACATTATGAAGTATATTTTCAGACAGTTCTTGTTGTCTACTATCTTCTTGGCTCTTACTTAGATTATCACTGTGACAAGGAAGATTCCTCCCGATGCACTCTTGACTCTTAGATCGTTAGATCTCACTTCTTGGACGAAGGAGACTACTCCTGATGCTATCTTGACTCTAGGTTCTCTAGGTAGCGCTGTTGTGATGAGGGAGATCACTTCCCAGACTACCTTGACTCTTAGTTCTCTGAGTATCACTACTGTGACGAGCTTACTCCTGAGGCTCTCTTGATTCTTGGGTGAGGACTTGTACCCCAATTGACATATACCCTACCGCTATCCCTTACTCACCAGATCAACAATTCCTAATCATTCTTTTTCCTTCCTCTCTTCTCACTAACCGTTTGCCTTTTCACATTGGTGCATTCAATATTTGACAAATTATTGCATTAATTTATGATAACCGTTTTGTCCATATCTGTATCAAACAAAAATTTCAAAAACAAATGTGACGTTTTGATGTATAATACTTACAAACCAAAAATGATCTGCTATGACTTGTTGACACCTCGACTCTACACTACTACACAATGTGAATGTCACTAACCACCGAACCTGACACTGCCATCCACACACGTTTCACTCACCCTTGCTCACACTCTCTGGGTGGGGTTTCACATTGTAATTACTGTATGTCAACCACAGCCTTTAAAAAGACCCATGTTGGGTCGAAATACGTGCGCACTGAACCGTGCAATTAAAAGTCACTGAGATATATAAAGAAAAACAACTGTCTCTAATTACTATAATAATCCTCAGTGAAACACAGAAGGAAAGCTACCAACCAACCCAGCACTATTATGGCACAGGTTCGCAACCCACCCTGTCTAAACGACTAAACGAGATGGAAGGGCACCATCTCACTAGAACCTCTTCACTGGCAGAACAGTCTCACACTGTTTTCCCAATGATCTGGCACTGTGATCTGCAATTCCTAGTGCCCTACAGTCTTCTGCTCTCTTGATTCTTAGTTCTATGGGTATCACTACTGTGACTAGGGAGAATACACCTAAGGTTCTCTTGATTCTTGATTCTCTGGGTGTCACTGCTGTGATGAGGAAGAGTACTCCAGAGGTATTCTTCACTCTTGAGCTGCCCCAAGCCCCTTCCGGGTCTCCTGCTAATCCTCTTACCTGTTAAGTGTTGGGACAGCATTGCAGGTTCTTGCTGGGGTGCTGGGCTGACTGCTTCAGCGCTTCTTGATTCCTTCACTACACTCCCCGCTTCATCCTTGCACCTCAGCAGATTCTTGGGCCACATGGCTTCAGCACAGTTGTAGGACCGCAATGTTCACCTCCTCAAGAACATGCCACCGCTGGCTTCTTTCCCACTCTTTCACTGGTCAAGAGATTGGCTTCTTCCACAATGCTTCACTTACTGTACTTGGATGCCCTTTCCACTGGGGATAAGTGTTCTTGCAGCTTCGTGTTCCCAGGTTTGAACTTCCAGGTTGCGCTCCCTTCACTCCGGCTGCTCTCTGTGTTTCCTAGTCCTTTCTGGCTCTTTATTCTCTGTGGCTGGATACTGCCCAGAGTAAAGTCAAAGTCCTTCTTTACTGTTGTTGAGATAATCTTTATGCCTCCTCGGTGTCAACTCTTCTCAATACTATGGTAAGGCAACCTGTTATTACTCTGCAGGTTTCTTTGGTTCTTCTTCTTCTTGGTCATATTCATTTGTGAATCATAGGTGGAAGATGCATTACCATAACATACATCAGTGTTATCATTGATTTCTGATAAGGACTTGGTCCCTGAGGAAAATGGGTTATGCAGCTCCATCACAGAACTGACATCTTTATCCCAATGAGGGGAGTCTCTCCCTCTGAGGTTCCACTTTCCATCACACCTAAGGGGACTATTGGGTAGGGGCCTCACCACCCTAGCCTCACATGAAAGGGATACACATGGAGAGAAGTGGCAAGAGCCTGTGAATCTTCACATAAAGCAACAATATCCCACTCCAATTCACTCTGCATATCAATAATTCTAAAATAATCTTCTACGTATGTTCTAAGTTCATTTAAAACAACAAATCTTCCTTCACACATGGTGTCATTTACTAACTCCCAGACTGTGTTATCCGTATTCTTCAATATTTTCAAATGCAAGACACTTTTATTAATTAAAGAATCTGAACGTCAATATAACTGGAAAGTTCAGCAAACCTCTTTCTGACATTTAACCTCCATTAGAGCCTTCCCCCAAAAATACAACACGGACCAGGATCAGGATGTCTAAAAACAAATGAAAGGACTCAGAAAATCCTCCTAGGGTGAGTAAAAAGCTACAAGAAGTCAATTTACAGAAATTGTGGAGGAAGGAAAGGGAACTGCAAGCAGTGGTGGACAAGACCCTTATCGGGGCGATCCGGGAAACAACACAACACTGATTGACCAAGTAGTTACCCAAGAGGTTCTCTGTCAGTGCTTTCAGGACTATGGTGACAAAATAGCAAATACTACAAAATCTCAGATTAGCCAAATAAGGGAGCTATGCAAAAAGTAAAAGGAGACATTCACAAACTGGGAGAGAGAGTTAATACAAATGAAATTGCCATACAGGAGATAGCCAAAGACAGAAGGAAAATGGATGAGCTAGTGGAACACCTGTCTGGAGCCAGTCATAGCCTAGAGATTCAGAGTGAGGATCTTGAGAATCATTCTTGACGCTCAAATATAAGGAAAAAAGGCCTCTGGTGACTGACAAAGATCTGCTGCTAGTGGTAAAGTAAGTCTTTGCAGACATAATAGACCAGGAAGAGCTTCTGAAATAAGGGTGGACCGAGTACATAGAGAGGGGCCGAAAAGAAACAATCCAGCCAATTACAAAAGATTCTATTCAAATGAAGGTGTGGGAGTGGACTACATATGCATTAAAGTGGAAGCCTAAATGGAAGAGGGCTTCAGCAGGCCCGGTAAGACTGACATCAGAGGACCTGCAGGGGGCCCTTGCCTCACCTGCACAACCCATCAGAACCCCTAAGAAGTAATTGTGTGTCTATAGGCCTGAGTGAAAATTGTCTCGATACGGTGAACTAAATAACAGGTATGGGCGAAGGGGTACAGTGGAGGGTTGTCTTGGTAATCACTGATGGCTCAGGGGATACCTGCACAAAAGTGCTCTGGTACAGGGTTTTACTCAATACCAGCTTTGGAGGTTCGGGGGGCTAGATGCTGGTTGACCCGACCCAGCATGGGCGGACATGAGGGAGGGTGGGTGGAGGTGGTCGGGGATTGGTGAGGGAGTTCAAATCGCAGCCAGGTCATTAGAGGACTCGGTTGGGGATCACTTCTTGTCTGTGGCTGATATACTAAAGATTATTAACCTGAATGTTAAAAGGATGAACTCCCCTGTAAAAAGAAAGAAAATAGAGTGGTACCTCGGGAGAGAAAAGCCAGGAATAGTGGTGTTTCACGAAACACATATTAGAAGGCAAGACAAACACAAACTGAGGCTGACAGGTTATTGGCAGGCATATCAATCCAGCTCAATGGGCAAAACCTGTGGGGTTAAGATAGTACTGAAAGATATGGTCAAATATAGAGTCAAATAGATTTACATGGATTCTGAAGGTCATTATATAGCAATAACATTGCAGGGGGAAGATGAGACGTATACAGTGGCCGCAGCATACACACCCAACTCTGGCCAAGACTGGTTCCTCAAATCAATTCTGGAAAAGCTGTAACTCTTTGCGTCAGGGTGCATAATTATGTTGGTGGAGTTAGATTTAGCTTGATATCCCATTGATGATAGGAGTGCGAGGATACAGCACAACCAGTGCAAACCCTCCAGGGAGATAAAGGATAGGATGACACAAATGGCGCTCGCAGATGCCTGGAGGGAGAAACGGAGGATAACCAAAGGGTATACCTTTTACTCTCCTGTTTATACAACCTTTTCCAGGATAGATTATGTATGGGTTTCAAGATCCTTAGTAGGAAGTATATTAGTGGTGGAAACAGGGGTGATTGCTATCTCGGATCTTGCCCCAATTACACTGAGCATAAATAAGGAGCACAACACTATGGGACTATGGTTCTGACGATATCCATCCCACATAATGAAATACGAGGTACTGCAAGGGGAAGTCAGGGACAAAATACAGGAATACTTAGAACTTAATGATTGAGAGAGGATGTCTAATCAAACGATATGGGATGCTTTCAAGTCCACCTTGAGGGGTACTTGTTAGGCAAGATTCTATACAGTACCCTGTGGGAGACAGCACCAGCCATGTCCTCTTGGCAATGGTTAACCAAACCTTTGGTATACGCATTACACAGGTTGGTAGAGTGACTGAGCAGCCAGGCCAAGAGGGGTCAATGTGAGCTCTATGGTCATCACACAGAGATTGGCAGTGACAAGTATCCAAATAAATACTTACACTCAAGGTTTCTTGATTAAACAAGTATTTATTAATTTAACAGTCAGTTGAATAAGCCTTCTTTAGAACGGAGCAAATATAATGTAACACAAAAATATACTTCAAAACTGCACACTCTCAGTTTCAATAACTCAGTAGATACCCATTTGGGATGGCACACATACACGTCCTACAGCCTGAGCTGACTTAAATAACTAGGACACAGTGGACATTGATATATCAATGGTAAGTTTAGAGCAATACTGAGGTTTAGTGTCAAAAGGAAAAGAGAAGGGAATGAAACAATGGTTAACAATGGTTAACAAATATTCTTAAACAGGTAAGTACTTTTTGAACCCTACACTACAAAGTAAATTACCCTCTTCCTGGAGGGAAGTTAAAGCCCAAAGTCAGAGGTGAGAAGAGTCTTTCAGGGAGCCGGGACAGCCAATGTTAATTGAGCAAAAGTCTAAGTGAACTGAAGCAATTCTGGTAGGTAAGTAAAAGTCTTGCACACAGTTTTAGAAGTCTTTGAAGAAAATGAAATCACTGTTGGGCCACAAGCTGGGAGCCTTGTGAGGGGCAAAAATGCAAGTAACTCTGCAAAGCAACCAAGACAAGTCTCTACTGAGAGGTAGCAAGGCTACATAACAAGAGCTAAGCAACCCCTTAGATTTACAGTACCTTTGGTTTGAAGAAAACTGGTTCTAGCTGGCTTCTGTTCCTGTGTAGGTCTGCAAATCCTGTTGTTCCCAGGCCTCAGTCGTGGGGACAAGAGGCAGGACATCTGGGGACTCCTGCACCATGAATGGAAGGTTGGTGGCAGCAATGGGCAAACTTCAGATCTGGTGCACTTTGTGGCTTCAGGTCCTTGCAGCTCTCGCAAACTCCACCACTGCGGTTCTCGGATACCTTGATGAACTTCTGGAGGATATTTCTATAGCTTGGGTCCGTCTTAAAAAGATGCACTCAATCTGGTCTTCCTCTCCCTGGCAATCGGTTCCTGCAGCAGCAATGAAAGTATAGCAAGCTCCAAGAGGTTGTCCAGACGAGTTTGCTTTGGGTTTGATTGGTCCCACCAACCCAAGGGGAGAAGTCGTCCATTGCAGGGCTTCTATAGTTGAGGTTAATTTGGAGCTTCAGCAATGCAGCAGGGATTCACTGGGCAAACCAACAGTCCAGGACTTGCAGCAAGCGTCTCTTCCAAGTTCTTCTTTGGATTCCTTCGTCCAGTGGTTGACTCTGCCATCAAGCAAAACGCCTTGCCTTTTTTGCAGGTTTTTTCCATTAATTTGCAGCCTAGCTGTCACTCACACAGCAGGGTGGCTGTCCACTAAGGACAGCCAGCCAGATAATCACATTTGGGTGCATTCCTGTAACCAAGGGGATCAAGCACAGGGAGTTTCGGGCACCTCCCTCGATCCTTGCCCTGCCAAACTCTGGAGCCAGAGGCGGGCTTCACTAGTGAATCCTGCCAAAAGACAAAACAAAAAAATGGACCGAACATGCTTTGGCACGCAGAGTACACTTCAAGAAGGACCTTTCTAACAAGAAATGGCAATAAAAGAAGACTGGGGCCATTTTGACAAAACAGCCACCCATGTGTGCTTTACAAAAGCTGCCATTGCAGCCCGCATGAAATAGACACAATAGTAGGAAAAAGTAAACCACTGCCACTAGCCATTAATTGTAGAAATGGTAACATAAAAAGGTTACATGAGAAACTAGACAAAGGGGATACTAAGTAACCGCTTCAGCACCCTATTGTAAGATAGTGTGTGCTGGGTCTAGAAAGTTAGAAAATGTAAGTAAAGTTAATTTCACTTCACTGCTTTTGGAAACAGTAGTTTCCCTAAGATAACATATTTAAACCTTTTGGAAATCTAAGAAACTTCCCTGTGTCACTGCAATGAAGATGCTGGGTAACCCAATGAAAAAAGATGATGCCTTTGGAGTTTGTCAGACTCCAAAGTCAAAAGAAACACAGAAAACACATAGTATTGAAAGTACAAAGTCTCAAAGTTCAGCAAAATAGCTGGGCGTCTCTAAGGCGGGAGAAATTAAACACTAATCTGGAGGCATATCTAGAGGCCAAGTTGAAAGAGGTAATGGGGCACATGGCAGAGGGAGCACGCAGGGCGATCATGAGGGAATACAGAGCGGTGAGGGGATAGCTGGAGCTTCTTCAGACGAGGGCAGCAGAACGTGATCTGATCTTTCTCAAACAAAGGTACTAAATAAAGGCGAATAAAGCAGATCACATTTTAGCTAGGATTCTAAAGAAGTCTCTAGGACTATCTTATAAACCAATTAATCAGCCCTCCCAGACATAGTTCAATTGTTCACAAATGATTACTCAACCCTATCCCCACATTCTTCGCACTGCCGTCAGCACTTATAAATGCACTTTTCCACACACAAGGTAATTTCTGTAGTCAGGCTTAGGATATTTAAACAAATGGAGGGGCATATAGAGTAGTTGTATGAAGGAGGGTTTGGAAAGGTGACAAAAGATTCATTAAGAGAGCAAGATTTAGGCTCTGCAGCACTGTGTGACACTTTCACTGAATTTGAACATTGCCACTGAAATCAGAGATCTGAGGAGGTGGGTGACACACCAATTATCATCCATATCTTGAAGTGAGTGGACACGACACAACACATGCCATTGAGTGACACCTAGCAGAAGTAATAGGAGGAACCAGGAACTCTTGAGGGCTGCTTCTTGGAGAATCAAACCAACAATTGTGAACAGAGTATAGCACAGTGGCAATGTGCTGGTCTTGGAAGCAAGACCACGCAGAGCAACAGAGGTTCGAATCCCGGATTTGAGTTTGGAAACCAAACTCAGGCATGTTATTAGGTGTTAAAGAAAACTATTATATATTAAATAAATATCACATACCTGATTTTGTTGCAAGGTAAGTAGTATACGGGGCTCCCTTTCCTCTTCAAGTACATTTTTGACAGGCGGGAATGCCCCCTTTGTGTCTTTAGTCCCACCCCTTTTGATATGCTTTGATACAAATTTTAATATCAAACATTTTTTATATAAAAAAAAATATCAAAATGTTTTGATATGTAAAAGGTATAATTTATATCGTTTTGATATTAAGTTTATATTAGAATGATTTTAATATACAGTTTATATAAAAATGTTTTTAATATGGAAGAGCATGTGTGCGCTGTTGCTTGGTCGAGGGCATAGTGAGTTGTGAGGTGTTAGCCACTGAGTGTGAGTTGTTGGTGATGCTTTGATGACGCGGTAGTGGATTGTGGCCTTGATGGTATGACATCATGATGTTATATAAAGCTGGCCTTTCATAAGCCTTTGAATAATTTTATATACACTTTATATTATTTCTATTTAAAAGAATGTGCTATCAAAAAATTTGGTTTGATTTAAAAAAATGTTTCATATACAAAAATATGTACATACATTACAAAATTCAATATAATAAAATGTATATCAAACATACTTTGATATCAGATTTTTTATATCCCAATTATATTGGATATTTTGTGTATAAAAAAAATGATACCAGCATTTATCAAAACGTCTTCTGTAAGGCCTGTGTTTCGCTACTGGCAACTGATAGAGTAAAAAATTATATGGTTATAGCGGCTGTGACCTGGATCAATATCATGGCTATCAAAGGTTTCACGGCCATTGTTATAAAAACATAACTTTCACAGATGGTGCTCAGGGCACAAAATTGATGACCTCCAACAGGATGCTCATGAATGTTTGTAAAAAAGCTTACAGAAATAATTTGCTACAGAAAATATGCCACATGGTGAGCTCTTAACACTTGTAGAAATGATGGTTGACATCCCCGGGGCGCCTGACAAAAATAATGCTATCAGTATCCTGATACATTAACCGTGCTTGTAATTGTTCCAATACAACAAGCAGTTTTAAATGGGCGTGAGTGGTTGCCCGAAATTGTTGGGTATTTTACAGCATTGCACCAACACAGAGAAGCAGTTTCATCGTCTATGAACACACAGCTGCTCACGTCATAAAAAATATTAAATAGATAGGCGTGAAGCACATCGGGGTCTGCAATGATGGTTGTATTGGGCAAATTAACTCTTTGCGCAAACTTACCCCACAACGTATTAAGGCATAATTTTGCCAACAGCTGAGGAGGGGGATCATTCTCTATGTGCTCCATACTCAAGCATTTGCCCTCATGTTTATAATAATCATCAATGTAGGCCTGTTTAGTGGCATCGTCCACATACTCGGCAGGAAAGCCATAGGCTTCTTTTTTCTGCTGTAGTAACATGACAACATATTCACAGAAGAGCTTGAGGGTAACTTTTTTTTAAATGCCATGTTTCATGTATGCATCCCAGGCAATATCACTGAGTCAGAGCCACCTGTATTTCAATCATACACCAAGTCCCGGTAAAGCCTTGCTCCTCATCCGTGTGTTCGCAACAGACCTGTTGTCTCAATGAATGTGCAACAAAGCAGAAACATTTGTTTATTGTCGCATCTATAGGGTAACACGGCTATGTAGAGGCCCCTGGGTGGATAGACGTTGCATTTGATTAGACCAAAATATTGGTCTATATCACCAAAATTGTTACAGATTATCTTGGGGTGTCCCGCAGGTTAGGACTTGTCATTGTTTATAGATGGGTATAGATTGGTAAAATCTAGCGTGTTTACTCACACTTGGTGGTTTAGCTTTACAGCATTTGTGCGTCCACCATTAAGCGCATCTGAGTGGTTTAGTGGTTCTGGTAGATTCATTTCTTTATGAAAACGGCACACATTAGGATTGTTTTGCACCATTTTGTGCCATTCGTGTTCCTAGATAGTGACGACTCAAACACCCTGACTGGCTAGAAAAGTATGTTTCAACAGAGTGCGTCTATAAATCTGTTCGTAAGTAGTGCCCGTTAAAGTGTTAAAACCCCCGGCGAGGTAGCAATTGGGAAAGCCGTAATAAAGGCAGCTGTTAAATTCATAGGCTGTTGTCATACCTTGAACCACCATACAACCGTCCAACCAATACTGGCCTATCGTTTTTCACCAGCGCCAGTTAGGGCATGCTGTATAGAGACATTCTCTATTTTTAAGATGTATTAGAGCCATTGAATAGCTGGCGTGGCATAACGTTTATGACGGCCGTGTTCTGAATCTTGGGGCAACAGCGCAATTGTTTTGGGTTTTAGATGTACTTATTTGTAGATCTGCATACAACATCTAGCAACTGTGATATTTTGAAAAAGGTCTATTTATGACATGTGTAGTCCAACCTTTATAGGTTTTTGGCGACGAGTAATTTGAATGATGCCGTCCCTAAACAAATTACAAGCTTGTCTTCAAATGTTCACATCTTCTTGACAGTAAGCCCTTAAGTCTCAGTGAAAGTCAAACATGTTATGTTTATTCGCCTTGTACCAGGCCATAAACTGGTCTTTCTCACTAGGCATCATGTATTGAACTCCATATTGATCCGGGTGTGGGAATGGGCCTATGTAGTTTTGGTTAGTGACTGTGTCCAAAAGATGGGGAAAGAAACCCTTTGAAGCAGGAAAGCTAAAAGTTTTTGGAACCTTGTTGAGTTTCATGGGCAAAATGTTCAAGGAATCAATAACGCGTATTTGTAGAGGCACCATGAATATGGCCATTATCTAATCACCTTTGGTGATAAGTTTTATTTAACTTGTTTTCCTGAACTAGCATTCTCAACACAAATTTTGAATCATATCCTTTGGAATTATGGGCACATGTAACCTGTGAATTTTCTTGTTACAAAGATGCTTATAAGGGTAGCCACACAGGCGTCCTCTGTAAATTCCCAATAACTATCCCCTGTTAAATGTCTGTCATAGATATAGTTTGGTTGGTGTGTTATATTTTCTTGGTGGGCATCAATGTAGAGGCATATAAGCACCACTGGAACTGGGCCTGACAACCAGTGCCACGATTTGCAGCGGTACAAAACACAAAATCTCAGTCTTAATCTGCAAAAGCCTTTGTAAATTCTCCAAAAACTGAAAGACGCAAAAAGTATCAGAATGTGAGCACCTTGTAAACAAGGGTCTGTTTAAACCATTAGCCTCCATTCTTATTTGCACAACATCATTGGGCCCAACCGTTTCCAATATTTGCCAGACTAACGTTTCCACAGCACCTGTTATGACCGCTATGTCCTGCCCCAAGGAGCGTACATGATCCAGAATCACAAATCTAAATTCCTTATAATGTTCCACAGCCGAAAATGTTTTATAATTTCTCTAATAAGTTTGCAGCCTTTCCAAATAAACAGGTGAATCTGGCATCTGGGGAGCAGATATGATCAGCATGCTAGCTCGATCACGTCTGGATATAACCAGTCATGCCTTTTTAAAGATTTATCACTATCCAAAATTACAATGGGCTCATCGACAGGTGTTTCAACAGGTGTATTGGTGTTAATGTATGATGGAACCTCTCTGGTCACAATGCCCTGAGTTTGAACACTCTGCAGTGGCGCATTTGAAAATATTAACATCTGCATTGTAGACCTCTTCATCATTGTACACATCAACCCCTTGATCATCATCCAAATTATCAATAACATCCCCGTCATTGTTCATAGAGCCCTCCTGAAAACCAGCAGAAGTTTCAACCCCAAACCTGTGCACATGCCCCTCTTGAGCACCATCAGAAATATTAGAAACATCCCCTTCCTGAACATCACAAGAAATAATATTAGCATAATGTGTCTGCCCCCGCCCTTAACATCACAAGAAACAACATTGAAACCACGGTCATTGGGCCTCATTCCGAGTATGGCGGTACGGTAAGGCTGCCGGTGCTGTTAACCCCCTACTGCCATATTCCGATGTCCCTTAGCGGGTCCCACCAGGAACGGCTGGTCTGACCAGCCGTTCTTAGCGGGACCCGTTAAGGGACCATGGATCAAAGGTATTTGCTCCTTCCCCATTCCCATTGAGCCTTCTGGGGGCTCAAATGGGAATGGGGAATGGTTTTCTGAATGGGGACTTACCGGGTCCTCCAAGGTTGGAATGGCCCGGTAAGTCCCCATTCAGAGACACCGCACCCGGACCCGGGATTGGAGGCAGCCATGGCACTAAAAGAACCATGGCTACCTCCAAACTCATAATGACCCCTCATTGTGCGCTAACCATTCCTGAATATCAGTAAAACGTTATCAGGGCCAACACTGTATTCAGTTCCATCCCAGTACACACAGGCATCTTGGTTATGAAGGGGTGGTGCATTAATAGCCCCAAAATGTTGACTCATAGCCACATTGCTATGTATAAGTGCTTCATCGACTGTATTAACAATACCAGCATCTTCTAAAAGTGCATCCAGAGACATAGGACTATTGGTAAACTTTGATTTCTCTGCATATCAAATATCTGTGCTTCCAACTCAATTACTGTGTCATCCAGCATAACAGGTGTAGCGCCATCATGTGTATGCCGGTAAGATAGCCCAGCGGGTTGAGCACTCGCTGCTGTGATCTGTGCGTGATCTGCATGTCGCAGGTTCAAATCCCGCCAAGGCCAACTCAGCCTTTCATCCTTCCGACGTCGACAAATGAGTACCAATTTCGGTTGGGTGATATTATATGTAAACATGTGCTCTGTAAAGTGCTTTGGATTAAGGTGCTATATAAATAAAACATCATTATCATTATATATGTCATATTTCCCTCATTCACAACCATCCCAATGTCTTCCCACATTAGTCTTATAGCAGCGTCCATCTGCTCATTTGAAAGATGCAAAAATATATTCTTACTGGGGTTTCCTATTACATTAAATAGGTAATCATGCTGTCCAGACTGGTAATGTTTTTTTCCGTCTTTACCAACATATACATTATGCAGAGCATATTCTAATACATTTGTCTCATTGTTGGCCAGTACAATCATATCGCTCATGTCAACCCCCAACTGTGCAGCCATCTTTGTACTACGCTCACCCGTGGCATTATTTTGCTTTAGTCGCTGTTTAACCCCCCCCCCCAGCCCCGTGGCTGTCTTCACCGAGCCAGATAATTCTCAACATCTTGCATTACATTTTTCAGATTAAAACATTCAGAATTATACCATCCACCCCACGAGAAGCTTCACACTGGCACTATCTTGTGAATGTACACTTTTAAAGGAGGCTTGCAGCCCAGAGTCATCGAGAGATCTGTCTCAAAATGTGTAAACACCCACTCCTGCACAGACATGGGCTGTTTGAATATTTAAATGGCAGGTAATATCCGTCAGAGAACTTGAGCGCTCAATCGTTGAGGGAATAACTCCACAATCAGAGTTTAAAACGGGAGCATTCCCTATTTTAATCAAGGGACGCTGATGTGTTGATTGCCGTCTTGAGCCGTTGGAACACAGTGTGATAAATTGCGTGCCTGGACTCCCTATTATAGACTCATTTGCCAGCCCATTTCCAAGTTGCTCAGGCACACTGTTCAGTGCTGGAACAGTACAATAGTCAAAGACAACGTTCAGGGCCTTATGACCTTTATCGCTCAATGGCCCACCAGACACCTCAGCTGGCATTGTAAAAACACCAGAACCAGCAGGGCCTGTTGATGAATTCACAAAAGAACTCTGCCGCATATGCCCCCCAGATCCACTGGACTTTACCACTGTAACAGCACTGTCAGACCCCATCTATGGGTCATTGAAACATTCCAAAGCTGTTGATCTGTGCAAAAGAGGCTCCATCCCAGTGCCTGCACGAGATCCGGTAGAGACAGGCAAGCCCAATCCTGTCCTCTCAAAATATTCAGAATTTGCTGGTCCGCACAAAGCATCCCGCCCCTTAGAGACTTTTCAATCACTAATTCGGCCCCCAGACATTCCGACCAGCGTTACAAAAGCTCCAGAACCTAGTGGCCCCGGTGATGATTTCATAAAAGACATCTGCTATGGCGAGTGCCCACATCTATCAGCCCTTGCTGCTCTAACAAAAACATTAGATCTTGTCCTGGGTCGTTAAAACATCCAAGGTTTGTTGATCCAGAAACAACAAGCTGCCCCATTCCAATGGCCCTGATTTGTCCACTGCTGCAGGCTGTTTTTCCATAAGCTGTCTGTTGCAACATCCAATTGTTAAGAGACATTTGTGTAAAAAACATAAATACCTAGAGTCAGCATGAAGATATTAAACCTGTACAACAACCAAACACAGTGTCCTTAAAACTTCAATCCACATATATATAAATAACTATCGGCTACAACACTTTGCCAATGTGTGATCTGTGCTACATTAGAAGAAACACCATTTTATAAAAGTTGCAAATATATTCTCATATACATGTTTAAAAATACTAACACTCTAATTCAGTCTTCACATGTTTTCCAAACAACCCTTTGCGCCCCCACAACCAAATTAAACCTGTATAACAACCATAAACAGGGTCCTCAAAATGAACATTTCAATTCATATATATATATATATATATATAACACTTGGTCAATGATCTGTGGCACATTGGCAGAAGCGCCTTTTTATGAAAGTTGCAATTATATTCTCAATTCCTGGCAAACAATGACTAAACCCACAGTGCAACTCTTACATATTTAAAAATACTAATGCTCTAATTCATCCTTCAAAGGTATTTCAAACACCCACGTTCGCCCGCACAACAAACACAAACAACCCAGACAGTGGAAACACACAACCATCACCGCCAC
This sequence comes from Ambystoma mexicanum, assembly GCF_040938575.1. Classification (NCBI taxonomy): domain Eukaryota; kingdom Metazoa; phylum Chordata; class Amphibia; order Caudata; family Ambystomatidae; genus Ambystoma; species Ambystoma mexicanum. The sequence continues at coordinate 1,172,365,816 of NC_090922.1, forward strand.
CATGCCTCTCTGTGATGGTTGTGTTGTTCCACAGTCTGTGTTGTCTGTGTTGGTCAACTGTGATCTCCAACAAATTTGAAAGAGCTTGCAACAAATATATTTGATATAAACGCTACTTCAAAATACATTTCTGTATCACTCTATTAAAGGTGTGACCTATTCCCTTTGTCAATGTATTTTTCTTGTAAGTGTGTGCATACAGGTTCAGGCCTTTGGTGCATACATATCATTTTAATTGTGTTACTGTGGTTTCTTTAATCAGGGCTCACCGCACCTATTCGCTTTGTCACGGGTCCACAATTAAAACCACAATAGACAAAGCACCTATAGCCTGTGTGCACAGCTGTTTTCTTAGTGTCAAAAGTGTTGTGCACTTTCTAAATGTGCATGTCTATTACCATCTCCAGCAAAATAAAATATTTGCTTTAAAATAACAAATGTGCTATGAAATAAAACCGGGGCTGCTTCAAGCAATCTTGATTTAAATAGTCTGTTTACAACATTAAATGAATATACACTTCCCTGCATAAAAAAATGCAGCCTGGCAGGTAATCCTGCCTCCACATAGAGAGTAAACATGTTTTATTTTAAATTGTCTGTTTACCCCATGAAATAAAAATAAACTTGCCTAGATACAAATGTGGGCTAGCTAATGAGTCTGCCTGCACATAAAGAATAAACACATTTTCATTTTAAAATGTATGTTTGCCCCATTAAACAAAAATACACTTCCATATATGAAAAATGTAGGCTGGCAGTTAATCCTGCCTGCAGCTAAAAAATACAAACATGTTGTTTTAAAATTTCTGATTGTACCATTTAATAAAAATACACAGAGCTAGATTTTAGAACATACACTTCTAAAGGCGCACTTCAAAATAAATATATAAAAATGCGGGAGCGGGGACAGATAATCCTGCCTGTACATAGAGAGTAAACACGTTTTGTTTTAAATTGTCTGTTTACCCCATTAAATTAAAAAAACACTTCGCTATATGAAAAATGTAGGCTAGAAAATAATCCTGCATGCACATAAAGAATAAACACATTTTCATTTTAAAATGTCTACTTGCCCCATTACACAAAAATACACTTCTGTATATATAAACATGCAGGCCAGCAGTTAATCCTGCCTGCAGCTAAAGAATACACACATTTTGTTTTAAAAGCTCTGTTTGCACCGTTAAATAAAAATACACAGGGCTAGATTCTAGAACGTACACTTTTAAAATGGTTTTTACATCTTGTTTAATATTTTACACTTTTAAAACAAATATTTTATTTACATGCTTGCAGTAAATACATAGAATCAACTCACTTTTAAAAGTAAAATGCCTCTTTCATCCCCGGCTTTAGATGTCCTGGGGTCTTCAGTTCTAGCCAGGGCTCCACAGATCATGCAAATCTCCTGAAATCTGCACCAATGTTCTGGCAGGCTTCCAAAAGCATGGGTTTAAAAGACATCCAACCACCACCTCAGCAGAACACTCTCTGCCCCCTCTGGCCTATTCCCCATGCAGGCTGCTAGGGAGCTTTGAAAACCCCTAGTCATGGGGAGTTTAGAATACAATGGGTCATTGAGATGTCCTTTAGGCACAGCAGTCACATGCTGGCTGAAGATTAGAGGCACCTTGGAGCTACATTTCTTTTACAAAGAATGGGGCCATGCAAATACAGTTTAGTCACATCAGGCACATGGTGGCACATGATTTCAATAGCCTCGGAGCTTCAGTGCAAGGTTGGATCATTCTGATGTGGCTTCATATCATTTATAATAAACAGAAAAACAAAATATTTGAGTCAGAGATCCGGACCTTGTGTGTGTGTAGTCATCTTTGAATTCTCTGCCCTGCACAGCATTTTCATAAAGGCAAGCTGCAGCTAAGTTGCTGGAACACTGCTTTCTGCACAACAGAAAGAATGTTAGAATCTAGTGCCTCATCATTTTGCATGCTTTTGCCTGTGTTATTTTTTTTTTTTTGTAGCCCTGGAATTAGATCTTCACGTTTCATTGTGTTATATATGATAAACTATATATTCGCATGCCCTGTAACTCAGCTGTTTTAAAACAAAAACATAGTGCAGCTTTTCGCACAATATGTTTACAAGGCTATGTTTACAACGCTTGCATGTCAGGGCATACTTGCATGTCTGGACAAAGCAGCTTATCTGCAAGTCCAAGAATTCATTGAGAACAAGCATCTCCTCGGTCTACGCCAATCTGGTTTCCGTCCAAGACATGGCACGGAAACTGCCTTGCTTTATCTAAAAAACCAAATGGACCGTCTCAGAGAGGTCGACAAACAGGCGCTCCTTCTCCTACTGTACCTCTCCGCTGCCTTCGATCTGGTGGATCATCAGACCCTATGTCACCACCTCTCCACCGCAGCTAATTTCTCTCCAAGCGCCAGTACCTGGATAACCTCCTTTCTACAGGATAGAGTCATGAAGGTTTTTTCTGACTCTTCATGTGCCGACCCTAGTCACATCAAATGCGGCGTACCACAGGGATCCTGTATGGCCCCTACATTATACAACCTCTTTACTAGGCCACTCTTCTTAATTCTGGACACCCTAGGCATCTCTTACACTAACTACGTGGATGATACTCAGGTATTAATCCCACTCTCAGGTGACTACCAGTCTGACCTTAACACCCTCATTGCCATCTACTCTACCATCCAATCTTGGATGGCAGAGAACTGGCTCTGTCTCAATAGTGAGAAGACAGAACTTCTAGTAATTGGATCCTCAGGCACCCTAGGAAAACTGGACGAGCAATACTCATCCTTCATTATCGACAACATCCCCATTGCAGTCTCCAAAGTTATTAAGACTCTGGGAGTGTACATCGAACCTGACCCATCTATGAACAGGCATCAGCATACCACTCCAAACTGCTCAACGCAGCTAGACCGTTCCTCTCCCAAGAAAACTGTCTTACTATTGCCACGGCGATTATCGGCTCCAGGATTGATTACTGCAATGCACTCTTTGTAGGGACCTCTTGCAAAAACCTGGCTAAACTCCAATTAGCTCAAAACAATGCTCCTAGAGCCGCCAGAGGCACCTCAAGACGCGACCACATCTCGGAAATCAGGAGGATGGTTCACTGGCTCCCCGTCAGGGAGAGGATTGTGTTCAAAACACTGGCCTTGACGCACAAATGCCTCCATGGGCTGGCGCCACCCTACCTAGCCCACAGAATCATCCCCCACACCACTTCCAGACCAACAGAATGATTGCACCCATCACACACAAAGTGCGCGCTGGCGGCTCAAGCTTCCCCAACATGGCTGCCACCCACTGGAACGCTCTCCCACCAGAACTGCGGCAGATTGACTCTCACGCTGCCTTCAGGAAAGCCATCAAGACTAGGCTCTTTGTCTAAACAGATGCCTGAATAGCCTTAAGCAGATGCACTCACTGTTTGCCTCCCTGGAATGCCGATTGTAACTGTTCACCATGTATTTTATCATTCTGCACCAAGTATTTTTGTGGGGCCGCATTCTTGTAACCCTGAATCATGCCTTCTTAGATGTCCTTCATAGCACCTCAATGCCCGAGGGCTGCAGTGCGCTCTATAAATATAAAAAATAAATACAATTAAAAAAAAAAATACTTGGGCATGCCCTCAGATATAATTTTGATATAAAATGTGTTGCTATCAATGTTGATTTAAAAAACATTGAATATTGATATAAAACATCCCGATATAATTTCGATATAAAAAACATGATATTTTAAAACATTTTTATATAAAAATAAATACATTTTTTTATTTTGATATACAAAATTTGATATCATTCAGATATCACATTTTTTTTAAATGTGTATATACATTTTTGGGGGATATCAATTTTCTTTTATATCAAATCAAATGATTTGGCTGCATTTTTTAAATTTTCTTTTAATTTTATAAATAGAAACAATTTATAGTTTATATAAAATTATTCAAAGGCTTATCAAAGGCCAGCTTTATATAAAATCTTGACATCATACCATCAAGGCCACAACCCACTACCGTGTCATCAAAGCATCACCAACACCTCACACCCACAGGCTAACTCCTCACAACGCACTATGCCATCGACGAAGCAACAATGCACACTTGCTCTCGCATTTTAAAAACATTGTAATATAAACTTATATTACAATCATTTTAATATAAACTGTATATAAAACTGATATAAATGATACATTTTCATTTCAAAACATATCAAACTTCCTATAAAAATACACATTTGATAGCATTTTTATATATTTTTGATATCACAAATGTTTGATATTAAGATTCATATCAAAAGCCTATCAAAAGAAGGCTGGACTAAAGACAGGGGGAATTCCTACCTGTCCAAATGTACTTGAAGAGGAAAGGGGGACCCATCTACTACTAAAGTAACAGCAGAAATCTATGGATGTTAGACAATATCTGTTTCAGACACATTCCATTGGGTGACACATGCAAAGCGAAGCAGGAGGAGCTGGGAATGTTGTGTGCGGACTAAACACAGGCTTTTGGGTGACAAAGAACCTGGCAATGAACTGAACCTGGCGCAGAATGTTACAGAGTTAAGCTCACCTGATTTTGTTTGGTGGGATTAGCAGTGATTAAGGGAGGAGAGTGGCAGGCCTGTCATTGTCTGTTTCTTGTTAGGAGTGGGCGAGACATGTGTCATTGGGTGATACCTCTAAGAAGGAACAGGTAAACCCAGGAATTCATAGGGGCACTTTATGGGACACACACACACACTTACCTGTTTTGCTAGGTCAGACCAGCAGAGATTCAAAGAGGCAGCAGGTGACATCCAAGTGGACACATTTGGAACACTATGGGCAGGGGTAAATATAATATGATATGATATTGCATTTATAAAGCGCCTGTACACAAGTGTTTCTATGAGCTATTGGTTGTTTCACTCCAAAAGTAGCACTTTTGCTGTGCACTGTGAAGGGCAGAATTTGTATTTTGAAATTATTTGAAAAACGTGGATGTCAAGTCATGCCAGAAATGACTTACAATAGCTCATGTACAGATGATAGAAGCTTTCCAATGAACGGTGCCTGTACACCATCATACAGGTGAGAACAAGTAGTGAGTAATTTTATCAGTCTGGACATATATCAGGGACAAAATAAACAGAAACAAAATTTATATGGAAAAGCAGGGACTTGCAGAGGTAACAACAACCTAAGGGGGCAAGTACATCTAACCAAAGAGGAGTACTAATTAAATATGGCGGAGTGAGCTGCAGAGTGAGGTTGCAGACTGTGGCAGACCCTGAGTCTTTCTGCAGTGACTACCTTTTTCCCAGCTTTCCTGAACTTTACCTGAGCCTTCAAATACTCACTCCAGCCGCGGAGCGGCCGCGGAGTGAGCTGCAGAGTGAGGTTGCAGACTGTGGCAGACCCTGACCCTGAGTCTTTCTGCAGTGACTACCTTTTTCCCAGCTTTCCTGAACTTTACCTGAGCCTTCAAATACTCACTCCAGCCGCGGAGCGGCCGCGGAGTGAGCTGCAGAGTGAGGTTGCAGACTGTGGCAGACCCTGACCCTGAGTCTTTCTGCAGTGACTACCTTTTTCCCAGCTTTCCTGAACTTTACCTGAGCCTTCAAATACTCACTCCAGCTGCGGAGCGGCAGCGGAGTGAGCTGCAGAGTGAGGTTGCAGACTGTGGCAGACCGTGGTACGACCGCGGTCGCCAACAAAAGAACAGTCATCATGGACTCACAGTATCGCGAAACCGATGGTATGGTCCTCACATCAGAACATTCGAAAGAAGAAACACAAACAGTAAAGGAAGGAGCAGGAACGAACTTGCAGCCAACATCGCTGCCATCACCCCCACGAAGTGGGCTGCAAGAGGACACAGGTACGACGCCCCTTTCCTTCCCATCAGTGGAAGCCATAGACGATGCAAAATGTTTCCGCGGGCCTGCTTTCCTTCTACCCCCTTCCCTTTCTCTTTTGCCTTCTTCTTACCCAATCCTTCCTCTCCCTTCCTTTCCGTCCCCTCCTTCCCATCCCACCTGCCCGCTTGTTGGCTCAGAGGCTGAAGCCCCTCGACGGGTACTTCGACCGCCGAAGGAAACTCCGGCAGGAAAAACGATCATCAGGAGACGGGGCGAAAAGCCACAGGCGCCCAAGCGGGTGCCGAAACGGACAATTTCTTCAGACCAACCTGAGCTCGCAACGGACTTTCACCCGAAAACCGCGAGGCTCTCAACGATCATCCATAATGAATCCATCTCTGAGGCTGAAACGGACCTTGCGGCAGTACCGCTAACGGGGCCACTGAGTGAGCCTCGCCAAACAGAGACCCGGTCCACATCTCTTTCTGAGGCGGCTGACTCGATTCCCCAGTCCGTGAGCAGCGACTTCACTGGGGAGGGACCACAGTCCACACCTGAGCGGCCCGACCACGAAAACGCAGCCGGATGTGTGTTAACCTCAGAGAAACAGGTTGGATCTACCGAGCAGGTCGAAAACTCTTCAGTAAGGGATACACAGATGACCATAATTACTGAAGGTGTGGCACTTCACCACACAAGTTCCATTAAAGATGCTCAAGATGAACCGACACTCGACATGAAGGATCAAACAAAAACCACCTGTGCGGCTCAAGTACACTATGTGCTATTGTCAGAGGACAGGGGGAGCATTACAGAGAAGGTTCCTATAACACCAATTGTCTCAAATGGAAACAACGGAGAGCAAAAGAAACGCAGAAATCTCTGCCGTATCCCAGCTGTATACGATTCAGTCCTCTGCAAACACAAAGACAACATCGAATCTGCGGTCGAACCCGGCACCTCTAGAGAAAACCTAACCGCCTCCGAAGTCGCTGGTACGCATACGGCAAAGTCACCTAAAAAAAAAAAACCAAGGAAAGCAACATGAGGATCATTACAACTCACTCCCAACGTTGACCACAAAAACTCTTCGACACAACCATAACAAGGTGAGAAGAAGACTGACCTCTAGACATAGGGTCCCCCCAAAAAAGAAAATGGGCCCTAAAACTGGTCCCCCCAAGCCCGTCACAGTGGCAGCCCTGAACGATTTCTTTAGGAAAAAGACGGAGAGTTTTTCAAGTTTCCAGAAGGAGCTGTCGGACGGCGAAATTTTGGAGAGTCTGGGTGAGACAGAGGCAAAGCTATCATCCTTGGGTTGTCTCGCAGCCAAACCTAACACATCTTCGGAACCCTCAAAGACTACCGCACTCACGACAATGGCAATCGTTGCACCGCCACTCAAATGGCACTAATCAAACAAACCTACTCCGACGATCGAAAACGTCCAACCTCAGGAAGAGACAAGTGAAAAGAACAATCAAGAACTATCCCTTGTCGAACCAAGAACCGAAACTGACCACATTGCAGCTGGGGACTCGAAACAAAAGCCCAGCTCCAGTTCGCATGAAATTATTTCCGAACCATGCATTCGTGCTTTAGAATCCCGAAACGAAGAACTGAGAAGGGGGGAGAGTCCCGGGTCTCAAGAACTCTCGGTGCGATCGTCAACGACACGAAACATCGTGCAACTTAACGATTCTGGCCAAATTACTTCTCAGAAAGACACTGGAAACAAATCGCCAAAAACTTTACCGCTGATCCATACTCCGATCCCATTGCGGAAACTTAGCGGACCCCTACAGCTTTCTCCGCTAAATCCTGCTCAGCACAAGCTGGAACTAACAACTATAACGTCCACAGTATCGATTGCAATGGCCCCATTTACCAAGATGTATGAAAACATCAACGACACGCTGCGTGACCAGGTGTCAATGCTGGCCCTAATGCAAGCAAAATTACATTACTTGGAAGGTTACATTATGGGGGCGCAAGGACCAGATATCAACGGAAAAAAGAGCAGGATAAGGCCGGGTGAACCTAGCCCCAGCGACCAACAGACAGAATCACGATCACCAAACGATGAGCATTTAACCCGACGGTCGCAACAAAACAACGTTGCACTGACCGCCCTACCTGACACCATTCAGGAGAATGCTAAACCGTCACTGCAACAGGACGAAAACCTTGACATCCATATTAGCAACCTAGGGACTGAACCCCTAGATGCCATTATTGCTATACTGGAGGAGGAAGAAGATCACCCACAGTCAACTGATCTCGAGACCAGAGAAGGGGCGAAGAAAAAAGTAACTAACCCCTTCTCTTACATAAAGAACGCTAAAGAAGCACAAAGACCAAAAAAAGGCCTAGCTGCAAATCCTAAGAATTTTACATATGGCATATTTACCCAACAAAAATCGATTCTTAAGCGAAATACCAAGTGGAATGAGAACAACCCACAAGAAACATCGGGCCCTCAAGCCCACCCGAGGCAGACGAAGGTAGCTGTCAGGAAAAATGGGCCACTTACAAAACCTACGGAGACAGCAAGCCCACATCAAAAACAAGTGAGAGATAAACGAAACCACAGCTCAAAAGATAACGCTCCTCTCCTTGTCGTAGAGGAGCAATCAGACTGGAGCATACTGACAGTGGACGAGACCGGGTATGAAAACAACCCAAAAAAACAATCAAAGAGAAAAGCAACTAAAGGGATCCTAGAATCCCCCAAAAATGAACCGCCATACAAAGTTCAAATACATGAACTCTCTGTTTCGCCGACAAAACCCCTTGAGACAACACAAAGACGTCAAAAAGTGGACTATGTGGACACCGTAAACCCAAAACCACGAGCTCCCGAGGAAAAGAGACCAGAGCTAGAGCGTAGAGTAAGCTCAAATATATGGAAGAGGAATGCCCACGTGCACTCACCTGCCCTCTCTCGGACTCAGGGAGGAAAAGAAAATCAGAAAATGACTTCAAAGTCGCATAACGAAACAGGGAAAAAACCCACGGATTCATATTTAGAATACATCTTCGAGGTGAACAAGAAGAGACAAGAAGAGACCAGATTGGAACAAGATCGCGATCGGAAAAAAGAATCAAAGCCAATCGTGTGTGCTCACACGCTAAGACTGAAAAACATCAATTCAAAGAAGACCGACTTGACGATGAACAGAACCACCATCATCAAAATTCTAACCCAAATTCCAAGCCTGAAACACTTTGGAAATAAAGACCTTTGGATGGTGGAACCAAGTACGTCTGGCAGAACATACTACTCCTATATACACCTCAATTCCGAAGCCATCAAGCTCCATCTAATGAGAGAATCCGGTAACCTGGCGTTAGCGGGCTTTGAACTAGCAGAAATTAGGCGACCGAGCAAGCAAGAGGATGCAACAAAAAGAACTGAAAGGGGCCCAAGTAACCAAATGGATACTCCAAAGACGACAAAGAACATCCACGCTCGTTATATCAGCAGGATGCCCCATGCAGGTCCTCTGAAGACCACAAAATTAACAAACAGATCAGGAACCTCTAACCCGAATCAGGGGGAACGAGAAAGACCTGAGAAAACTCCCTTGTTTGACCGTAATCGAGAGCTGAACTCTGTCCGGAACAAAAGGTTACAGCAAACTTTTCAAAACGATCGAATTTCAAGCAACCACGGAACACCAGGAACAAACATAACTAAACTGTGGACGTGGCATAAAGCTGATTCCAATGCCAGGCACAAGCATTAGCAACGACTTTCAGAAAAGAAGACCCACCCTCAGATCTGTCAGGATAAGGAAAATCCGAAGTCAACATCCGAGCTGAACCTACTAAAATTAGGCTGCTGGAATACGAGGGGCTTTACACACCTCACAAAGAAAACTGACGTCAACCTGGGCAAATTTGACGTTCTGTGCTTACAGGAAACCTGGCTGACCACCAAACCTCAGCTGGACGGGTACGAAATAATTTTCACTAGCGCGAAAAAAGGGGAAACTGGACGACCTTCAGCCGGGCTGATAACCGCGATCAGAGCAGGAGCGGGCATGGAGATAACCGAAGTCTTCCTGACACCGTACTGGATCCAGGCCGTGTTACTCAAAAGAAAACACCGTCCTACAGATCTAAAAAACAGTCCAGTACTCCTAATAAACGTGTACTGGAATCCTGAGACAATAACGAATGAAGACTTCACGATCGAACTCCAGAACGCCATGGAAAAAGCCCAGAAAACTAGAATCGACCACAGCACAATCATAAGTGGTGACTTCAACGCCATATGTGATGGGATCGGAAACCGCGCTAATCAAAAATCTCCAGCACGGGAGAGGGGGAAACTCCTGGACAAAATAATGTCTGACAGGGACATGTACAATCTGCACTGGCAGCGTTTAGAAGCAAACCTGTCGATCCCGTCATGGCAAAGATGCGACCAAAATGGGACGATAGACCACATATTCGTCTCTAGAGACATTCTGCCAGAGATCCACTCCTTCGCTATTAGACCGACAACCTTCAGTGACCATAATCTCTTAATTGTAGAAGGATGGGCATCTGGAACGCAAACGACTGCGTGTCCACTTGTACTCGAGACAGCGGAGAAAGGAAAGCGAGTAAAGATCTCCGAAAAAGGATTGTTAGAATTAGACGCTCAATATACACGCTTAAGACACAAGAGCACGACAAATGCAAAAAAAAGCGGGATCGATCTGGATTATACACCTCTACTAACCAGATACCTTATGGCGACAGCTAAAACACCCACCCAAAAGAAAGACCACCCACATTCCTACAGCAAAGACCTGGTGGAGAAAAGGAAGGAGCACAGAAGGTTAAAAAGACTATACCAAAAAGTACCATCCTCTGAAAACTTGGCAATTTGGACAAAGGCAGTGGGCGACTATAGAAGCTGGTTGTTACACTACCGCCATAAACTGTACCTGAACGACTCACAACACATGCTGTCCGCTATCTGTGGAAACAAGCCAAAGGAATTCTGGAACCTGATCAAGGGAGCACAAAGCAACATCAACGACAAGATCCAAAACAACGTGAGTGAGGCCCGATGGATTAACCACTTCTCAAACTTATTTGCTCCAATCATGGATGAAAAAATAGATAAACCTCAAAGTAAAGAATGTCACAAATCCGACACTCCGTGGAACATCCCCAACGACAAAGAGTCTATCTTAAACAAACTCAAGAAACTGAACAACTCAAGGGCCCCGGGTCCCGATGGTATCAGCAACCTGGAACTCAAAAAACATCCTGAGCTATGGGCCAACATCATGAGTAAGCTTTTTTCAAATTGCAATCAGACCAATATATCCCACCTACCTGGAAAAAAGCAAACATCGTGCCTATTTTTAAAAGAGGTGCAACCGACGACCCAAACCAGTACAGGCCCATTGCCCTTCTAGATGTCATGGGGAAAGTTTTTGCGTCTCTTGTATTGGACGCCTTTCAAAACTGGTCACGTACAGCAAACACAATGGACCCTTTTCAGAACGGCTTAATCAGAAACTCAGGAACAACCACCAACATCTTGCTCATGAGTGCCTTGAAAGCAAAAGTTCTACAAGGCGGCCAAACGATCTACGTTGCTTTTATTGACCTGGTACAAGCCTTCGACCAGGTCAATAAGCAGCGCCTCTGGGCAAAATTGGAAGCTAAAGGATGTCCGGACTCAATCCTAAACCCAATAAAGGCCTTACACGAAGAGACCTCCATCAGAGTCCACCTTAGTGCGGATGGCCGCTTGTCTGAAGAGATAGGCACAGCAAGAGGAGTCAAGCAAGGCTGCCCTTTAGCGCCTTCTTTATATAACTCCTATATTGCAGATTCTGAGGAATCAACGCACACGATCAGGCACTTTCCACCTTCGCTGGGCGGAGAGAAGATCGATCGCCTACTGTACGCCGATGACATCATCCTGATGGATTTGACACCCATAGGCCTCCAACGCCAACTGGATAACCTGGTCTCTTACTTGTCAGAAAACAGCCTTCGACTCAATAAAGAAAAGACAAAAGTGCTAATCCTGGGCAAACTCTCTAACAAGAAACAAAAACCCTCTTGGCACTGCGATGGTAAGACCTTAGAAATAGTCCAGGCCTTCAAATACCTTGGAATCACCATCAGCAACGACAGGGACGAAAAAACCATGCAAGAAACCCTGTGGCTAAAATTAAAAAATCTCACAGCTCAAGCAAAGGCTGTGGACAAGAAATACGGACGTTTCTCGATCATTCCCGTCTTGAGATTCTTCAAGTTAAAAGTGGTTCCTGCCTTGATATATGGCATGGACGCAATGCCATTGACTCCGAACACCATATGGGAAAAATTTGAAAGTTTCTTCTGGCGAAGTGTCCTAGGCCTTGCGACATCCACTCCAATTGCGTTAATAAGGAGAGAACTCTGCTTATCATCACTGCTGGCAACAAAAATGAGAGCCAGTCTGATGTTATATCGTAAAGTCATCAACAATCCCGAAGCACGAGTGTTGGACCTCATACGAAAAGAAATCGTCAACAAAAACAATCGGATGCTTGCAAAATGGGAACTAACAAACCTAACGATCCTGAAAGAACTGGACCTGACGGTCGAGACTCTACTCCAAAATCCTAACAGAGTATCGAAAAAACTGTACGAAGCAGATTGGATCCACACGCAAGAAGTTGCATATACATACTCCCTGACAACTAACCTGTCATCTGTCCCGATGAAGCTCAAGGCAGTGCGAGGTTATCTCCCCAGATTTCCAAACAAGAGTCTCAGCCGGATGTTTCTGAGATTCAAACTAAACCAAATAAAAACCAATGAGATCTTACTAATTCGTAACCAAGTGCGATCGAACATCTGTCGTTTCTGCAACATAGAGGAAAACATAGAAACTACAAAGCACTTGATAATGGACTGCCCAAGCCTGGCAACGGAAAGATCTCGATTTCTCATGGACCCGCTGAAGCACTACTCAACCTTAGATGCGGTAAACCTGTGGGCATTACTGACTAATGGAAACAACAAGCGTTGCGTCTTAGGAGTTAACCTGTTCCTCAAATCTTTGAATCTACAGTAGAAGAAACCCATTCCTCGACAACGACCTGGAAACTAATAACTAACTAACTCCCGGAAGGCTCTTCCCGTGACACAAGCTGAACTAGAGGATCAATAAGCTATAAACAAAAGTCTGAAATAAACTAAATCAAGGACGTTTTAAGGAAGTTTGTAGACAGGAGTCTACAAATGTACTGTGCTGTCATTTTTGTAAAAATTGTTATACAATTAAATCAAAAAAAAAAAAAAATATATATATATATATAAAAAAATACATTGTACATTGGTGACGTCACGTAGGATAGATAGGGGAGAGGGCAGGGAAGCCCACTTTTTAGCTAGTAAATGAAGATTTGCAGTTCCTACCAGCACCTCCAGGACAGAGGAGGTATGCATGCAGATCTTATTTAAAGAGGGTTAGTTAAGAAAACGTGAGTATTTAAAGACCAGGACTGTGTCAGACAGTGAGGATGACAAGATGCTGAAATGGTGAGATGGATGATGATGATCCTGACAAAGATTATGCTCCATCAGAGCTGTTATGAGAACAAGCTTTGGTTTTTGGAAAAGAAGTGTTACTAGATTTAAGAGGATAATGATACCACCACAGATGATGATGTTGCAGTATTAATTGAAGCTCAGTCCACACAACTATAAAGCATTTTCGAAAACAGAACTCCGTTGCATATCAGAAATCATGCAACATCTTATGTGACATACAGAATTTCACAAGCCCTGACCTCAGCACCAACACATCCACACATCTGGAAAAAAGGAACACCAATAATGCCAAAGAGCATGCATTTGAAAGCTGTTAGCCCACTCTGAAAGTCAAAAGTTTGTGAGTACTTCAACAAAAATGAAAAGCAACCAAATATGCCATACCATGCACAGGCATGTGAAGATACAAAAACGTGATCTGAGGTGCACATCTCCCCATACATTCAGAAACTTAGCATACTCCACCATTCTGAAATTATACACTGACAATACTTTAGCTTTACCAGTGGTTGGCACAGTAGCACATAGCGGCTGTACCCCCAATAGTTTGTAGCACTGATCTCAGTGGTGTCAGCACACTGCAATGGAAGTATGTGAATGTGACCAGACTGTTAGGTAGATTTCTCACAGAAGTGCTAAATTCCCTCTACCTTAGAGCCCTCCAGCTCTTTTGCTCTATTTTTGGGCTTTGAACTTTTCATTTTCAGTGTGTTGTACATTTTTATGCTCATGGACAATGGAGTCTCACCCACTCCATAGGCATCATCTTTTTACTGTATGTCACCCAGCACCTTTAGTGCAGTTGCAGAGGGTTGTCTTTTCAGATTTTCCACTTTAAACTCCAATTTCTAGGACTGACTACTGTCTCCCAGAACCTGTGAAGTTACCATTGACTTTACTAGTCTTTTTAAATTTACAGACCCAGTACACCCTATCTTCCAATAGAGTACTAGAGGGGTTAATAGTTATCCCCTTTTTGTCTGATTCTCATGGAACATTATTTTGTTCCCCTTTCTCTAAGATTTGGCTGGTGGCAGTGATATTTACTGCGGGCTATGAAAATAGCCTCATTACCATTAGAGGCTATGGTGGTAGCCTCGAATGAAACCCGGTAACCCACGTTTATTCTAACTTGGTTCCGCTCGAGTTCTTTTGCCATATCTTTTAGTAAATGTCTTTCTAGTGTTTTACGCTGCACACCAAACTAGGTTTGGTTCCTTTGTTCACCGTCCTTTGGTGGGCTTCTGCACGGAAGCCCTCCATAGGCGCCTGAGTGTCTGAGTGGGCAGGATTTGAGGGAGGGGTTTGGGGCCCCTGCACCGGGTCTCCTTGGAGACCCAAGTCACACTCTTGTTTGATTGGCCAGGCTGTTTGAATGGGGGATTTGGTGCATAAAAAGCCAGTCTCTGGGACTGGAATGCAGAGTGGCCACTGGAGCAAGAGAACCAAGGAGGAGCTTAAGGAAGACGACTGTTGCAACTACTGGACACCCCATGAAGCCCTGCTGCAGGTCTGAATTGCCTGAAACTTCGATGACAGAGGAGATCTGCAAGGAACTTCTACCCTTGAGCTTGGTGGGAACAACCAGCTCGCCAAATGCCAGACACTGGTCCTCATCCTGGTCGAATTTGCTGTGCATCGCTGCAGTAGATCGAATAGCCAGTGGGAAGAGAACCAGTTTGGATTTTAAGGAGCGCACCTTTTATTCAATGTTTTTCTCTGCTGCTGGTTTCTTCCCTGGGCAGTGCAGGACCCTCCAGCCATCCTTCTTCTTGTCACCACGACTGAAGCTTCAGGAACCGTGAGCCTGCAGGAACTGCAAGGAACAACTGCCTCAGCTACAGCATTCTTCTTCTTTTACGGTACTGTGCAAATCGGTCGTTCTTTCCATCCGACCGCAGTGAAAGTGCTTGAAATCTTTCGCTCTCCAAAGGCTTGTCCTTCTCTTTTCCTTTAAATAACTTTTCCTCCAACCAACTTCATTTTGAACTCTTGGCAAAGACTTAACAGCCAACTACTCTGAACTGTGTGATCCTCTGCAATGATTCTGAACCATTAAAATTGGCCCAGGCCTATTGACTTGAATCGTATTTGTATTAGCCTTTTCGAGATTGCCATGCCTATAACTTGTTGGTGTTGTTGATTTTGAATAACCTTGTCTTTTCTCCCTTTTAAATTGCTGGAGTGCCATTTTGCTCACACTTCATTTTGAGCTTAACTTGTCCAGAATTGATTGGGTGTCATTGTAGTATATTAAGACTGTGGTTTTCTGCTGCTCTATAATGGTGAACTGTTTTATGAGTGATGGTGTAAATAAATGTATATTCTTTTACTCAGAAACTTTGAATCAGTGTTTGTTTGAACCATAGTAATTGCTGTCCTTTGTGTAATTTATTGTACTGCTCACTTTACTCTTGAGATAAGTCTGGCTGCTCAGCCATTGCTACCACTTTACTGTGTAGTACAGGATTGTACCAAAGGTGAAATTGTGCTTACACTTGTAGTCTTAATTGTGTGTGGTGTTCCTAAAGGGTACTGCATATGATTCTGCCTAACACAGACATATTGCAAATCCCAAGTCAGACAGTGCCTGCTTTATGCTGAACTAGAAAACAATGCTTTCACTAGGTCTCTGGTTTTGCTATGCCTCAAGAAAATGCAAATTCTCTGGCTTTATGCGAAACTTCGGCTACCTCTGGGATGTTCCTTGCTGGCATTCTTACTCTCTCAAAACACTGTCTATCTTAAATATGTGTGCTGGAGTACATGGGACTTCTTGGCAGAGCAAATCCCTATCATATGTGAACTCTTGAGCCCAAATCACCAAGCACAACATATTAAACATTCAGAGTGCATCTTTGATCAGTGAACTGGTTTAATTTCAAAGAATGAACCCTGCTACATGTGAAATGCTGAACCAGGATTAAAGTAGTCATTAGTGGTGAATACTGCAAGCCATTTAAAAGGACCAATGCTCATTTCATCACATAAGAACCTACAATAGATAAACATCAGATTTGACAGGAAGCAGTGAGCTTGGTAGAATGGGGAAAGTTTGACTGACATTCTTACCAGGTTGTGGAGAAGACTAAATGGAACAGTCACCCGGGACAATACGTGGGTGGAATTACAAAGATTAAGGACAATCAACATTAGATATTTTTATGTGTAGGTAAGCAGAACAACCAGCTGTATTATGAATGTGACCATGATGGATGAAGTGCTAGAGTGGAAGTCGAGAAAGTGAGGGACAAAGGCAAGAATGTTAGCTAGAAGGCAGATGAGAGGCAGGGTAAGATGGTACATTTGAGGCAAGGAGGTAGGCTTTTAATTTATTTTTAAACAAATTGATTTGGACAGTTTCAAGGATGTTCGGGGGAAGAGGGTTCAATGCAAGTGGAGCAAGAACATAGAAAGAGCGGAAGCGAGAGTGAAGCACAGGGAGGGATAGGTGCCACAAGGGTAGTTGAGGAGGCAGAGCTGAGATTATGAGAAGGCTTTTAGAGGTGGATAGAGAAGGATCGATATGGTAGTGCCTTCCCATGGATAGACTTGTGAACTAGGAGAATACATTTAAATCTGTCCCTGTTTTGCCTCACCAGCTATCCAGCATGTTGATGGTACGAGGAAGTAGGTGTGAAGTGAGGGAGCTCAAAGAGAGGCCTGGTAGCTGAGTTAATGATATTGTCAAGAGGACAGAAAGTATAGTTGGGGAGGCCAAAGAGGATTCTAGTATGGTTGTCCAGTTTACATAAAACAAGAAGACAAGAGTGGTTAAGCTTTGCTTGGCAGTGTTGAAAGGACAGCAGTGCCTGATTTTCCTAATCCATAGGAGGTTGTTGCGAGCCACTATTTCAGTTCTGGAGATGAAAGTAGAGAAGGTATGAACACAGAGATAATTCTGAAGTTTCTAGCTGAAGAAGAGTAGTACGGAGTATCAGGTGGGAACTAGATAGGCAAGGAAAGAGGTGAGAGTGAGTCTTTGGCATGGAAATGGAGCACCTCTGATTTGGTAGAGTTTAACATCAGAGAGTGTGAAGCCATCCAATATTTCATGGCAGAGAGATAGCTGAAAATGTTGATAGAGAGATGAGAGGAGAGTTCAAGAAAAGAGAAGAAGAGTTGGGTGTTGTCTGGCAAGATATGTATGTAAGGATGAATTAAAGATGATGGCATTGCATCAAAAGCTGCATTCCAGTCAAAGTGAGCATTCATACATAATGCATTTCTGTACTTTATAGTGTTAGTTATTAATTCCAAACTATATTGTTTAAACTTAACAATAGGAATACAAATGCTACTGAATTTCGTTTTGCTGTGTCATGTACTTTGAAAAGAAAGGTCTGCATTGATAAATGAAGTAATGAAACCTAAAGGAGCGAGAATGAAATAACAGAATCAAAATTGCATTTTAAGTTTCTGTTCCCACTTGTAGGCATAATTAAGAAAACAAAGACCTTCAGTCTAGTGGGAACTGGATAGAAGATGATTACATGTAATGGCAAAGCCAGATGGCTTTTGTTAACACCTCAAGAGTCTCCTTTTGTGTATTCAAGGCATACGTTCAAAGCAGCTAAATACTAAACATTTTCTTCAGGCATTCACTCATGACACCAGGCTTTGCCTTCAAAGATTCTATCACATGTTTTATTTCACATCAACTCATGAACCAAATCCATTATCAATGGAACGCAATGTAAAAGATGAATGACATTCAGATGCACAAGATTAGTCAAGGTGAAAGGTCATTGAAAATGTACACACAAAATGTATTCTACTTTGGATAAGTGGTGACATTGAAAAGGAATATGAAGGTGTTGTGCCATCTCTGCCCTCCTGTGGAGAACTCTGAGAACTGCACATCAAATAAATAAATGCATTTAAATTGTTGTGAATAATGCTTCAAGTGTGTTAAAACAAAACTAAGTGGTGCATCGCTCGCAAGCTCCAATTGATTTGAGTTTTGGATATGTTGTATATAAATGTGATATGTATTAGTGTATGTAATAGAAATCAAATAACATCATGTTATGAATTACCTTAATCACCAAAATTATCAGAATTAAATCATCCAATATCTAAAAAAGTTTGCCTCAACTTGTAGAATCTAGAAATCTAAGTTATCAAGATACAACAAATGAGTTCGAATTTAGAGCATAACAACAGAGTAAATGTTTCTCAATAAGGTGGGTTTCCTCCCACCCTTGGCACTGGAAAGTGGAAAGCCTGACCACTGATCAGCCATAGGTGGAGTTATATAGAACTATAATGGCATACAAAGGCCACATAGATTAGTGTAGACTATTGGGTGAAGAAGAGTCATAAGAGGAACACAATGGAGATTGCAGAGCATGAGACCAACTCTTGGCAGATGGCAGACCAGTCCATTTAGAGAGGTTTACCAGAGAAGGTCATAGAAGAATGGATGACTAGCCTGCATAGGGGAAATGACTTCCAATTAAGCCACTTGAATTTAGAGTTTGGTGCTGGATTGATGCCTCCCTGACTAGTCCCTGGCTAGTCCTCCCAAAATTAAAAAAATGTCTTAAAAGGTAAATCAACCCCAAATATTCAAATGGTCTAATTTTCTTCAGGGTAAAATCGTGGAAGATTAAAGGACTGGGAATGCATGGAGGTGCATTTTGAAAATAGGGACACAGGTGTAAATATCCTAATGTTCTACATCTATATCTATCCAATACAACATGAGATGTGGTTTCTTCAGACCCAGTCCTCTTTGCAATGAAAAACTAAATCCAAATATGAAAACATGTTGGCTACCACTTTAAAATGCAATTACCTTTGTGGAGTTTAATTTTTTTTGAGAATAAACGTAGTGGTTTGAACCGGCATATATTCAAATCAAAGTTTCTTTCTGAGGATTCTTCTTTCATAAAAATCTATGCAACCAATTTCCAATCAAACATGTCATAACATTAGATAAATAGTCATTATAAAAACATCATGCACAAAGTCGTAATAAATACATTTCATTTCAGACAACCACCATAACAAAATTCCCTACATGAATAAATAAAATCCATCAATATCAACATTCTTTCTATTTATATACTAAGTTACTAATAGTTGTTTCCTTTTGTATAGTGATCTATGCAGATGTGACAATAAAGACTGACCCCCCTTTCGGGAGTAGAGCTGGGCGGCATTGAACTAAACCTGACTCCTGTAAAATCGGCTTCGAGGTGTGGGGTCCAATATCAGTGTAAGCCAGGCAAAAGAGTAAAGCATGCATCAAATCCCCCTTGGTACTCCCCACAAAAGGCAGTATTTCCTTGCCATAATCTCGACCATGTTTATAGGGTTGCTCTCAGCGGGAGATGATTGAATCTTGGTCTAGTGATTGGAACTCTTTCATTTGAACCAGTTGATCCATAGGAGATATGTTTTGTATTGTGTCTGATGATATTGTGATGTGCCTGTGATTAAATGGTTTTGTAAGTTCTATAGACTCCCTCAATTCACATGTGTGGGCAATCATTCTTTTTTTTCAATTAGTTTGCCAGAAATTGAATTGAATTGATTGGTGAGAAAAGTTACGCAGTGTATTGATTTCAGTGAACCTGGTTTTAAACACTGTAACCACTGTATTTCAAATCATTGTCTATGGATAGCAAAAAAAATTTGGGCTATAGTATAAATGGATATTACTATTACCTGGAGTGATATCATGCATTAATGCAAATGGGCAAGCGATAGTTTTAGATCAGATGTGTGTGCAACAAAATGTATGCTGAAAGAATTTATTTGTTTCATGATGAACTCTGCATTCTCCTGTCTTTCAATTGTTAAGCAGAGTCAGGTGTAGTGTGGGACGGAAGATGAAACACTTTGTGTATAGGCGCTATATAAATAAACTATCATATCATAATCTCCAACTTAATATTTTTTACTGGAGAAAAGTATATCTCCAGCCCTGAAATATAAAGAGACTGAAATAATTACATAACACACCTTTTAAACGACAGGTGTATCTTTATTGAAAAGACTATATCCATGTTTAGTGAAGACCGCACACACAGGTGCATTCATGTTTACAGGCTTAAACAGATTTAAAGATGCATGCGTAGAAAACAAACACATGCATGCACAAATACACTAGCATGTTGGATTGTGAATCACACACTACTGTTTAGCTAAAGTCACACAGTCATGATTAGTGAAAACTGTACCCATGTCATTTAGAGAACAAAATAAATATGTGTGCTCAGAACAGGGAATATAGATTCCTGATAACATTACCGATGAATTCACACTTATATGAGCCAATGCACCCAAGTTACCTTTTACATGTACACGGCTTAACACATATCCCTATGTTGGACAGTCCTTGCCTATATTTCAACTGCCCTCTATCCATTCACTATCTTCCATATACAAAGAGTAGTAGGTTCATAGATACTTTTGAATGTAAGTGATGTCAATTTCTCCAGCACCCTAATTGTCTTGATGCCAAAGAACATCAACTGTTTTAACATTCCTTGCATTATGTGAAATACTCCATTGTCAGGTTACCAATGTTCATAAAGAAGCCAGTAAGATAGCTCAGTGGTTTGAGCATGTGCTTCTGCAATACGACCGTGATCTGTGGGTCACAGGTTTTATTCCTTGCAAGGCCAACTCAGCCTTTCGTCCTTTCGAGGTCGATAAAAAAGTACCAATTTCGATTGGGTGATATTGTATGTAAATATGTGCTCTGTAAAACGCTTTGGATTAAGGTGCTATATAAACACATCATTATCAAGAAACTCATGATAAGTAGAGTGTTTGTATGTCTAGTGTCTTTTAGAATATCACATTTAGTGCAGGACGTTGTGGTTGAAAGTAGATGCCTTTGTGAACGTATCATAGTTAGATTCATATAGGTAGGTACACTTTGGTTTTTCATAATTTTAGATATACCATGTTGTAGTGGGCTCCAGACTAAGGCCAGAGACCCAGTTGCCTTAAAATTACAACTCTTCATATATACTTAATTTAGATGTATCACTACCTTACTGCCTGTTCCTTGCCCAGAATTGTGGGGTGGGGTATACATGTGGGTGTAGGAAATTAGTGTGTCACTTCCTTGTGCATCCAATATAAACATATACAAAAAGAAATCCTGAACATGATCAGCATGGCTTGGAACCTGCTTTCAACTTTGTATGGAGATGCACAAATATTTGGATTTAAAAGTATTTGTTGGTTGCATTTGTGAGCCCACTTTCCAAATTAAAATTGCTTTTCAACCACATATCTCAGGGAGTGAGGTTGCACAGCAAGCATCACAAGAAAAAGGCACTGTGCACATTTGAAAGGATGCTTTGCTGCAGTGCTTGTAACATGAATTGGTGCCAGAATGTTGGCATCAGCAACCATGGCAATTTTTGTAAAGTGAACCAGGCATGTCAACCTCACAAATGAAAGAAGGGGCAATTAATCATTGCCACTTGTATAAAGCTATGCAAACCCACTACAATATGGAGAATTTGCAGGAATCACTCCCCAGTGAATTGAACATCTGGAAAACAGACATATTAACAGGAACAGACCATCACCTTCACAGATGTTTGATGCCTATTTACTGGACAGCACCCATGGTAAGCGATGATGACCCCCCTTCAGTATTAGTACAGCAAGTACTCTGCTGTTTGGCTAACATCACTTGTGTGAGTTGCTGTAGAATCATTAAGCCACCACGTGCATGCGGCCCACTCTAAGTACCATAGAGTTTTTAGTGTGGACTAGGGCATTATCTCTAATCGCAAAAGAATCTGTGCAGTACTGTTTTTTGAACATTAGAAATATATAAAAATAAACAGTCACTTTTTTGTTGAAGACTATTGGACATCTACCTATTGCCAACACACCAGCTAAAAAGATGATGACTATGAGACTCATTCTAAGTAAGCTCACCAGCACCCTTGTTTCCGGACAGGCAAACTACGTGTTTGCCTGCTGTGGTCGATGTGCCTGACAGGTCTGACCCTGCCGTGCGTAGCGTCCACGGTAGGCAAACACTTCATGGAAGCACCGGCATGGTTCACAATGGTGCCAGTGCTTGAGTGTCCTCACTCCCATAGAGCCATCTGAGTTCTCGGGCCACCGGACTTATATTGAGCCGGTGGCACTGGGAAGTCAGGCACCAGTAAATGATTACGAGTCCAGCGGCAACCCGCCGGTTGAAGTTCAATGATTTGTTACCCAGTGCTGAGTTGTTATGTGGTGTGTGTGATTGGAAAACATATATTTACAGTGACCGAATAATGCTCATGAGTTGCTGTCTTTCAAATTCCAATACATCAACTATACTTCACAGGGTGCAGCCACTCACTGAGATTGGATGGCTTTTCTCACAGGAAGCAGCCACCCACTATGTTTTTTAGGTATTTACACATGGCTGCAGCCACCCGGTAAGTTCCTTGGGTATTTTCACAGGGCAGATCTCTCTCTTATATCTTTCAGGTACTTTCATCAGGTGCAAAAATTCTTAGTCTCTCCAACAGAGCGCATAATCTCTTCCACAGATGTGTGTTGCCAATGGCAAAACTGCTTATGTAGGCGGCACCAGAAAAAGAGGCCTGTCACTGTTCACAGTTGCCGCTGTCACTAGCACTGATGTGGCAGCTTGGAAGGTGCAGGGATTTCCCCACACCATGCTTGATGTCTCATTCATGCAGCACCCAAGAGCTGGGATGGGCTAGGAATAGTCTTATTCAACACTGCTGGCTGAGCAGTGGTTATGTCGGCATGGCCGGTATTCTCTGAAAACAGACCCAACTGGTACACCATCCTTTGCCACAAGCACACTCCCTTCTGTATCGCCATGGATCCTTGGATGTAGCCCCCCCAGCCACTTCTTTTTATTTACTACACTTGATACACTTCACTGTAAGTGATTTCAATCCAGCACTCCAACTAAGTCAATGCCTAGTATGAGATGCCCAATGGAAACCCTTATTTATATATTTTTATGTCTAAAGTTCTTTTAATTCTGGATGATGTACCCTTATATAATGCCCCTCTCTTTGAATTCCCCTGGTTTCACTGACCCAAGAAATAGGTTTGTTTTGCAAATTAAAGATTTATTTGAAGAATTGAACAATATATACATATATATATATATATCACTTTTATAAATATGGATAATATCTGAATATCACACTTATGAATATGAACAATGATCGGCAATGGGTAATATGACCATATCAACAATCTCTTTAATCAATTAGGAGTAGGAATAGGAAGAATACTTTGTATGGGTTCAAGAAAGTGCAATGATAGGAAAGAATGCAACACAGAGATAAACTTGATATGACTTCAATCAAAGACAATGGGATCACTTTTCCCCCTGTTACTCACTCCCACCAATATGCAATATGAAGATATGGAATGAGGACACACAGGTATCAGGAATAACAATCACAATTGCAGTTTCAATCCCAATTCCCCCCAGCAAGTTTAGAGAGAATAGTAATGATTTTAAAACAGGTCAATTGCTTTTAAATGTAATTTGAATTGAATGGGAAAAATGCTAAACATGATTTTAATTTGTTAAATGGGTTCAGAACTAGTGAGAGTGGCTTTGGATTGGTTCAGGTAGACACTAGCAATAATTGTTGAATGGTTAGCAGATGGAAAACGAAATTCAGAATTTGAAACTAAGAAAAAGCTGTTTTTACAGGTGGTGAAATTGAGCCAAATGCAAATTTGCGGCAACTATTCCGCGCGCGGGAAACGCGATTACAGAATTGGAATGTCGTTTTGGGTTTGTTTGACAGCTGAGGATGTTAGCTTCAAAATGACATTTAAATTTCGTTCCTAACACATACGGTTGAAAAGTTACAGAGGTTTTAGAGGTTTTAGTAGAGGTCGATTTTTCTCAAAAAGAGTCAAGATTTCTAATGAAATTGTGCTTTGAATTACAAACAGGTTGGCTTACACTAACAATCATCACAGATTAGATGGATGAGAAAGGATTCAGAATGGACAAAAGAGATTCTACAATGCAGTCTGGATATGTTGGAATGGGTTGGATGGATTACTTTAAACTAAGAGATGACTTTGGACAGTCCTATGCTAAATACTCACAACTGTGGTTTTAAATGGAACCGTCAAAGATCTGGCAAAAGGTTTGGACTGGACTTCGCTACGCCACCGGACAGGTCTCAGGCGCTTGGTTCTGCTCTCAGCACTCTGGTCTCTGCGTGGCCGCTTGGACTGGATCTGATGGGTTCTGGGTTACAGCTCTGCTGGACTGACCTGGATCTTGGGTTCTAGCAAAGGCTGTTGGCCAGAAGCAGCAAACAGCTCAGCCAGGCTGTTGAATGGATTAGGCCCCGTGGAAGTTTAGGGGTTAAATCACATTGCTAGATTTTAAAGGCCTGCTGAAAAGGGTTCAGCTTTTTGGATTGGGCCTCTGCTTCAGGGTTCTGGAGTCTGGATCTAGGTTTTAGAGCCTGGATCTAGGTTCTGAAGTTTGGATCTTACTGCAGGGTGCTTCGCCAGTGGATCAGTTGATGAGTGAAAGAGTGTGTGTTTTGCCTGTCCTCAGCAGTCCCTATTTATCCATTTTCCAAAGTGGGTGGGGAGGCTGATTGTCTATTCCCAGCCCTCAAAGGATCTGATAGGTCAGAGACTTCCCTGTCCCCTGATTTGAGAAAGGAACAGTGTGTTATGAGGTGTCATCATGTGTCAGATGATGCTGCCATTTACAATCTAGGGAAGAACCTCCCCTTTGCTTTTACCCAGACAATCTATTTTTCCCAAAAAACATATTTTCAATATGCACAACTTGTTAATAATACATATACATATCACAGATTGCCTAAGGTACGTTTCTGTCAAAATATTATCTTCCTACGAGGTTTGGTTCATAAATGACAATTTTACGTGCTTTTGGTTGGTTACACATTTTCGGATCTGTACTACGATTTTTTACACATACATGCACATAACCTATGGGCATATTCCTGTAATGTTTCATGTTCCCTAGCATAATCACAATAGCTACAATAATAAACATTTTGTGTTTCACTCTCTGAATGTCGCACAGATTCCAGATTAGTTTTAAACTGTGAGTGAACTTTACATTTTAATAATCTCTAAGTTTCATATTTTTGTCAGTTCTGTACAATATTGTATAAGTCTTTTCCTTAAACATATAGTTAGTCCAATTTCAAATCCACATTTTCAGTCTGGCCCGCCTCCAAAGCTTGGCTGAGTCAGAGAGTCACATGGCTTGTCTTCCTGCCAGGGCAGTATATGTCAGTCACACCAGAATAGCATTTTCATTCAGTTCAAGGACTCCATTGTCTCTTTCCCAGAGCCACATGCCAGAGTGCTCCTCCCATTTCCTTTCACACTTGCCTGTCAGATCCTCAGCAGAGCACAGGAGATAAAATGCCTTTGTTTAGGGAGGAGGTGTGGAATGTGTTTGAAGCTCAGTGTGGGAAACCTCTTGGAAGTTTAGCTGAATCACGTTACCTTATAGTCCATTTTAACATTGTCCCTTGTGCAAAATTACAGTTACAAATTTAAAATAAGCAAACGTATTTTCAATTCCAGTCTTTTTCAACATGAAAATCAATGTGTGGCACCCTGTATTGCATTTGATGGAAATACAGTTTCTCCTGTCAGATTTAGAAGTTGCCAGCGTCTAACATAGGCGAGTAACGGTATTGCACCCATTTTTGACAGATTTGTTTCCAGCAACCATCTTCAAAAGTAGACTTTGTTCAGATAACATATACTTCTGCTGACATTATATTTATGTGGATTCTTGAAGCAGAATGATGTTCAACATCCAACAGGAGGTTGAATCTTTTGGGTTTTTTGTGAGCAATGATTTTTGAAAATTTGACAACCAAGAAAAAAATTGATTTTCACACAGCTCTTTGTTTCTTTGGCAATCAGCCTTGCTCTGTGGGCAGCCAAATGATGG
Source organism: Ambystoma mexicanum (assembly GCF_040938575.1). Lineage (NCBI taxonomy): Eukaryota > Metazoa > Chordata > Amphibia > Caudata > Ambystomatidae > Ambystoma > Ambystoma mexicanum. The sequence continues at coordinate 1,172,392,168 of NC_090922.1, forward strand.
GTTTTGGCAGTGGTCTCCTGTGTTACCACTGACATAGGCAAAAGTGGATGGCGGCCTATTTTTCAGATTTTTACTGCGCCCTTCTGGGTGATTTTAGCGAGCAGAATGCTTTCCTGTGGCCATTAGTTTAGTTTAGTTTAGTTTGTTTATTTATAAAACGCGTCCGAACCCTCAGGTAGCTGGGAGCATAATCATGTGCACAGCAGAGTTACATATTGTTGCATGAACATCATAATACAACAGGCAGAGCATACATTGGTCCAGACTCTGAATGTTTACATACAAAAGTAGAATATACCGAGAAGATTATGTACAGAGAATAGGCACAACAATAGTTACAGAGGCGAGTGAGGACCGGGTTACAGGTTGGTCCTGAATAGGCTGAAGATAGAGTAAACCATACTGGTTGCATTACAATTACATTGCAGATAGAGAGCGGCGGCTGGCCGGTTGTGTCGGTGAGAGTCTAGATATCTAGGCTAGTAGCCAAGATTTTACCATGGCTCTGAATGGCCAGAATGCGGTTTCCGATCTAACTGTAGGAGGGAGGGAGTTCCAAAATTGTGCTGCGAGCAATGGGAAACTGGAGCCTCCTGCTGTTTTTAGGTTATAGTTAGGGATCTTTAGTTGGTGCAGGTAAGGAGTTCTGGTGGGTCTAATGGGGCAGTGCCTAGAGAATTTGTCTGAAAGGTAACGTGGGGCAGTATGTGACAGACACTTGTGGATGATGACCAGGGTTCTTAGCTTAATTCTGTCGCAGATTGGGAGCCAGTGGACTTCTTTGCAAATCATGGAAATGTGCGCTTTGCGCGGGCGGTTGAGGGCACATCTTAGTGCATTATTTTGCAGGATCTGAAGCCTGTTCAAGTTTTTTGTGGTAGTGCCTAAGTAAAGTGTGTTGCAATAGTCTAATTTAGACAGTATCAACGCTCTAGATAGGGTGAGGCAACTAGAGGTGGAGAGAAAAGGTCTGCAGGCATTGATCAATTTATTGGTGTATGAGGTAGTTGAGATGGTAGTGTGTATTTGTTTCTTTAGTGACAAGGTAGAGTCGAGGTATACACCTAGTGTTTTGACCTCTTTGGATACTTTTATGATGTTGCCATCGATGGAAAAGGATTGGTATCTTTGGTCCAGTTTGTTGAGGCGAGCCTGGGAGCCTACGATAAGCAATTCTGTCTTATCGTCGTTTAAGCAAAGACTGTGTGTAGCCATCCAGGCTTGGATTTCTAAGTAGATATCATTAAGCTTTGCAACATCTTCTTCATAGCTACCAGTGAGTGTGATGAGGACCTGGGTGTCGTCCGCATAATTAGTGTAGCTGACACCCAGGTCGTCAAGACGGTCAAATAGGAGCTTCGTGAAGATGTTGTAAAGTGTGGGAGAAATGCGAGAGCCTTGGGGCACTCCACATGTGATTGGGATAGGGTCTGCAGTCGCAGTGGGGGCAAAGACTCTAGTCGACCTGTCAGACAGAAATGACTGGATCCACTTTGTGGCATTCTGAGAGAATGCAGCAGCCGAAGAGAGGTGTTGAGTGAGGATCTGGTGGTCAACCAGATCAAAGGCAGCAGAGAGATCCAACAATAGCAAGATGGCCAGTTTGCCCTTGTCTTTGGCGTCATCCATTTGGATTTTTAGATCCAAGAGAGCAGTTTCAGTCCCGTGCCTTGGTCTAAAGCCAGATTGTCGCAGGCCTAGGAGGTTGTTGTCTTCCAAATGTTGTTGTATTTGGAGATAGGCTACCCTGTCCAACATTTTGAGAAGAAATGGGACTGTGGTGATGGGCCTGTAGTTTGTGGGGATGATGGGATCTAGGTTAGGTTTTTAGAGCAGGGGTAGGACCCACGCTTCTATAAGGTTGTTGGGGACCACTGAGTTTTTGAAGGAGGAGTTGATCAGAGAGGTGATGAGAGGAGCTTACTCATTGGCACCGTCTTTGATGACAGATGCGGGACAAATGTCACCTTTGCAGTTGGATGGTTTGAGACTGGCGATTATCTTGATTACTTCCTCTTCTGTGACTGGTGAGAAGTGGAAGGAGGGGCAATTAGGGGTGGTGTGGTTAATTTTGCTGCTGGGGTTCTGCTTGGAGGCAAGGCTAGCTTTTTTGCCTCTATCTTAGTTTGTAGGACGGCAATTTTATTGGCGAGGGCGAGCTGGATATTGTTACACCAGGCCTTGTCTTTGATGCAGTCCTCTGTAGGAGGCAATGGTGATTCAAGTTCTCTTAGTATAGAAAAAAGTTCTTTGGTGCCAGATTTGGCATTTTGTATTCTCAAGTTATAGATCTCTTTTTTAGCATTTAAGATGGCGGATTTGTAGGTGGAGGCAGCTGAAGCAAATTTGTCTTTAGTGGCGAGAGAAGGGGCTTTTCTCCAGCTAGTTTCTGCAGTTTTTTTAATATTGTGGAGAGCTTTTAATTCTGCTGAGAACCATTTGTTGGAGTGGGCAATAGGTTTAGCTTTTCGTTGTTTGAGAGGAGCTATCTGGTTGAGGGCTAGTTGTAAGGTATTGTTATATAGGTCTACAATAGCTGCTGGGTTGTTATTTTGCGTAGGTAGGTTAGCTTTACTGATGGGCGTGAGAAGAGGTTTGAGGTTCTCTATAGTGATGTTGCAGTTATTTCTGGAGATTATTTGAGGTTGCTTAGTGGGTCGTGTGGTCGATGGTGAGGATCTAGGTAAAGAGAAGGTAATAAGGTGATGGTCAGTCCAAGGACAGGGGGTGATGTCAGTCAGTGAGAGGTTGCAGTTGGCTTCTGCAAGCCAATCCAAGGATCTTCCTTTTGTGTTTGTAGGTTGTTTAATGTGTTGGGTGAAGCCTAGATGAGTAATCGTGTCGTTAAGGGAAGTGGCCTGGTTGTCATTGGGGTCATTGAGTCCCAAGTTGAAATCTCCCAGAATGATGATTTGGGATTTTGGTTTCAAATTGGTAGTGAGTAGGAGAGAGATATCCTCTTC